>NC_059329.1:102434843-102736567 GCF_018350155.1 Leopardus geoffroyi
CAACCAGGCATCAGGACTTCTTAGAAGTTCCCAGGGGACTCCAGGGGGCACCCAGCCCTCGGCCAGTGCTGTCCACAAGAATATTCTGCAATCATGGAAACCTCCTGTATCTGCCCTGTCCAATCTGATAGATACTAGCGACATGTCGCTGTGAAGAACTCGAAACATGGCTAGTGCAGCTAAAGAACTGAAATATTAGTTTTACTTAATTTCAAATAATATCAATTTAAATTCGAATAGCCACAGGTGGCTACCGGCTACCTTACTGCAGCATGTCGTTCTAGCCCTGCGAGGGCACACCGTTCCCTCTGGGCAATAGGCAGGGGCTGGGGAATGAAAACAAGAAGCGTCCTCCCCACTTTGTAAAAGGGGCGGGGGGGGGGGCTCTCTGAGACATTTCCTTGGAAATCAAAATGTTTTCACGGGATCCAAGATAATAATTGGTCCCAGTGGTCTGCTCCATTTGGTAAATCTCCCACCTGGCCCCTTTCTTGGCTTGACTGCAGAAGGAAAACAGCCACCTCCAGGCTTCCAAAGAGAGCCTTGAAGTAGCAGGAAAAGCCAGGGGGTGGGATGAGGAGGCTAGCTTCTATTTTAAAGATGTTTTCCTTTTTGGAATAAGCTCCATCCTCCAATGGTGCCGACAGGGCAAAGGTTGTGACTGACATTGTGTTGTTGGACATTAAACAGCCTCTGAGGTCAGCCGGCAGCTGGTGGGCATGTCCTGACAAACGGTTCTTAATCAGACTCACCCCTGCCTCTGGGAAGCTTGAGGCCCCCGGGGGGCAGGGGGGCAGGGGAGGCCAGATGGGGGTGATCACCACCGTTGACTTCCCCATCCCCCTTCAGACTCCCTGCCCTTCCATGTCACCTCGCCCCCTGCCCTGCCGTGATGGATGTTTGTGAATTGAGTGGATATACAGGCAGGGGATGCAGGCACCAGACCACCCCGGGCAACAACGCAGGAAGTTGTGTTGCGTTTCTTCTCCCTGGTGTGAGCTCACTCCTGAATGACAAGCTGTGACTTCCAACCAAATGTTTTCAGACAGTCACCACACCTATTGGTTTTCTCTCCCCTGAGAATATTCAGCGGGTCTTTCAAGAGAGTCATCTTACTCCAGCTCCATCAGGGCCATGGGACCTCAAGACCTGAGTCTAGGGTCAGGGAGTTAATATAGACCTTTCCTGGAGGAAGTGTTGGGTCTGGCCATGTCTCTTCACCCTTAAAATGGGAACAATAACATCCACTTCACAAGGTGGTTGGGAAAACAAAGCCAAATGATGATTTGTAAATGAAAGTGACAGCAGGTACCCAAGTGTTTTTAAAATGTGAGCTCTGGGGCACCTGGGTGGCTCAGTCGGTTGAGCGTCCAACTTCTGCTCAGGTCATGATCTCCCGGTCCGTGAGTTCGAGCCCTGCGTCGGGCTCTGTGCTGACAGCTCAGAGCCTGGAGCCTGTTTCAGATTCTATGCCTCCCTCTTCCTCTGACCCTCCCCTGTTCATGCTCTCTCTCTCTCTCTCTGTCTCAAAAATGAATAAATGTTAAAAAAAATTTTTTTAATTATAATAAATAAATAAATAAATAAATAAATAAATATAAAATGTGAGCTTTCCTGACCCCCATCCCTTAGGATTTCTTAATCTTCACCTTATCCTTACCCTAAATTTCCTCTTAATAATTGCAGTCGCCTGGGCTATGAATTTTGACCACTGTAGGTTTGGTACCCTAAGAAAATGCCCCCTCCAAAACCCTAACAATCCCCAAACCCCAGTGGGCCACACTATGGGATTCCCCACCTGGACTCAGTCAACCTTCCCAGGGCTATTATCTCGGCAAACCTTTTTTTCCCCTTAATGTTTATTTATTTATTTTGAGAAAGAGAGAGAGCACAAGCAGGGAAGGGGCAGAGAGATTGGGAAGAGAGAGAATCCCAAGCAGGCTCCACACTGTCAGCACAGAGCTTGATGCGGGGCCTGAACTCACGAACCCATGAGATCATGACCTGAGCTGAAAGCAAGACTCAGAGGCGGACCCCACTGAGCCACCCAGGTGCCCCCTCTGCAAATCTTTAGTTCAAGTCAACAAATATTTGCCGTGTGTTTCCCGGGGATGAACACCTAGACATGGAGTGGGACAAGGCTTCAGCATAAAATCACCAAGACACCCTCTCTGCATTCAGAACCCCAAACAGCGTTAACACACAATACAGGGCATCTGACAGCTTTCAAAGCACCGTCCTAACTCATAACTCTCAGGAGCCTCAAAATAACCCTCTGAAGAGAACATGGAACCTGGGTGACTCAGCTGGTTAAGGGTCAGACTCTCGATTTCGGCTCAGGTCACGATCTCACGGTTGGTGAGATCCAGCCCCGAATCAGGCTCTGCGCCGACAACACAGATCCTGCTTGGGATTCTCTCTCCCTCCCTCTCTCTCTGCCTCTCACCCGCTCACTTTCACTCTCAAAACAAATAAATAGACTTTAAAATTCCAGTATTGGGGCGCCTGGGTGGCGCAGTAGGTTAAGCGTCCGACTTCAGCCAGGTCACGATCTCGCGGTCCGTGAGTTCGAGCCCCGCGTCAGGTTCTGGGCTGATGGCTCAGAGCCTGGAGCCTGTTTCCGATTCTGTGTCTCCCTCTCTCTCTGCCCTCCCCCGTTCATGCTCTGTCTCTCTCTGTCCCAAAAATAAATAAAAACGTTGAAGAAAAAAAAAAAAATTTAAAATTCCAGTATTGCAGATGAGGAAACTGAGGAAACTGCTCATGTTCACAAATAGTAGACAAAGAGCCAAGACTCGCACTCAGATTGTTTTTACTTCAAATGATACTGTGCATGCAGGGGTGCCTGGGTGGCTCAGCCGGTTAGGCGCCAGACTTGGGCTCGGGTCATGATCTCACGGTTCGTGGGTTTGAGCCCCGTGTCGGGCTCTGTGCTGACAGGTCAGAGCCCGGAGCCTGCTTCAGATTCTTTGTCTCCCTCTCTCTCTACCCCTTCTCAGCTCACGCTCTCTCTCTCCCTCTCAAAAATAAATACACGTTAAAAAAAATTTTTTTTAAATGATACCATGCATGCAAATCACTCAAGATAGGAACTGAATGATAGATTAGTATTATTGTCCTCCAGATTCCATGCCCTTTCCCACAGGAGGAAAACAACTTGAATTTTATTTTATTTTTTTTTTATTTTTTTTTTCAACCTTTATTTCTTTTTGGGACAGAGAGAGACAGAGCATGAACGGGGGAGGGGTAGAGAGAGAGAGGGAGACACAGAATCGGAAACAGGCCCCAGGCTCTGAGCCATCAGCCCAGAACCTGACGCGGGGCTCGAACTCACGGACCGCGAGATCGTGACCTGGCTGAAGTCGGACGCTTAACCGACTGCGCCACCCAGGCGCCCCACAACTTGAATTTTAAAAAGAGAACAGGCTGGAATTAAGCACGGACGCGGGTGTTCAGAGAAACCAGATACGCATATTGCCTCCGTGTATGTTTTGAAGACCTTGGTTGTGAATGGGGGTGGGAACTTTGTGGAGAGGGCAGGCTTGCGCTGGGCACAAAGGAAGGGCTAGACCTTGCCTGGGAGGGAGAAGAATGAGGGTTTTCCAGGCAGGGAGCTCCGTCAGATAAAAGGTTCCCGGTTCTGGAGTAAGCATCCACCTTTTATCAGTGCATACAGCTCAGCCACAGGGCCAAGCACTGGAGACGCACCAATAAATAAGACAAGGTCACTGCCCCGGCAGTATGGACAGTAGCAAGGCCAACACTTGTTCTGAGGGACTGTCAGGGAGGAAATCAAGGAAAGTGGACAGCTCTGGTGGAGTTAGATACTGAAAGCCTTGAATGTCCATCCAGGGAATTCAGGGTTTATCTGGAAGGCAGTGGGGTGGGGAGAGGGCTCTTCTTCCAGTCCCTTTGTCCCACTCTTGGCTCCTTGCTCAGGCTCCTGGACACGGCTCACAGTCCCGTTCATCTTTCTCTTCCATTATCCTGTGAGCAATTTGGAAAGCCCTAAGATAAGGACAATAAATCGTCCTTAGGGACACCCCTGCTCCCCCTCCCCCAGCCTTTGTCCCTCCCCTTTGTCCGGAAAGGGAGCCTCCCACCCTGCTTAGCCCCTCCTCCCTCCAACCGCCTTCAAGTGGGCTGTATGGTTTCCATGGAAACCAGAGAGACCTAGCAGCCAGGGGTCCCTCACAAAAATACTGTTGGTGCCACCATTTGGGACATAGGAGATGGTGTGAAAGTGACAAAATAGGCTATAAATGCCTTCCCCACCATGCAGCCACACAAGCTCTGGTCTGGGAGGAAGGAGGGACTAAGCTTGCTTTCTGCTTTCCACTTCAAAGGGGCTTTGCTGGGTTAAGTCCAAACCCAGGCTAGCATTGCTAAAGGAACACACAGTCACACACTCACACTACACACTCATACACATACACACGTACATAATACCTATGCTCAGACACACACAAACACAACCACACACATACATAATACAGTCACACAAACACACACATATACAGACTCTCAAATACACACACAAACCTGCTCACCAGCCCCACCCTCACCAGTACAGCTGGGCTCAGTCCACTAAGAAAACACACACCCCCCATAAGTGAATGACACTGTTCATTCCTAGCCTGTTAACAAAACCCTTCTGGGGACTTCCTGGAGTTGCTGCCACACTGTCAGGATCCCCCAGCACCCCCACCAAGACCCCCAAGCCTCCTGGCCTTACGGCTCACAGACTGGAAACTTGCTTCTTGGTGTTTTAAAGGCCTGTGACATCAGACACTGCAGATCCACAGGCTTTCCCATGCCACCCCAGCAAAAGCCATCAATCCTGCCTACAAGGACAAAAAACAGTGGGGAAGTGATAAATGAGCACAGAAGAGAAATGCTTCATTTCCCATTTTGAGGGGTCCCAGCTTGGAGATCCAGATCTTAGGGAGTGAACTCACTTTGGGGAAGGGTCCCCAAATGTTAGCAACATTCAAATAGGTAACAAGAGAAATAGGTAACAAGAGCCCAGATTGTTCTCATCAGCCTCTACAAGGCCGTCCAGAAGTCTGGTGGACAGCTCGGTTGTTTCGGCTTAATTTTTTGGTAAATGAGGTAACCTTGGAATTAGTTCTCATTCAGCACAGTCTGCTTGGGAATCCAAATATTTCTGAGCACACGGGAGTGGTTAGTGTTCATACCCATTGGCCCATTGGCCCAAGATCCTTGATTCATGCCATTTGTTGGGCCCATCCAAAGTCACTGCTGAGTTCATTCCCCACCTCTAGCTTGGATTAACTCCCCACTCTTCAGAGGAAAAAATAAATGGCCCCCCTCCCCTTCCTCTGCCCAGGTCTCACCTGAGCAGGCAGAATGGAATGCCAGCCTGGTCCTCCTTCCATTTAGATGATTTTCCCAACACCTGGAGGGTTGCTTGGCATAGTGGACTTAGGGTTCTGACTCTTCTAGTTTCCTCACCTTACTCTTGAATTGTCAGTGTTGCCCGAGGAAAGTTAGTGTAACTCTAAATTTCATCTGTAAATAACAATAGAGCACCGTCCCCCAAGACTGTCCCAATGATGTTGACATAACACATTCTAAAGCGCTCAGCACAGTGTGTTCAATTCATGTTACTTCTCTTCACTGTGCCGGATAAATGTGAAATAACATTAACTAAGCACTCTCTTGCCATATTTTTTATCTCAAGGAGACAACAGATCTCATATGTGCCCATTAATGCCTTGTCTCTGTAAAGCAGTCCCTTCTTACTCATGAAAATTAATTTTGAGCTAATCAATCTTGAGTACCTAATGTGTAGTCTCTGCACCAAGACCGAGCAGAAATGTAAAATGAGGAAAAAATGTCATCATCGCTTACATAGAAACAATTTACTGAGTAATCTGACCTCTACATACCAAGCCTTGCAGAAGACAAGGGGGTGAGTAAAAGACAGTGGATGCCAACCAGCAGCAGCGCACTGTGGCGGAGAAAATCTCAGCCCTGGATCCCATCCACCCGGACTTAAATCCCACCTACCCCTTGCCAGCTATCACTTCACATTTGGCAGGCTATTCCAATCTTCTGAAACTCAGTTTCCTTATCTGGCAAATGGAACCGGTCACAAGAACACCCTCACCTCCCAGGATTAAATGAGCTAAATCCCATCAAATACTCTTCCAGCTCAGGCAATGTCTACCTCAAAAGTGTTCAATGAACTTCAGCTGCTGCTATTGTTAATATCAACCCACCCAATTCTAGAGTAATTAGATCAAAAAATAGCACAGTAGAGCAGGGAAAGGGTGGTGCAGAGTCCAGCTGGCTCTGGGAACTCGCTTCCCCTTTCTGGACCTTTATTACCTAAAGCAAAATGGAGAGATGAGCCCAGTGATCCTTTATCACTCAGTGACTCCAAGATGTGCTCAAGAACGAAGGGTCACTAAGCAAACAAGAGAAACACGTAACAGCAACCAAAAGGACCAAGGATTCCCTTAAGGCTAACAATCAGTCGGGGTCATCCCACTCACCCTGTTCCCTAACAGCCAGTTGTTTTCCGGAAATCTCCTTTTTTCCAAATGGTCCTCCCTGTGCCTTCCCCTCCTCCCTGCCACCTCCCTCCTCCTGGGGAAGCAGAAGTTCCTGAGGACCAGGGGGAAGGCCAGAGGTCTCCACCGGCCTGGCCAGGAGCCACCAAGGCTGCTTCCTGCCAGGAGTCTTCTGTGCTGCCCACCCCAGGGAAACCCAAATAAAATCACCTCCCCACTTAAGAGCATTTTTCCCTTTAAGGAAAGGTTGTGTTTGGAGCGCAAAACGTATTTATGGCTTGATGAAGATTTCATCCAACCTTTTACGGACACAGTCTGCATCAAAGGGGCTCCCCCAGTCCCATCTGCTACTGCCTTTGCCTTCTCTGGCAGATCTGGCTTGGATCCTGAATAAATTATAAAGGCACTGAACTCTGCTTATGCCCTTTCTTTGTTCTTTCGTCCCTTCTTCTACCTCTTCCCTGCCAATGTCAACCAGCCTTACAATCTAATTCCATTCTGTCTTTTCAAAGATGAGACTGGGGATAATTATTCAAAATGACCATCAAATGTGACTGAATACACTTCCACCTCAGGCCAGAAAAATTTAAAGAAGACACCAGATAAGCATTTGTGTGCCCAGAATTTTACAGGAATCTTGTTTTATCCTTACAGCAGCCTGTAAGAGGTACACTAACCATTCCCCAAGGCTGACACCTAGACACATGAGGCTCAGAGCATTCATAACTCGCCCAAGGACCTCAGTAGCTAGTGAAGACAGAGCTGATATTTGGACTCAGGTCTCTGTGAGGCATATCCATTTCACCACACCACAAACGACTTGAATAAAAGGTTTTCCAGCATTGCCAAGAGATTGGCAGGATCTGCAGGGAGAGACCAAAGTCCAGGGAATCTACCACACCGTGTAAGTTGCTCCCCAAACTTTCTTCTTGTGGAACCAGTTCTGGGTCTGCCCACGGCTGAGGTGGCGGGCAGGACACCCTCACTCTAGGACATCTTTGATGGCAAAAGTTGACCACATTTCAGTTTCCCCATCCAGAAAAGGGAGTGTACCTGAATTCCTAGAGATTTGGGGAAGAGAAGGAAAGAGAAGTTGAACTGGTAAATTCCTGCCATTTTGTTAGATAGATAGGTAGAGAGAGAAATGAGAAATAGATATGAGTATGGATATAAGTAGAGAGGTAAAGACAAGCAGACGTATACAGACACGGAGTTTTCATGTCACGAGTTTTCATGCCAATTAGAAATAACCTAGCGGCACTCGGGAGCATGGTGTGGTGAAACCACCTCAGATTTTACAGCTGGACAAACACAGCTCTGAACCCTAGCAGGGCTATATATTGGCGACGTGACATTAAGCAAATTGCCTAACATTTCTAGCTTCAGTTTCCCCTTCTGCAAAACAGAAATGACAGTATCTGCCTTTACAAAGTTAAAGGATGTGGGATTAGTGCTGCAAAATACTTAACATTGCATTGGGAGTGTAGATGTTCACCAAATAGCAGTATTATGGTTCTCATTTGAAAGAGTCATGGTGGGGGCGCCTGGGTGGCGCAGTCGGTTAGGCGTCCGACTTCAGCCAGGTCACGATCTCGCAGTCCGTGAGTTCGAGCCCCGCGTCAGGCTCTGGGCTGATGGCTCAGAGCCTGGAGCCTGTTTCCGATTCTGTGTCTCCCTCTCTCTCTGCCCCTCCCCCGTTCATGCTCTGTCTCTCTCTGTCCCAAAAATAAATAAACGTTGAAAAAAAAAAATTAAAAAAAAAAAAAAAAAAAAGAAAGAGTCATGGTGTTAAGACGCTCTCCAAGTCATCCAACCACACGCATCCCCAGGCTGAATGGGGGCCAAGAAACAGTCCACTTCCTCCAACCTTATCTCAAAGCAGAGATGTGGAGAACTCCCAACGTCCAGAGCAAGGGTAAATAAAAGAGAGAGATTTTCGCCAGCCAAAGAGCAGCTGCTCTGGCCTTCTGGAAATGGTCTTTTGCCTTAAAGTCCTTCACTGACCACCCTGGCTTACAGGAGAACATCCAGACCCCCCCGCGTAACTCACAGAGCCCCTAACCCCCCTCCAGTCAGTCTGCCCTCCCACTCACACCTCCAGCCAGATGTTCAGTCCACCATTCCCCAAACACAGCGTTCCATGGCTTTGATCATGCCGCTTCCAGGGCCCAAAGCATCTTCCTCACCCTTGCCTAAAGAACCTTGTCATCGTTAGGAGCCCAGCCCAAATCCATCAAGAATTACCCCCACCTTCTCTATGACCCCATCACACTTCCTACTGAAAGGGGGGAAAGAGGGGTCTGGAGGCATTGGGAGAACCATACTTTCTGAGTGCTTACTATGTGCTAAGCGCTGGCTACTCCACACACTTTATACTGTTGACTCCTTCAAGCAACCACATGAGCTGAGTCATTATCTCCACTTTGCAGATGGGAAAACAAGTTTACAAGTCCCAAGACATAGCCTCAAGATTCAAAGACCCCAAGGCCTCGTTCTCCACTCCCTGTACCCCACTGACACACAGTTAAGCCTAAGCCTGTCTGTCTCCAACACTAGACTGTGTTTCCTGGAAACAGAGTCTATATCTTACTCATCTCTGAATAAGTCCTAGCCTCCTTGACCCAGGCTCAAGCCCAGTTACCTGGTAAGCACTCCATAGAGGCCTGTCAGATGCATCTTTCACAGCATGGAAAAGACAGGGGAAAACAGGGAGCTGCTGGGTCGTCCTTCTGTTTATTCTAGAGACTTAGAGAGAAGGAATTCTGGATCACTGAGGAATAGCATTTCCAGGTGGACTGTCTCAGCTCTCTCCATGAACACAAGTTTGCTGGCAGGAGGATTTGACCTTGACAACCACCCATTTGCAGGGCTTGGAGAAACAACTTTCGGTTTCTAACTACAAAAGGAAACTCTAAATTTTTAGCACACGGAGTCTAGTTATACTGGCATCTCTGAGCTGGTGATCACTCTCTGTGGAGATGGGCCAAATTCTAAGCATCATAGCCCAAGGAAGGCCTACTAGGCAACCTTTGTCACGTCTGCAACACTCACTGTTCTTTTGCACAAACTCCCTATGTCTAAGCGTCTTCCCATAATCTGAGCACCGCCTCCCAAATTGGAGGCTGATTCCACTTTCTCCATACCCCCCTCCTTTGCAGCTTCTGTCAGCAGGAGGCCTGGGCTCCACCAATCCTGGGCATGCAAGAAAGAATTTGTTTTGGAGAACAACATAGGGACCCAGGAGTTGCATGGAATATCTCTTCTGGCTGACGTGGGGGGAACAGCAGGAAAGCAGAGAGGTCGGGGAGTCAGCAGTGGTGGAATTGTTGTGCTGGTCCCACACAGAACTTCATAGTGCACGCAGTGTGCATTCCCCCTTAGAACCAAATAATTCAAGGAAGGCTCCTTCCTGAAGCCTAATTCTCCAGAGATTCTGCAAACCACCTAACACATCTCCTCTATTAAATTCATTTTCTGCAGAAATAGCTGGAGGAGGTTCTGTTGTTTGCATTGAAGATGCTAGAAGGATGTAAACCCCATGCATACCAGCCTTGCAAAACAAAACCTGTTTGGACTGAACATACCTCACAGCAATATCTGACACCCCTCCCCAACACACACGCTGTCTTAGATGGGGATCTCACAGGCCTGGAACATACTGAGTGCACAAAAAGTATGTATTGAAATAAAGTGAAAAGAGGCCATATTTCCAGGCTGCGTCTTGGGGTCTCAGACCCAGCACCAGCAAAGGACAAGGTCCATGCCTTGTATTAAAGAAGGCTCTACAGTACAGTGGGTTGTCGTTGTGACTCAGAAGCTGGCTCTGAAGATCATTTTTCTGACGGAGTTTCCAGAAATGGTTGGAACAATGGCAGCATCACTAGAAAGAAGTCTGCCACCTCCCACAGAAGCAACTTTGAGGGACAACATGTTTTTGAATTTGCAATTTGGAGTGTTTGCTAAAACATCACTCCCATGGTAGGGTGGTGCTGAGAGTCAGGAAAACAGAGTTTTGCTCCAATTCTGCCACCAACCTCCTGTGTGTTTGAGTTCTTTCCCTTCTCTGGCCCTCAGTGTCCCTGTCTGCAAAATGAGAGGTTGACCTTTGCTCCCCATTGCCTCTGTCAGGACATCTCTCCTGCAAGAAGCTGATTCCTTTCATGCCTAGGCTATTCAACCAGGGCGGCAGGGCATGGCTGTACAGATTGGACAAGTGAGGTATGTCCTGGCCAAGGATGTCCACCTGAGGAGTAAGTAAAACACAGTCTACACTCCCGAAGTGGTGAGTCCCGGGGCGGGGCTCCTTCCCTGGAGGTGGAACTTTGTTTTCCTAATTTGTACAAAAGTATCATAGAGGCTACCTATGGCTCTCCTTCCATTGTGCCCTCCTCCTCGCTGAGGTCATGCTACGCTCCTTGGTCATCACCCTTCCTTCATCACGGACTTGAGCTGTGTGATTTTCCCTGGCAGCCCTGAGAGCGAAGAGCCTGCTCTCACAAATTGTGAGATCATGACCTGAGCCAAAATCCAGAGGTGGACACTTAACCAACTGAGCCACCCCGGTGCCCCCCAACTTTTCTTGTCTCAGTATCCTGACCACCAACCCATTGATCCCACGGTCCACCAGCTGGCAACTGCCTCCCCTCTTTGCCTCCTTTCTTACATAAATTAAATGCCATTGTCCCTCTTGATAACCACTCCTTTGCAAACAACCCAGACACCCTTGCACCTCTTTCCTCTGGCACAGTCACCTTGCAAAACTCCAACGCCTGCTTGAGTACGTCCTCTTTGCCTGAAATCACAGCAGCAAAGTGTTGTCAAGGAAAATCACACAGCCTGGCTAAGGGATTTTGCTTTAAACTCATGGACCCAAATTTCAAAGGGGAGAATCAGAGATGTACCGGGAATTTTGATTTTTGTATTGCCCAAGATAATACTTTATGCCCCCAAAACTTTATTTTGTTATTTTTAGTGTTTATTTATTTCTATGAGGGAGAGAGGGGGAGAGAGAGAGAGAGAGACAGAGAGAGAGACAGAGCACAAGTAAGGGAGCGGCAGAGAGATAAGGGGACAGAGGAACAGAATCAGGCTCCACACCAACAGCAATGAGCCCGGTATGGGGCTCAAACTCGTAAACTGAGAGACCATGACCTGAGCCAAAGTTGGATACTCAATCAGCTGAGCCACCCAGGCATCCCTATGCCCTCAAAACTTTATATACTCTTCCCTACCTCATGAGGCACAGCTGATGGCCTCAACTTACAATTCACTGAAAAATGAAGTCACAAGCAAGGATTCCCTCACCTTCCTGCCACCAAAACCCAGCAACTTACTGGTTCCTTGCCTCCTTCCTACTGTGCCGAAGGAATGTTCTTTCTTCTTATCGGACTGGTCCTTTCCCACGTATTCAAGCTCACACCCTCTCTGATCTTCTTGAAAGCTTTTCTCCTCTGATCATCCCCTCTCTGTGGAAGAACCATCCTCTTTATGTCTTACTCTTGCTCTCATTCATAGTTGTGGTTTCTCTCAGATCTTTGTCAGCACACAAACATGGCCCCGCAGCCCCGATTGTTTAGAGGTCTTCTCTTCGTCCCGCCTCCTCTTCTAACTACTGTCCATTTCTCTGATCCCCTTCCCAACAAAGTTTTTGAAAAGTGTGGTTTCTGTAAGCATTCTCCAATGCCCCACCTCCATCCTCTCTTTATACCAACACAACCCACCGTGACCGGTCCCTGTCTCCATTGGCCTCCATGTCACCAAGTCCAGAAGACAATGTTCTGGTCTCCCCTTGTCTGACCTCTCAGCAGCTTTCTTCATTGTTCCATTGCTACCATGCTCAGATTTTATCACCAGCCTGACATCTCCTCAGAGCTCTGGATTTGCATGTCACACTGCCTTCTTGACATCTTCACTTGGATATCTTATGAACATCTCAGGTATGACATGGCGAAAGCAGAAATCTTGACTCTCTCTCTCTCTCTCTCTCTCTCTCTCACACACACACACACACACTAAACTATTCTTTCTCCTACCTTCTCTATCTCAGTAACTGGCTCCACCCTCTTTCAAGTTACTAAAGTCAGAAACTTACGATAACACTCTCTCTCTCTCTCTCTCTCAAGCTCTTTCCCTCCCTTCCTCTCTCTCTCCCCCGCCCTCCCTCCCTCTCTCCCTCTCTTTCTTCCTTTCCCTCTCCCTCTCTGCCTCTTTCTCTCTCTATCTCTCCTCTCCCCATCCACTCACCCACATCCAGGCCATCAGAAGTCTTATTCATCCTGCATCCAAAATATGGCTCAAATGTGTCTCCCTTCTCAGTCTCATTGGACCCCACCCTCATGCAACCCACCATCATCTCTCATCTTGGCCTCTGAAGTGGTTTCTTAACTAATCTCTCTGTTTCCCTCTTGATCCCTTTTAATTCATTCTCTATGCAGCAGCCTGAAAGGTAATTTTATCCAAATTGGATGTCATATTTCTGATGGTTTCTCATTGCACTTAGAATAAAGTCATACTCTTCACCATGGCCTTCAAAGCCCTGCATGAGCTGGCCCCTGCCTGTCTAACACTGTCTCATGCCACCCTCTCCCTGGCCCCCTGCTCACTAGTCTTCCAAAGGCCCTGACAGTGGTTCTGAGAACCTACCGAGATCTTTCCTGCTTCAGAGTGTCTGCACCTGCTGCTCTCCACATCCAGAACTCTCTCAGCCAGCCCTTGGCGTGGTGGGCTCACTCTCATCTGTCAGGTGTCAACTGAAAAGGTCACTCTCCAAGAAGGCCTTCCTTCCTGAGCACCTGTCTGAAATTATCCTCAACATCATTTTCTATTTGAAATGCTATTTCCTTCGCAGCATTTTTTTTGTAATCCACCATTTAATATATTCGCTTATGCACCTGTTTATTGTCTATCTTCCCCCCAAAAATGATAACTTGCCAAGAGGAAAGACCATGCCTGTCTCATCCTCCACTGTAATCACAGTGCTTAGCATTGACTGGCATACAGTAAGTGTTCAGTAAATACTTGTTGAATGAATAACTCTCACACTCCCTTCTATGTATGCCCTACACACAAGCTGGCTAGACCTGTTCCTCAAATGTCTCATGCCTTCTTCCCTGCCCTCTTGCCTCTGCTCACACTGTCCTGTCAGTCTGGATAGCTTCCTACCAATCCCATTCCCCATTCAAGTTGCCAAAATCCTAGTCATCCTTCAAGGCCCATCTTCAATTCTAATGTCTGAGATCTCCCCGTTAGCAATTCTTAAATCCTTGAATGTCAGTTCTTAAAGGTGATAATCCAAAACCACATTTGCTGCTTCAAATGTCCAGAGTGCTGACTAGAGCCATAATCAAGCAAGAAAGACCATCCACTACAATGGGAAGGGGATGTCTGCCTTGATCTCATTCAGTCTCCTCAAGTTACAGGTGGGGAAGTTGATGTTCAGGCCTGGGGGACAGGGATGGCTTTCCAGGACAGCACTGAGGACACAACAGTGTCCCCAGACCACTGGTGTGGCATTATATAAGGCCCTTTTTACATTCCCATACAGAGAAGCTGGGGCTCACACTGACTTAAAAGACTGTCGAGATTGTGAATTTTGAATGCAAAAATATATGTGCAGTATATTATTTTTAATCTTTCTTTTCCAACAAACTTCTGACCAGATTAATTTTATATGCAAACTTCTGTCAAAAGTCTGTAGTTTTATTTTGTTGTTACCACCAAGATAAAAATATTTTAAATACAAGAAGAATTACTGATAACCACAGTCTTGAAATTGAACACCCCCTTCTTCCTTAGGCTCTTTTACAGTGCAAAGATCCTCCAAGCCTTCTGTAGTGGAAAGGTCATCAAGTGACTTGTTTTTTGTAATAGGAAAGGTGAAAAGGGAAAATGGAAGAAAATTAAAACCTATTTGCCACAAACTGAATGTTTCCCCCCAAAATTCACGTGTTGAAATCTAACCCCCAATGTGATAGTGTTTGGAGGTGAGGCCTTTGGGAAATGATTAATCATGAGGGTGGAACCTTAATAAATGAGATTAGTGCCCTTATAAAGAGACCCCAGAGAGCTCCCTTGCCACCATGTAAGGACACAGTGAGAAAATGGCTGTCAACGAGGAAGTAGGTTCTCACCAGACATCAGATCTGCCAGGGTCATAATATGGGATTTTCCAGCCTTCAGAAATAAATGTTCGTTGCTTATAGGCCACCAAGTTTATGATATTTTTGGTATAGCAGTCTGAATGGGTTAAATTCATATTGATCGCCTCTTATGTGCCAGAGACCACGCAAGACCCTTGTAGACAGTACCCCATGGAACCATCAAAATAGTCCTATGGGATAACTACTTTTATTATCCCATTTCACAGATAAGAAAACGATCCATTGATGAGTACCCTTTTTAAACAAATATATTCTTATTTCCATATACCAGGCACATGCTAGGTGATAAAGATAGAACAAAAAATAATGTACAAGGGATTCCTGCTCTGTTGGAGTTCAACAGTGAATAATAAATAGCATCATTGCAGGGGACACAGAGGATGCTGTGGAGACACACATCCATCTTCTGGTATTCACCGGAGTGATCACAGGCAGGGCTGATGCACTGGCCTAAGTCGCAGGTCCATCATTGTCTCCCACCTGCAAAGCCACCCTAGGACTCATTTTCTTGCCTGAATAACTAGAAATCTGGTGCCATGAGACAATATTTGTGTTCAATGGACATGTTGCCCATGTTGTTTCACACTTTATTATTTAGCCACGTGGCACATCTCTTTCTACACAAGGCTGCCTCCTGTGTGGACAGGATAATCAGAAATGGATTTCCCAAACCTGCTTGAACTACCTTACTTGGCCAGCACACTATTTCTCCTCCACTTCGTGTCCCCCCCAGCACTGGGATTTGGCCCCACTATAATAGCTCTGTGTGCTGGTCTGCCTCCTCTGTTGTATGGGCAGCTGCTTTAAGGAAGGGTCTATGTTTACACATCTTTGTATGCCCAGTGCCTGGAATGTGGCAGGCGCTTAAAGGGTATTTGTTTAAGTGATCGAATAAGTGGATAAAGAATGGGCAGGAGGAAAGGTGAGAAAAACTGATTTTTGCTTAATAAGGTGATTGCTTTTAAAAGTGCCCAGAAAGATGAAGTAAAGGCTGGTGCCTGAAGAGATGAACTGGGATTGACGACCGCTAAGATTCTTAACCACTGACTCAAGTAAACCAAATAGCATGGTCCTCTTAGAGCTGTTGCTTGGGACCCACAGAGCCAAAATCCAGGACTAGTTGGACCATGTTCCAGGGGCACTTCTAATAGTTTTGTAAGTAGGATCCTTCAAGTTACAGCACTGAAACACCTTGTTCAGTGTTTGTGATGGAAACTTTGTCTTCAAGTTTCTTTGGCTGGATGATGTTGCGCAAGGCTGGTTGGCTTCCTGGGGAAGCTATCAGTGAGCCAAGTGGAGCCGACACTGAGTCAAACAGTTTCTGGGAATCTATGCCTGGACATCCCTGTTCATGGAGGAAGGACTCATAATGGTGGGGATGTACCAGTTGAATGAACAATCACCTCTTGGACTTCCCCCCCTCTATAAAAATACTCAGGCCAAACGTCTCTTCCGGTCCCTGAGAAAATCTGGGCCAGATTTAAGAGCATCAGAGAAGATTTGGCAGATTTTCTTCTGGGTCTGGAATATGTCCATAAGTTCGAGAAGTTTTCCTGTATGATGGGGATGAAGGGGTCTCTGGTGACAAGAGTGACCCCAGGCTTCACTCTAAGTGGGCTGGGTCTGGCATCTTTGGCAAAGAAAGGACTTTAGTAGCAGGGACAACAGTGACCCAGAGTTTGGGAACTGTCATTCCAAGGTTCCAGGATTGAAGAGCATGGATATAACCCTTGCCTTAGGAAAAAGGATGCACCAACATGGTAGTTAATTGGTTTCCGGGATGAGACCTGGAAGCCCTTGAGTGTCCTTGGGATCCAGCTGGTTGCAAGCTCTGTATTGGGGGTGCTGTTAGGCTGTCAGGCCCCTGGAAGGTGGTGGTTATTTGATGTACTGCTAATAAGCTATTTTTATGTTTGGGAAAAGCAACACAGCAATTACCAAAGGAGTGACTAAAGATAGATGCTTTAGGCTGGAGAAGGAAATGGTTTCCACTCTGATTGTGTCAGGAGACCAGTCAGCCCAGCCTGCTGGCATGGAAGTCACAGCATAATTGAGCTGGAAAAGAGTGTTCTTACCTTCACTAGTGAAGGAAGTGAGGCCTTCCTAATGTCATTGCTAAGTGGTGGCTGACTTGGTTGGCTTACTTCTCTTGATTCTCAGACCTGCTTGCTTTTCATGTCACCAAGTTGTCTCCTTTCTATATTGTGATGGCTTTGGAAGGGACACTTATCAGAGTAGACAGGCAATCGAATGCAGCACTGACATGTCCACCTTATGTTAGTGATGACTTAACTTGTTTTCTTCAAAACCATGATTGTGTCTCTGCTATCCATTCTGTTAAGAGCACAGTTAGACAAGTAAAGTTTGAATCCCAATTCTTCTCTTGTTTATGTTATCAAGACCAGTGCTTCTTAAACTTCAGTGTGCAGAAGAATCACTGGGGGATGTTGTTAAAATACAGATTCTGGGGGTGCCTGAGTGGCTCAATTGGTTAAGCCTCTAACTCTTGATTTCAGCTCAGGTCATGATCTCATGGTTTGTGGGATTGAGCCCCAATTTGGGCTCTGTGCTGGTGGGGTGGAGCCTGCTTGGGATGCTCTCTCTCCCTCTCTCTCTGTCCCTTGTCTGCTCTCTCTCTTTCTCTCTCAAAGTAAGTTAAAAAAAAAAAAACAAAACAAATAAACAAACAAAACAGATTCTGATTCAGTAGTTTAGGGTGTGTCCCAAGAAACTTGTTTCTGAAAGACCTCTGACAGTGGTGGATGCTATTGGTCCAAGGAACAAACTCAGAGGAACAAAGATCTGGGGCACAGTACTCATGGAGTACATGGAGAAAACTACCAGACCAGTATTCCTCAAAACTACCAGGGTGATCAAAAACAAAGTCTGAGAAACTGTCACAGCCAAGAGGAGCTTCAGGAGACATGATAGCTAAACATAATGAGGTATCCTGGATGGGATCCTGGGACAGAAAAAGGACACTAGGTAAAAAGTGAAGAAGTCTGAATACAATAAAGACTTAGTTAATAGTCATGTATCAATACTGGGTCATTAATGGAGACAAATGGGTCATGCTAATGTAAGATGTTAATAATAAAGGACACTCGATGTGGAATAGATGGGAACTCTGTATTAAATCAGCAATTTTTTCTGTAAGTCTAAAGCAAAAGATGTAGTGACAGAACTATGGATAATCATCTTCAAGCAACTTTGTGCCCAACCCCTGCCCAGCTGGCGGTCCATCATGGCTCTGACCCTCTTCACTCACTCTTCATATTCTCCAAAAACGACTTTCTCTCTTTTCTAAACCTGGAGCCAAAAACTGGATGTCTCCCCCCGAAAATTCACGTGGCAGCTCTTGCCTCACAGCAGGAAGTGCCTGTTCTAGTCCCACCTCTGCCGTATTCCCACTGTCTGACTGTGTATAAATCCCTCTCCCTCCCAAGACCTTAGTTTCCCATCTATTCAATGGGAAGTTGAAGCTCTCCATGTAGCTCCATGAAGGCAGGGATGGTGTCAGGTTCTTAGCATCCCCACCTTCTGAGACAGCAGGAACATAGTAGGCGTTGAACAAAAGCTTGTTGAATGAATAAATCAATGAACACTGCTTGAAACTCTCACAGTCTAACTATAAGTAGCCAGCCCAAGGTCTCTGAATCTCCTTGACTGTCAACCTGATTGTAAGCCCCTTTTGTAATCTTCTCCAACATTGCTCACAGGGACTGTGTAAGCATTTGGGTAATAATTCACAAGGACTGCACCTGCTGCTTCAGGCCCTACAAGCTTCCAACTCCCCAGAGTTCAGACAGAGTGGAACCAGCTGAGAAAGGCAGATGTCACATCCAGCTCCGGTCATGCTGTGTCATCCTGGCTTCCAGGTGTGGTCTTCCCAAGGGATCCATCAGCCCCTTTTAGCATCTTTCTCTCCAACAAGCACGGTATGAGAGGACCAAAGCTCCCAGCCTCTGTCTAAGCTAAGACCCTGGCAGATATCTTCAAGAGAACACGGTTCATGCCCAGGCAGGGGGAAACAGGAAGTCACCCCCTAAAAAATCCCTGGCCCCCAGGTTGTCTAGAGACCTGCACCGTGGTCCCCGCCCCCAGTCTGCTGTCGTCCACGCTCTGAGACCTGGGCAAGCTTTCCTCTGGGCCTCTGCCTGGCTTCCCTCCCAGAGCTGGTGTAGGGCAGAAAGCACTGGTGAGTAGATGAGCTGCTTTGCAGTTCTTGGAGGGGCTGTGCTCTGTCTCCCCTCTGGTAATTCCGCTACATGGAGAACTTCCCCACCAACCGCTCACCCTCCTCCCTTCCAGAGCAGCCCTCGCAAGGAAGGCACTGTCTCTAAAGTCTGCCCTGACACCTGCCTAGACTCCTTCCACTGTCTCCATTAAGCACTCGGAATACCTTGTACACTCCCTCCTTAGACCTTGCTGATTATCATCACCCCTCTCGCTGCTGCCTCCATCTGCCTGGAGCCCACTGAGTCCTGTTCACCATTTATCCTGTGCCCACCGCGCTGCTTGGCACCAAAATGGTAAATAAGGACTGGATGAATAACCAGATGAGTGAGTGAGTTAGTGAAGAAAGGAGGAAATGTGTGGATGAATGAATTATTAACTGTTCCACAATCTTACAATTTTTGGGTAACTTACCTCAAATTTCCCTGGAGGGTTGGTGAGGTGGTCGTGTTGTTTTGTTTTTTGGGTTTTTTTTTTCCAGCATCTGTAAAAAAAAAAAGCCTGAATAGCTCGTAGCAGTTGTAAATTCCTGCAGCTTTTCCCTGGTGTGCTTCCAAAGGCTGAAAACAAGCGACACCCAGTCCTCCAGCTCCCTCCTCCTTCCCACCGCAACCCTCAACCCTCTCCCTCCTCACCCACTGTTTTCATTTTCTAAACATTTTTTTTTAAGTTTATTTTTTTTCAAGAGAAAAAGAGACAGAGAAAGTGAGGGGGGAGGGGCTGAGAGTGGGAGACACAGAATCCTAAGCCGGCTCTGTGCTGTCAGCCCGGAGCCTGATGAGGGGCTTGAACTCCCAAACCGGGAGACCATGACCTAAGCCAAAGGTGGAGGCTCAACCGACTGAGCCACCCAGGCGCCCCCCTCCTCACCCTCTTTATTTCTGTCTCCACAGCTCTGTCTCTGTCTCTCCCTTCACTCTCTCTCTGCCTCTGTCTCTCCGTCTCTCTGTCTCTCTTTCTCTCTCTCTCCCTCTCTCACATCCCCCACCCTTCCTCTCACCTCCCCATCCGGACCAGGCCCTATGCGGTGAGCACTCCCCGCATGTGCCAAGGCCTTACAGCTGAGGCCCTCACTTTCCTTCCAGCCCACCTGGCCCTGCCTCACTTGTACTTCGTGCTTGAGAGCGTGGGCTTTGGAAATGGTCAGGTGCGGCTCTCCCCGGTCTCGTTCTTCCATGTACTGGTTGTGCAACCTTGGTCGAGGCACCTGACTAATCTCTCCGAGTCTTGGCTTCCTTACCAGCAAAATGAGGTAAAGATGCCCCGCTCAGATTAAATGAGATAATATTTGGAAGAGCTTCGCACACACAGTGGTAAATCACAGTAGACGCGGGCTCTCTCGTCACCATCCATCCTGCTGCAGTGACCACCTTTGCATCATCTGCAGACGCTGTTAGTGCCCAAAATCTTCAGAGAAGATGAGGAACACCTCTGGACTGAGTAGTCCCCCTCCCCAAGGATTGCATTTCAGACTCTTCCTACCCCAAATCAGTGACCATCCATCTCTGACTCTCTGCTTTTTTGTGCCCACCTTAATTTGCCCAGAGAATCTGTGTGGATGCGGGCATCCCCATGCCTGGCCTCCTCCAGAAATCATGTGAGGAGTTTTTAGCAGTTGTATGCCTCTGGAGGGGTAGTCCAGGAAATCCTGATTCTGTAGGTCAGGGGTGCCGCTCAGGAGTGGGTACCTGAAAACATCCGGAGTGACTGTTTGGAGACCAGGCACCCGAAATTCTGATCTAAATTGAATGCATGCTCACGGAACAATGAATGAGTGAATGAGTGAATGAGTGAATGAATGAATGTGTGCACTCCAAAGAATGGGCCCATTGGCTCCACAGCTTTTCAGAGCCAAAAACTGAGCTGCTTTATTTCCTGTGCTCTCCCCTGGTCTCACTCCCAACCCTTGCCCTGCCCTGGCGTGTATCTCTCCGTGCTCTTCCCACCTCCCCCCTCCCTTTCTAGTTTCCCACCTGACTCCCGTTAGCTCCTACTTTCCTCCTGTGCCCCCTCAGCCATGCCCACGCCACCTCCCACTGCACCATTTGCAAACTGGGGGCCTTTCCCCATCCCAAGACACTTGTGTGAGAAGAAGCTCTGGACACAAGAGTTACACAAAACAGATTTATTTAATGAACCTCAGTGACTAACAAAGTCAGAAAGTAGCAGAGACGTTATGAAGAGGAAGGGGCTGGAAGGGGATGGGGTAGCCTCCACCCTCTGTCCGGGGCCACCGATGAGTTCCAGGAAAGAGGTCTCTGGGGTCACCGAGGAGAGTCTCGGAAGCTTCCCTTCTAGAAGCTTCCTCCAGCCTTGACAGCATGCTTTGAGGACAGTGCTGGGCTGAGAAGGGAAGATTCTATCCTGTGAGAGGGAGACTGAGCTGAGAGGAGTCTCTTCCTCTCTCCTCCTTCCTCTGCTCCCAGGGCTGGCGCCATCCCAGGGATGGTCAAGCTCTCCATTTACACCAAGCTGGGCTCTTCCTGCCTCCGTGGTGCAAATCTCGTCCTTCACATCCCATCCGGAGTCCTCTGAGAACAAAACCTGGAATATACACACCCTTGCCCCTAGCTCACAAAGGCCCCACCATCAATTTTGTCCTTGAGGCCTCTCTGGTGCCATGAAGTCATGCCCTCAGCCCTGCCGAGGGGCTCCTGTCCAGATGGTGAGATGAGAAAAAAACCCACCCAGTTCTTTTCACCCCAGGCAAGAAAGCAGCCTCCTTAGAGAGAGGGCCACAGACCTGGGAAAAGGCTAAACTCGAGGCAGGGTGGGAAGGTGTGGAAAGGGGGCCACGGGAAGCTCTTTACCACCTCCTGCTTCCCTCGTGGAACTAGGAAGAATGGGACCCACCACATCGGGTTTCCCCAGGTCTTGGGCGCCACTGTCCTGGGGACAGATCTCCCCAGAGGGGCCCCAGCAGTAACATAGACTTCTCTCTTAAAGCACGGACCAGCCGTCAGAGCCCCCAAATCCAGTGGGGGGGTGGACTCATTTTTACTCTATATTGCTTCAATATGTCCCTCTTCCCCCAAGGATATTGTGTGAAGAGTGGAGGTGTGGTAGAGAGTAGGGGGTAGTTCACCCAAGTGACAAATGACTTCATCTATGTACACACACACACACGCACACACACACACACAACTCTTGGCACCAAGAAGCACCAGTGCTCAAGAAAAAAGCCTCCTGTCTGGGGATGACAGGGTGTAGGGGGGAGACGGGGATAAGACCTGCAGCTCACAGCTCTGGAGGAGGCTGGAGGGGTGAGGAATCAGAGAGGGAAGCCAAGCAGCATATAGACTAAATACAGACTCCCTTCTTCCTCCATGTTCCCCTCCCAACCCCTCCCCCACTCATATAATGAAACAAGGAGCCGTCCCTTCATCAAATATGGTAGCCTTCCGATTGCCATGAAGAGACTGAGCGAGAGGGTCTGAGGAAATCTGTAAAAAGCATATCTTGTTGGCACTGGGGAAGGGGACGCAGGAAGGGAGGCACCCTTCTGGGATAACCTAGTGCCCGAAATCACAGCGAACTGACCCAGTTTGGGGGAAAGTTCTGGAGCTCCCAGCTGCAGAGCCTGGAGTTAACTCTTGGCTGGCACCAGCCCTCCAGTCCCAGTCCCTGCTGCTCTGTCCCCCTCCTGCACTCTCAGGGAACCAGACAGAGCTGCAGCAGGGGCCCTGTGTGCAAGCTCCAGGATTCTTAACCCTTAGGAGCCCTGCAGACCCGGGAGGTAAAAAGGGGAAGAAGGAGGGATTGAGGGAGGGGGTGTGCTGTGAGAGAGGTGGCTGGAGAGGATTCAGAACGGAAAGTGCAGAGAGAGAGGAAGCAGGGACAAGGACACGGGGAGAGAAAATTAGGGGAAAAGGAGGGAGAAGAAAAAGCTGGAGAGCCATGAAAAGGGGTGGGGGCAACCCACGTCAGCTGAGCCAGCGTGACGTCCCCCATTTTATACAAATGGGGAAACCGAGGCTCAGAGAGGTCAAGAGACTGGTGCAAGGTCCATCTCACCGACACCGAGCGGCTGAGCAGGGGTCTGCAGGGCTCAGTCTCCTTCCACTAAACTACACACATCTGAACAAGACTGGAGGAGGAAGGACGCCAGGAGCGGGCAGGGAGGCGGGCGGCAGGGAAGGGGGCCAAGTGCAAGGGAGAAGGTGCTACCATGCTACCTGACTTTCAGAGAGCAGGGGGCAGAGGCCGGGGCAGGCGGAGGGCACCGGGCTCCCCTCCGACCCCAGCCCTAGTCCACCACCAGGGTCTCTTGGCTGTAGGGGATGGACTTCTCGAGCATCTGCTCCCCGCCCTTCCCCGCGTTGGGGCCGGGCCCCTGGCTGTGCCCGGAGGAGTAGCTGGCGGACTTCTCCCCGCTGCCGCTGTGGGCCGCAGCCCCGCACCGGCCCTGGCCCCAGCAGAGCACCGAGGCGCAGGCCTGGCGGAAGCGGGGGTCGAAGAAGGCGTAGAGAAAGGGGTTGAGGCAGCTGTTGACGTAGCTGACGCAGGTGCAGTAGGGGAAGACGTTCATGAGGAAGAGGTCGAAGTCGCAGGGCCAGCGCAGCAGGCCGCCCAGCGTGTAGAGCGTCTTCACCAGGTGGTAGGGCACCCAGCAGAGGGCGAAGGTCACCACCAGCACCACGATGATGCCGAGCAGCCGGCGCCGCTTCCGCAGGCCCTCGACGCGCTCCTTGCGGAAGTGGCCGGCGATGGTCTGGGCGATGAAGAAGTAGCAGGTCAGCATGACGGTGAAGGGCACCACGAAGCCCACGGCGGTGGACGAGACCCCCAGGCCCACCTCCCAGGCCCACTCGGAGCCGGAGGCGGCCACCACGGAGTAGTCCATGTAGCACTGCACCCTGGTGGTGTTCTCCAGGTCCCCGGTGGCGCGGAACACCATGACCGGCGCGGCCAGGAGGGCGGCCAGCACCCACAGGACGGCCGTGGCCGCGGCGCCGCTGACCCGCAGCCTCAGCCGAGCGTTGGCCACCGGCCTCACGATGGCCAGGTAGCGGTCGAAGCTGAGCCCGGTGAGGCAGAAGACGCTGGCGTACATGTTGACGAAGACGAGATAGCTGCTGAGCTTGCAAGCAAAGGTGCCGAAGGGCCAGTCGTAGTCCCGGTACGTGTAGGTGGCCCACAGCGGCAGGGTCACCACGAAAGTCAGGTCGGCCACTGCCAGGCTGGCGATGAAGACGTCGGCCGAGCGCCTCTTCTCGCGGCTGCTGCGGAACACGGTCCAGAGCACCAGGCCGTTGCCCGTGGTGCCCAGGAGGAAGACCAGCATGTAGATGGCGGGGATGAGGGCCCCCGAGGACTTCCAGTCCGTGTACTCGCACTCAGACTGGTTGTCCGCCCCGTAGTAGGTGTCAAAGTCGCCGGCCTCCTCCATGCTGGGCGGCGGAGAGAAGACGGGGCAGGGGCTCCCGCGGGTACCAGCTCCGTGGCTGCGGCCCCGACCGCGGCGGCCGCCCTGGGCTTCTGGCCCGAGCCTCAGGGGGCAGGCGAGAAGGGGCTGAGGGTGTCCAGAGCCCTTCCCGGCAAGCAGGAGAAGCTGCCTCCGGATCTGGAGGGTGCCTGCCCCTGCAGACGTCCCTCCGCCCTCTCCTCGCCTTGCCCCAGCCTCAGCTAAGAGGCTTCCTTGCGCCCTCCTGAGTCTCTGTCTCCTCCTTGTCTGGTCACTCCCTCCTCCCACCCACCTCCAGACCCACCCCTCACTTGGGAGTCTTAAGATCTTTAAGTTACAGCCCACTTTTTTTTTTTTTTTTTTTCCCTCTTGTCCCCGGGCAAGTGGACCAAATTGAGCCCTGCCGAGACGAGCTGGGCAGAATGTTATCTGAGGTCTGCAGCCTGCTCTCCTCCCAGCCCCGCCTCCACCCTCTGGCTACCACCCACCTTCTCCCCAGCCTCTAGTCCCTGGTTTCCTCTGGCCTTTGGAGCACCCCCTCCCCAACCCTCCCCACCTTCCTACTCTCACCCCCTCCCCTCCCCTCTAAATGGGACAAATTATGCAGATTGAAATCCAGCCGGAGCTGGAGCCAGGAAGGGGGGGGGGGGGGAGGGGCGGGCAAGGAGGGTGTGAGATTTCGCAGGATGCTCTGAGCATCTGGCAAGCCCTCCTGGCAGGCAGGTCTGGCCCCCACCCTCCCCTCCTGCCCTCCCAGCCCCCACCCAGACCAGACTTCACTCCACGGTCCTCCTCCTTCACACCTCCACTTTGACCCTCCCTCTGGGAACTTTTGTTTTTTTACAGACACGGTTAAGGGGATTTCTCTAGAATTCATAATCTGTTAGCAGACTGCCGTTTGCAGATGGCATTGGAAGTTTTAGAGGGTGGAGGACAAAGTCCCGGAAGGAAGAAACCTCAGACAAAAGTCATGAAATCAAGTTGTTAAATCTGTGGGGAAACTGAGGGTTAACAAGGTAAATGTCTTACTCAAAGTCACAAGATGAATTTTGTTACAGTTCCATTGTTCGCTTTTCTTCTTCGTCTCCAAGCACCCGCAGCTCCTGCCATGTAGTAAGTGATCATTAAATGATTGTTGAGAGAAGCAATGTACAATGGACGAACTCGTGGGCGAGGGAAAAGAAGAACCCAGGTACATTTCAGTGTTCAGGTTCTTCCTGCCCTTTGGGGACCAGGTCTCTATTAGACCGTGCAGCCAGAGAGGGAGGCAGAGAAAGGGGCGGTCACTGAGGGGATGCTGTGGGCACAGTCCCATACAAATGCACTTTGCCCTGTCTGCTTGCCCTTCCAGGACCTCTGGGCAGGAAAGAGAGAAGGAGAGAAGGATGCACAAGTTACGATTTAAAACTGTGCCCCCCAAGACTGGAGGAGTCCATCTCAGGTTGGGCAGGGATAAAACAAGACAAAATCAGGAGATAAGTCTTGGTCTCATCCAAAACAAAGGGCTTACCAAACAAGAATCCCTTGTCTCAAGGGAGGGTTGGTCCGAAAACCTTGCCGGGGCCTTAAAGTAGGGGCCCCCAACTCAAATACCCACAAGGACCCGGTGAAGAGTGTACATGGGCAAAAAAGCTATTGTGGGACAATAGGGGGTGGGACAATAGAGTCTGTGGCAAACCAGAGCAAGCACACCCCATCAGAGGAGCCCTCCTAAGCTTCAGTCCCTGGTTGCCCTGCAGAAACATGGGACCCAACATTGCCAAGCGTTCTGATTTTCTACATAATTTTGAAATTCTGGATTTTATGAGAAATGTCCAGATTTGCAAATCTGGGAAATTCATCCCATTTAAAAAAACAACAACAAAAACAAAGGGTGGGGCACCTGGGTGGCTCAGTCGGTTAAGTGACTGACTCTTGATTTCAGCTCAGGTCATGATTTCGCGGTTTGTGGGTTCGAGCCCCACGTAGGGCTCTGCCTGTCAGCACGGAGTCCACTTGGGATTCTCTTTCTCCCTCTCTCTGCTGCTCTCCCATGTGCACGTGCTCTTTCTCTCTCTCTCTCTCTCTCTCAAAAGTAAGTAAACACTTAAAAATAAAAAAGCGAAGGTCACAAGTAAAGCTTGTCCTCTGCCACTCCCACTCTGTGCTCTTTGAACAGGAGCTTGCCAAAAATGTAAGGCAGAGGGCAACAGGGAGGATGGGCCAGGAGCAAGAAACATCAAATGCAAAGACAGAGAAATGACAGCAAACACGGCCAAAATCTCGGGGTGCAATGGGGAGACCCAGGGGAGATGGCGAGAGAGCAGGACAAGACAGACCCCGAGTCTTGGATGGAGAACTGGGTGTGTTTCTCCATATTCAGCACCTCCTCCCTGCCAGGAGCTCTTTAAACATGCTATGCGTTTTATATGTGTTTATTATCTCTTTCAATCAACACAACGGTGTTAGGAAGTAGGCACTGTCATTAATCTCAACTTACAGACAGGAAACTGAGGTAACTTGGCCAAGGTCACTCAGCTAGGAATTGTCAGAGCCGGGATTTGAACCAAGGCTTGAGCACATGAACTAAAACCTCTTAAGTTCTCCTCCCCCTAAAAGAAAGAAAGAAGAGAAAAAGAAAACCCCAACCCTTTTCGAATTAGGGGTTTGTCATCTGCTGAGCATTATAGAAATGTGGAATAATGCCAGGATACCTGTCATTTACTTTAAAATAAGCTCTCATTGGGGCACCTGGGTGGCTCAGTCCATTAAGCATCCAACTCTTTTTTTTTTTTTAATTAAAAAAAAAAATTTTTTTTAACATTTATTTATTTTGAGACAGAGAGAGAGACAGAGCATGAACGGGGGAGGGGCAGAGAGAGAGGGAGACACAGAATCAGAAGCAGGCTCCAGGCTCTGAGCCATCAGCCCAGAGCCCGACGCGGGGCTCGAACTCACGGACCGCGAGATCGTGACCTGAGCTGAAGTCGGACACTCAACCGACTGAGCCACCCAGGCGCCCCAAGCATCCAACTCTTGATCTCGGCTCAGGTCATGATCTCAGTGTTCATGAGATCAAGTCCTGAGTTGGGCTCTGTGCTGACAGTATGGAGCCTGTTTGGAATTCTCTCTCTCTCTCTCTCTCTCAAACTAAATAAACTTAAAAATATAAAAATAAAATAAGCTCTCGAGCAAAATTTTTAGAAGATGGACTAAAATATTTTAGAGATACTCTCCACTCCCCTACTCCCATGGTTGAACAGGTTACAAGAACCCTGGCCAGACAATAGTCTGTACTGTACCTTAGGGATGGAACCATAGCTTGATCCAGAAACTGCTCTGTGGCCGGTCATTCCCAATAAAGATTCCTGGTTGCCTGAGGCCAGCAGGAAAGCTAACAGGACCCAGCATCTGGGATCTTGGCAGTCTGCAAAATGGTGGTCAGGACACCCAATACGACCCAGAGTGGGAGTTAGGTTGACCTCATAGTACACAGGGGTTGGAACTGCTTAGGGCCTGCTTGCCCTGGCATGTTTGTCTAATAGAAGTCTGTGCAGGTGGCCAAATGGCTTTCATTCATCCAACAGTAAGCTTGGGTGAAAACATGTCAGATTACCCCAACCTTGACCTATCAAAAGGGACCTGAGGTGCACAGGAACCAGTTTGGCTCAGGTCAGGTCACGACTGACAGACAGCACCTGTTATGAATACAAACAGCTGCTCAGAACACTCCAGGATAAAGGCCAAGTTCAAGACCCCCAGGTAATCCAAATCTTCTCTGGTTCTCCCAGAAAGACATAGGCACCTGGGCCCTTTGCAGCTAAGAACATAGAAGAAGGAGAGCCAGCGAGCTCAGAGTGTCCCCAAAATCATGTTTCTCCCCACAGCTATTCCCATTTGGATCGTGAGCCAGACAGAGACCCCGTGGGAGGGGACGTGGGTTCATCTCTTTAGGGCTCTGGTCTCCAGGCCCTGTACCTCTGAGGGGGTAAGAAGCGGTTAATGTCACCTGAGGAACCAGGCTAGTCAAAACGGGAGAGAATTGGGAGGCAAGACTAGGAGGGGGCCACTGATAGGGGGGCCAGAGTGGGGCAAGCGCAGAAAAGATCTGACCTCCAGCCAAAAGCTGGAGCTCCAGCTGGAACCAGGGGGTCTGAGTGCCCACAGCAATGACAGCCTGAAAGGAGGAGAATCAAGCTAGCGTCACACTCCTCACCCAGCCTGACACCTAAGGTCCCTGTCCATGCAACATCGAGAGGAAAGTTTAGTGAACAGAACCAGTAGCTGAAGCCTGACCTTCTGTGTCCCCAGGGCTCAGAAGCAATTCCTCACCAGACAGAGAGCACCTGGCCAGACCCCTGTTTTCATTTTGGTACCCACCCCCCTGCCCCCACTCCCCGCCTCAAGTGGGTGCCTGGTAAATGGCTGCTGAATTAAAGCTCTGGGAACGAATGCAGGAAAAGGATGGGAAAGACTGGGTCTTCTTCATTCCAGGGGCTGTTCTACTGCATTAACAAGGACATCTTTTTGCTAAGTTGCTCCAGAATAATCTGCCTTGAGTCATCTGGCAAACCAGCAGCGAGGGCAGGGCCCTTGGCCAGTGTCCCCAGGGGCTGGCCTGCCCTGGAGAGGCCGACTGGTTTCCTGGGGGACTCGGCTCTCTCCTGGGTGATTTCTTCAGGGTATTGTGAGGGACTTGGCATGAAGGGCTCCAGGCAGAACAGCGCCCCAGGCCAGCTGCAGATCCCTTTGAGGAGAGCCCAGACTGCTGGGGGCCCTCTGGAGTCAGTGATTCAAAGCCCCGAGTTTGTTCCTGGCCTAGAAAGCAAGAGAGACTGGCTTGGCCCCAAGCCAGCGACTGTGTGTGGCTGTGTGCACAAACAGGAAGGGGTTGTGTGTGCCGTGGGGCCGCTTGTGAGCATACGGGACTTGCGTGCTCTTGGAACACGAGTGTACATTGGGTGCGTGCATGCGTTCATGCGCCAGTGTGTACCTGGGTCAGGGGCTGGGTAAGCCTCCCCCTTGTGGGACAGGAAAAGGTGGTTAATTGGATCGCTCTAAGGGCTTTCGGTGGGTGGGTGAGGGAGAAAGCCCAAATTCCCGGGTCTGCAGGGACCTGCCCAGACCTTGCCCCAGGCTCTGGGTGGAGGACATCAAAGTGGAGGCTGGTCTTTCTCTGCCCCTTGCTGACTTCTCACCTCCTCCCCCAGCCCTGCTCCAGCCTCCTCACTTCACAGGTCTGCTTTGAACTTACCCAGGGCCACCAGGCCCTTCTCTCCCCTTCCCAAGAGAAAGCACAGCTGTGTCCTGAACAGCTGGTGGTGTTATCTGAGGAGAAAGCGGGGAGGACAGGGGAAAAGGATGAAACTGGGCTGTCCGACCCACTCTGGGATTCCTCTCCCATTTCTTCTGCCACACAACACCCCCTTCCCCATCCCAGCCCTGCACACACACACACACACACACAGCCCTGCCTTAGCAGCTTATCTGACCAGAACCAAATGGCCAGCTGCTCCTGACAATGAAAGCAGACCCCCCACCCCCACCCCTCGGCAGCCCCTCTTCTCCCCCTGGCCATTCGGTGCCACTTCAAACTCCCAGGCGTACTTCAAACACCTAGGAGACCCTGGGCTCTGGGGACAGCGAAGGCAGGAAAATCAAGGCCCGAGAGCCAGGAAATATAAGCTCCACTCCCATCTTGGCTATTACTTCATTCCCTCCGCAAAGGTTTATTGAGCACCTACTATCGGCCAGACTCTACTCCAGGCACTGGGCTCACACTGAATTGTGTGAACAGTTCAAAGCGTGTCCCTGGCCTCCTGCACATGCATCCTCCAGGTGGCAGAGAGACAAAACAGCTGAACCGTAAATAGATCAATGAACTCAGATAGTGATAAGAGCAGCAGAGAAAGCTCGGCCGGGTAATGACACAGGATAAATAGGAAGGGGGCAGTTTTAGAGGGTGGACCACCGGAAGAGGGCCTTCTTGCAGTGGCTGCCATTCTAGCTAAAATCTGAATGTCTAGGTTCCTGTGGGAGCCTGGACGAGGCTCTTCCCTCTCTGAGCCTCAGTTTCCCCATCTGTACGTGAGGACGGTGAAGCAGCTGGTGATTCTGGAACAGTGGCAGTGGCTCACAGAGGAGGCTGGAAAAGTGGATATCTTGCTAAAGAAGTCAAAAGAGGGAGGCAACCTGACTCCGTGTAGCAGGTCGACGATGGACAAAATCAGACCAGAATCCGTTCTCCTGGCCATGGGCCCCACCTTATGGGGTGTTTGTTAGGCTGTCGGTAACCAGGGTCTGAAAGCCTTTCCTGATTTCCTCACCCACCCCCTCACCCCTCCCCTGACACTACCCACCCCCATTATTTAGCACACTTCCCTAAACAAAGTGGGTCTCTAGTGAGTGTGTGGGGACCGTTTCTCTGCAGCCACGAGGACTAGAATTTCTACAACCTTGGGAGCAGTTAGGGCTTTCTTTAGGACCTCCTAGACGGGGAGCTAGATGGTTTCTACGACTTGACATAGGAAAGACTCCTAAAATTCACCCAGGCCATTGACTGCCCCCCACCCAAGCTAGAAGACAGTAAGAGGGTGGGCGGCAAGGAGGGTCGACAGAGGCAGCATCAGCATTTCATGAAACCTTTTGGAAATGGCACACACACACACACACACACACCCTTAATAAGACAACCCTCTCTAAAGGTCAAGTCGCGGCCCCTCAGGCTTAGATTTGCACAGCTCGATATGGTGGCTCTGGTTACTCCCTGGTGCTCAAGATGGCTTTGATGAATAAGAACTGAGAATATGAATTAATTATTATTTAACAAACAGAGTGGGTTAGGTAAACAGAATCCTTCCAAAACGACAACGCACTGGTAGGGGAGAATGGAGAGCAAGCCAGGTCGCCTGTGCTGGTGAAAAGTCTGCAGCCGGTAATCCATTCCACACGCTTGACTCCACTGATCAGGAAAGGGAGGCCCAAGGGGAGAAAGGGAATTCATCCAGGTGTCCCCACCAGGTCCGGCCCACTGTCCCCTGTGCCACTCCGCCTACCCCTCCCATCCCTAAAGATCAAGTCCGGAGGAAGCCTTTCTCCTTGGAGCTCACTCGCCTTTGTTAGCCTAACAGGAGGGCTGGGGCAGGAGGCAGCTAGGACAGGAAACAGAGCAGAGGCCGGAAGGAGGTCAGGAAGAGGTGGACAGGACCCTGACCCCGCTCACGCCCAGCCCCACCAGTCTTCAGGAGAGCAACAGGGTGTTTCCAAAAATATTTACAGTGAGTCTAAATTAATGAGGTACTGTATCAGCTCTAACAATAGGAGGATGTAGGGCCGGGCCCTCCAGGGGAGAAGACCAACGCCAGCAGCAGCCCATAGGCCAGACGAGGGCCCAGGAGGTTAGGGAAGGCCCGCTGTGCACACCGCCAAAGGAGGAAATTAAGCCCTCCACCCCCGGGGGCCAGAGCAGGCACTGCAGACAACGGCCCCCCCCCATCCCGGCTGCCCCGGGAACAGGAAGATTTCCTAGACCCTCACAACTGCCAAGAGCATCATCAACCCGCCTCCCTGCTCCAATCCAGCGTGGACATCTCCTGTAGTGCCCCCCAGGCTCAGGGCCAACCGGGGGCCTCTTGAATGCTTCTGCTGACCAGATGCTCACTCCTGCCCCTAGAAGCCCATTTCGGCCCCAACAGTGGGCAGAGCTGCTCATCGGACAGGGTTATCTTCAGGAGAGCACAGGGTGCTGCTCACAAGTCACGTTGCCGTAGGCGAAGGAGCCATCATTTCAAGCCTCGGTTTGCCCCTCTGTAAAATGGGAGCCATTATAGCATCTGCCTTATGGGGGCTGGTGTGAGGAATTCCACAAGCGGGAAGGTACCCAACATGGGGGGGAAGCCACGGAGGCAGAAAGATGTGGCAAAGGTGCAGAGATGCAAAATGAAGAGCTTAAGATGTCTTGGGGCTAAAGTTACATATGGCTGGAGAAAGCCAACCACCATTTTGTGGCTATTAAGGTGACCCAGAAAAGCTAGACTCGCGCTGCCCGGTACGTCACCTGCTCAGCACAAGTGGCTATCGGGCACTTGAAACGCGGTGAGAGAGAGCGGAGAAGAGCCACAGGCACGCAGGCGCACCGGGTTGCAAAGACCAGATGTAAGGCATCTCATTAGTAATTTTTTATATTGATTACACGTCCAAATGATATTATTTTGAATATATTGGGGTAAATAAAATATATTATTAAAATGAATTTTAGGGGCGCCTGGGTGGCGCAGTCGGTTAAGTGTCCGACTTCAGCCAGGTCACGATCTCGCGGTCCGTGGGTTCGAGCCCCGCATCGGGCTCTGGGCTGATGGCTCAGAGCCTGGAGCCTGTTTCCGATTCTGTGTCTCCCTCTCTCTCTGCCCCTCCCCCGTTCATGCTCTGTCTCTCTCTGTCCCAAAAATAAATAAAAACGTTGAGAAAAAAAAAAAATTTTTTTTTAATGAATTTTACCTGGTTTTTTTTTTTTTTTATGTTACTAATGCGGCTATTGGAAAAAACTTAATTGCCTATGCAGTTCCCATCATATTCCTATTGGACCACACTGAGCTAAAAGATCACCTGGAAGCTGTACGATGTTCACTCTGGGGGTGCCTGGGTGGCTCTGTCCATGGAGCATCCGACTTCGACTCGGGTCATGATCTCGCAGATCGTGAGTTCGAGCCTCGCGTCCGGTTCTGTGCTGATAGCTCAGAGCCTGAAGCCTGCTTTGGATTCTGTGTCTCCCTCTCTCTCTGCCCCCCCCTCCCCCGCTCATACTCTGTCTGTCTCTCTCTCTCTCTCTCAAAAATAAGTAAACATTTAAAAAAATTAAGATGTTCACTCTGGAGGGGCGCCTGGGTGGCTCAGTCAGTTAAGCATCCGACTTCAGATCAGGTCATGATTTCACGGTTCATGTGTTCAAGCCCCATAACAGGCTCTGTGCTGACAGCACAGAGCCCACTTCAGATCCTCTGTCTCCGTCTCCCTCTACCCCTCCCCGGCACACACATGCACACTCTCTCTCTCTCTCAAAAATAAATAAAAACATTAAAAAAATTAGATGTTCACTCTGGAGGAACCTCTGAGGGTCGGTTAGAAAGGGGAAGCTCATCAGGAAATGGATGCAAATTGTTCAGACCAAAGTTCTGTTTTAGGGGAAGGACTCAGATTTTTTTTTTTTTTTTTTTTTTTGGTCCCAAGGCACAATCCAATAGGGATGCGATTTCTCTTCTTCCTAAACTAGGGTTCCAGATAAACCTACCATCCTGATAGGCAAAAGTTGTCAGGCACTGCATAAGCACCTTTAAATGCCTCCCCCAGTGCAATTTTCATCAAAGTGTTTTTTACATTCATTAAAAGGTCATAAGATAATTTTTGTTATCATTCCCATTTTACAGATTGGTAAACCAAGGTTTGGAAAGTTACATCACTGGCTCGGGAGCGCTTGGCTTACAAGTGACAGAGGGGCGATCTGCACCCTTGACTTTGACTCGAGAAGGCTGCCATCTCTTCAGCCCAGATATACTCTCCCAATGCGGGGCCCCGCTTCTGCACCCAAACAGAACCTGCTGGTGCTTCACCGACAGGGACCTCGGAGGCTCACCTGCACGGCGCTGTAGCCCTAGCCTGGTTGTAAACAGTCTGCGCCATGAGGGTAAGTGAAGAAAAAGTCCCCTCCGGCTGCCATCGAGGGCCCGCAGGAATTCACAGGGCCATGCCAGCAGAAGAATAGTTTGCAAGACAAACATGCTTTGCAATGGTTACGAGAGTAAACTCTGAGGCCAAAACGCCTGGTGCCCAATCCTAGCTCTGCTACTCTATCCCTCCAAGCCTTGGTTTTATTAACTGTTAAATGGGGGTAATAACGTATCGCAGTCGTCAGAATTATGAGATACTAGACCAAAAGACTAAGTCTGTGCCTGGCCAACTGGCCAAGAACAATTGCCTAGCAAACATTGCTTATTACAGTTTCCTTACTTAATCCACATAATTACCCTATGGGACCCAGAGATCCAGTTAAGACAAATAGGAAGAATGATATTCCCAGTTTACAAATGTAGAAATTGAGGCACAAAGGCATTAATTTGTCTAAGTCCCTTGATTTCTAAGTATTGGAAGGAGGAATCAGACCTAGGATGGCTGGTTCCCAGGTCTGTAGTCTTAACACCATGGCATCTAGCTCATGATTTTGGACAATCTGTGAAGTCTTTTTTTTTTTTCTTGTTCTTTTTTAAATGACACTATCTCAGCTTCTTGAGGGATGAAAGGGACCTCTTCTACCTGCCCAGTGCTTTGACGGCAGCCAGTGGGACAGTCAACAGCTCGGTGTGAGTGCAGAGAGGCAGCTGCCTCTGGATGCCACAGAGCTCGGCTGATGGGTTACCCCATCAGCCCTAGGGCTCCACAGGTGCCACAGGTATCCAGTGACAATCTGCCTTTGCCAAGAAGCCATAACACAGGTCCTGCGGCATCTCTCGCCCTTGTGACTGCTCAGGGACGAGGGGTGTTTGGGGAGATGGAACTAGGCACTGGATACTGATGTCACTACCAGACCCAGAGCACAGAGCTGCCTCCCAAGGTACATCTTGGCCAGGCTGGGATCTACTGTTCTTCTGACCTGGGAGATGCTGACATCTGCTGGGGATGAGCTGGTACTCAGCCTTGACCTCCCCTGAGCCTGATTCCCAGCACTGGCTTCTGGGCCCTGCCTTGGGGGCAGAGATCCCGAAGGGTGAGTCCCCCAGGGGTTCAGGTAGGCCAGACCTCTCCTTCCTCTGGGCTCCCGTGGCATCTGGAATTGCCAACCCCAGAATCTTCCAGCTGTGGGGCTATGCTAAGAATCCTTAGAACAGGGGACTTACCCACAGTCCAATCAGCTGATGATTCCGAGGCTGAACAGATCTGAGAACCCAGCCTGGGTACCCAGTCTCCTGAAAAATCAAGCACTAGGTCCCTACACCCTGCTCAGTGTTTTGAGCTACATGTTATCTCCTGAAATGTGGTTACATTGCGCTGATATTATCCAATATCACATTATGACACTCACGTAGGAAAAGAAATGTTCTTGTCATTTTCACTTAGGGTGAAAACCAGAGACATTGAATCATCCTCAATGTTATTCATCACACTTCCTCAAGCATGTCACTCTGTAAAGACATATAAAGGGGGAAAATGTAACTCCTTTATTAAAGAAAATTATGGACTAGAAAAAGACTAAGGAAACTTTTTAAAATAAACTGACAACCGATTTAAAAAGAAAAAAAAGTTGGTCGTCGCGTCCCTGGAGGCAAGAATCTTATTTCTGAGCACCTAGCGCCACCTTGTGGTCCCACGCATAACAACGATCGCAGCCTCCCCCACGGTCACTGCCTACGTGAATCCTGAGAAACTTAACAGAAGGACATGGGGGAAGGGAAGGGGGAAAAATAGTTACAAACAGGGAGGGAGGGAGGCAAACCACAGGAGACTGTTAAATGCAGAGAACAAACGGAGGGTGGATGGGGGCGGAGAGGGGAAAATGGGTGATGAGCCCCGAGAAGGGCGCTTGTTGGGATGAGCGCTGGGTGTTGTGTGTAAACAAATTTGACACGAAGTCATATTCATAAAAAATAAAAAAGTAAGTGAATAAACTGTGATACATGCAGGGGGAAAAAAAAGACTGAGAGTTTCTTATCTGAACCTTTTATCTCAATGAACTTTGTACTGAAATCTCTCTCGCTATACCCACAAAGTTTAGCATGGAAAACAGGTGGACCCAGAGTTGAGTGGGCCCTAACAAGAAGTGTGAATACACAAACAGTCTTCATTGGTAACCCCTCCAAGCTATTGCAGTCTTAGCCCTTGGGGCCCTACAGGCTACATAGAAATTTAACTCATCTTTTTTTTTTTTTTTTTTTTTCTAATGTGTGTGTGCTTTTTCTCTTTTCCTCTTTCTCTTCCTGGAAATATTTTCCTGTGTCTCGGGCAGCAAATGCTCTAGGACAGGTGAACTTGGGTGCAGAGAGGAGGAAAGAGCCAATCAGTGGCCGCTCCGGGTTCCTGTGACTCCCCCATGTAACCAATGAATGCTAGGTTTCTCCTCTGTGGGGCACCTGTGCTAGGCTCGATGGTGAGCCCAAATACTACCTAGGCCTCTACCCTCAAAAAACAGAGACTAGCAGGGAAGCCCAACATCTGCTAACTAATGACAAAGAAAAAAATAAAAAATAAAAAGTTAAGCTCCAGCAGTGGAAAGCAAGGAATGCGAGTTACATCTACAGCCAGAGTTTTAGAGTCTGACTCTTAGAGGTTCTCCACAATCAATTCAAAATTTAAAGAAACAAACAATCAAAAAGGCAAGTGTAATGAAATCCCCAAAAAGTCTTGTCTTTCCCACAATGATTTCTTTGATACTATTTTTTTGAAAAATCAAATAGCATGCCAAAAACATTAGAAATGACTCGGTTTCACTAAAACCTGAAATGCAAAATACATACTTAGTCTCCCTATTGAAGAATCCAGAACTGAATACATACGTAACAGGGGTTTGACTGAGTCAGGAAAAACAAGAAATATTCTGAGAAAATGATCACGGTGCTGACAGCTTCAAGATGAGAAGGCAGGTAGAAGAAAAGGATGACAAACCATTACAGCAAACATCGGGCAGTGCATATGCAAAGGTCCTGAGGCAGCCTAGAGCTTGGGAGGCCAAAAGTAAGTAGGTGCAGACGCTGGAGACTGAGTCCCAAGAGGAGGCTAAGGGCCGAGCCACATGGGGCTTTGTAGACCACCTTGAGGAGTTTGCCCCTATCCGCCCAGCAATGGAGAACTGTACAAGGGTTTTAATTAGCAGGGCATAGTGACAAGATCCAACTGGCATTACAGACTATGACTGTTTGTAGAGACTATGTGTGGAGAAGGAAGAAGGACAAGAGTTCATTCAGGAGACATTTGTTCTCACAAGAGACGATAGAAGCTTTGATTAAAAGTGTGGTGGTCAAAATGGAGAGAAGTGAAGAGATTTCAGAGATATTTTGGATTGGATATAGGGATAAGGAAAAGGGAGACATCAGGGTGTCTCTTATGCGTCTCACTTGCTGGAGCTAAATGAATGGGGTGTCATTCATGGAAACAGGGTGTGGCAGAAGGTGGTAAGTGAACCCCAGGATCTACTTTCTCCTTCTCTGTTGAGGGATTATACTGGAGTCCTCTCACAGGCCACTTCAGATCTTCTCAGGCTCCCCTGCCCTTGTCCCAGCTGTGCAAGGACTTCTCTTATTTCATAAAATAAGAGCACACAAGCCTCCTGCTTCAGATTCTGTCCCGGAGGGAACCCAGTCTAGACAATAAGATAACCCCCCTCCCATGTATTAACTGGGGTCACGGCTATGTGACTAGAGACTGGCATGTTCAGCCTCCCTCACGACACCTTACTCTCTAATTGTCCACAGGGTGTGGATAGAAGTGATAGGTACTTTACCTGGGTCACATCCTTCAAAAAGGACATTGCTTCCCCTTCACTTCCTGTAACAGGGGCATGGGGCTAGTGAGCCAACGGTGACCATGTAGATGAAGACAACAGGTGGAGGAATGATAGGACAGCTGGACACCTCATGGAGGAGAGCTGAGCCACGCCTTTGCCTGTGGCTCATAGCTTCGCTGTACCATAACCAACTCGTAGGAAATCATGGGGAAAGGCCAGGTTTGGGGAAAACCCATGAGTCCAATTCTGAACGCTTTGTATTTGAGCAGCCTTTGAGACATCCAAGAGAAATGGTGATTGAGATGTGAGCCTAGAAGTCAGAGAGGGGCCTTGGTCTGAAAACATAAGCTTATGAATCGCCTTCCTCTTCTGCGTGGCTGGTAATTAATGTCTAAAAGTGTCTGAGGGGGTCTAGGGAGAAGGTGGAGTGTGAGAAGAGAAGGGAGCCTGTGGGAGGGAACATCTAAGATGGCCCCAGTCATCCCCACCTTCTGTATTTATGCCCTTGTGCAACCCCTTGGAATGTGGGCTGGACCTAATGACTCACTTCTAAAAAGTAGAATTTGGTAAAAGTGATGGCATGTCACTTCCAAATTAAGTCACAAAAAGTCTGGCTTCCGTCTTGGATGCCCTTTCTCTCAATTACTTGCTGTGAGGGAAGTCGACCACCATAAGCTTCCCTATGGATAGATCCACATGACAAGGACCTGAAGGAGGCCTCTGGCCAACAGCCAGTGAGGGACTGAGGCCCTTAATCCAACATCCTATGAAAAAATGAATCCTGCCAATAACCATATGAAGGAGATTGAAAGCAGATTCTACAGTCCTGGTCGAGCTTTCAGATAACTAATCAGCCCTGGCCAAAACCTTAATTGCAGCTTTGGGAGATTTTACTCCAGAGACACATAGCTAAGCCACAGACAGATTCCTGACCCAGAGAAACCATGGGATAATAAATGTTTGTTATTTAAGCTGTGAGATTTGGGGGTAATTTGCTTCTGAGAAATTGGTAACTAAGACAGAACTCGTGCCAGAGACTTGAGGATCTCTATTCCTTTAACAGCTGGCAACAGAGACCAAGCCTATAAAGGAGGCCAAGAGCGAGCAGTCATGGACATAGGAGGCAATCCAGGTGGGTGCCAAGTCACAGAACCTAGGAGAAGGTAAGGAGGGAATAGTCAGCAGTGTTGGGATGCTACTGATAGATCAAATAAGATGAGAGACAAGTACTTGATGGACGTCAAGATGTGGAGGCACCATTGACCTTGGGCTATAAGCAGCTCTCTCAGGACCCATGGGCCTGGAAAGTCTGTTTGGAATGATTGAGGAGAAGGCTGGAAAGGAGGAAATATAGAACTTTTACTAGAACTTTGACAGTGAAACCAAAAAGAAATAGAGCAGGACAAAAAGAAGTTAGAGCAGGACAGACTTTTTTTAATGGCAAAGATTTGAGCTTCTGCAGAAGCCAATGGAGGCCTCTGGGATGGCAGGGTGAGGAGTGCCACAGACCCACTCCCCAGGAAAGAACCATCACTGGTGACAATGATTGCACTCAACCACTTAAAGTCTCTAGAAATTGTCATAAGGGAGTATAGCACACGAATAAAGATTTCAGAACTAAATCTCAGTAGGTACAGCGAGAGTCTGTGAAACTTGGGTCTCCTTCACCCACTCTTCATCTCAACAAGACAATGGAAGCTCCAATTTGGGCAGGTTGTCTGAATAAAATGGGCCTCCCTCTCCCCTACGTTCCCAGCCAAGGGATAGAGTATTTCATGGGTAAAGGTAGACCACTAGCATTTCTCATTTCCTCAAACTCTAAGGTGCAGAGGCTAACCTCCTGGCAAAGGTGGTCAAACTATCAGGGGCTCACTCCCTCCACTTAGTCCTTACTCATAGATCAGGGGCTTAACCTCAGGCATAGCAGACTGAGAATATGGAGGGTCTGATTGCCCTTACCCCAGTTTAGTCGTAGGGTGGAGGTTCCATACAAGGAGAAGCAAGCCAAGAAAACTACAGGCTACCATCATCATTCAGTGCTCTGCTCGTTGTCACTCCTAAAGTAACACTGTCCCAGCCCTCATCTCTGAAGAAATGGTTCAAAGATTTTGTCCAGGAGGGGAAGCAGTTAATACAAATGGAAACCTCCAAAGTTCTTCCCAGAGAGACTGAATATATTTGAAATGGAATGTGGGGAATTTCAAACCTAAGAGTGCTCACAAAAACAATGAGGATTTTGGTGGTAAGTAATTAAGAAGCTAGTAGAGTCATTAAAGCAACAAGCTAAACCATAGGCCAACTAGCTTACCAGAAAGAATCAGGGTAAGAGACAGCCAAGAAGGGCTCTCCTGGGTCAGAACAAACCTCAAAGACTTGCCTTTAAATCTACCTCTGCAAAGATGCCCAAACCTAATTGGATCAGACTGGAGAGCAATGTATGCCCCCAAGGCATTGTCAGCAACAATAGAGCAATCAGAAGAAAATGAGTGGAGGCTAAGAGTGGGATGTGATAATAACAGAGGCAAGCAGCTTAATAGAGATACCAGAGAAAGAGACCAGAGAAGAGAATCCTGTGAAAACTAGTCATCCTAGGGCAACTCTGTGCACGCCCAAAGCTATACTCTGTGAAGAGCAACATAAGAAGCTTCATGTTAAGGGTGAAATATAATTTGCTAAAATAGTTCAACCATGTCACTAAACAAACACATGAACAACAACAGAAATAAACCAGGCAGGGAGAGGGTATCAGTCTCCAGAGTTTCTACAGTATATTACCTAAAATGTCCAGATTTCAAGAAAAAATTACAAGACATGCAAAGTAAAAAGTGTATGCACTTTTTCCATTCCTCCATGCAATGGGGGAAGGGAAAGAAGCAGCAACAGAAACCATCTGTGAGACAGCCCAGATGTCAGATGTAACAGACTCCAAAGCAGCCATTATAAATATGTTCAAGGAAGTAAAAGGAATCATGCTTAGGGGCGCCTGGGTGGCTCAGTCGGTTAAGCGGCCGACTTCGGCTCAGGTCATGATCTCACGGTCTGTGGGTTCAAGCCCCGCGTCGGGCTCTGTGCTGACAGCTCAGAGCCTGGAGCCTGTTTCAGATTCTGTGTCTCCCTCTCTCTGACCCTCCCCCGTTCATGCTCTGTCTCTCTCTGTCTCAAAAATAAATAAACGTTAAAAAAAAAAAAAAAAAGAATCATGCTTAAATAAGTAAAAGAGATATGATGGCAATGTTCCATCAAAAAGAGACTATCAAGGGGCGCCTGGGTGGCTCAGTCGGTTAAGTGTTCAATTTCAGCTCAGGTCATGATCTCGCAGTCCGTGAGTTTGAGCCCTGTGTCGGGCCTTGTGCTGACAGCTCAGAGCCTGGAGCCTGCTTCGGATTCTGTGTCTCCCTCTCTCTTGGCCTCTCCTGAGCTTGCACTCTGTCCCTCTCTTTCTCAAAAATAAATAAACATTTTTAAAATTTTTAATATTGCATAATGGAATTACTAGAAGAGGATATAAAGAAGAAAAAAATGCAAAGACATAATGCCTGAAAACTTCCCAAATTTGATGAAAACCCTCCAGGAATCTCAACAAACTCTAAGTAAGGTAAATGCAAGGAGTTCTACACCCAGACACATCATAATAAAAATGTTGAAAGCCAGAGGTAAAGAGAAAAAATGAAAAACAGCAAAAGAAAAACAAATAATACTAATTCTCCATAGAAATTTCAAAAAGAAAGAAAGAAAGAAAGAAAGAAAGAAAGAAAGAAAGAAGAAAAAAGACAGTCCCAACTCTATGAGGTCATTATTACTCTGATACCAAAACCAAACAAAAACATTACAAGAAAAGAAAACTACAAGCCAGTATCTCTTACAAATACAGACAACAAAACCCTCGCAAAAAAAAAAAAAAAAAAAAAAAAAAAAAAAATACAACAACATACAAACATTAGCCAAAACTGGGATTTATCCCAGGAATGCAAGGTCAGTTTAACTTCAATTAATGTAATGCACTATCTCAATAGAGTGAAGAAGCAATACTACACAATCATTCCAATATATGCAGACAGACCATTAGACAAAATTCAACACCTCAGCATGATCAAAACATTTCAAAAACTAGTAATAGAAGGGAACTTCCTTAACCTGAGCAAGCATCTACAAAATAAAATCCACAATTCACATCATATTTAATGGTAAGACTGAATGTTTTTCCCCTAAGATCAGGAACAAGACAAAGATGTCCAGTTTTGCTATTTCTACTCCAAATTACACTATAGACTCTATACAGAGCAATTAGTCAAGAAAATGAAATTTTAAAAGAAAGAAAATGAAATAAAAATCACCTATATTCTAAAGGTAGAATAAAACTATCCTTGTTTGCAGATGGCATGATCTTTTATTTAAAAAATCCAGTGGCTCAATCGGTTAAGCCTCTGACTTCAGCTCAGGTCATGATCTTACTGGGTTTGTGAGTTCAAGCCCAGCATCGGGCCCTGTGCTAACAGCTCAAGCCTGGAACCTCCTTCAGATTCTATGTCTCCTCCTCTCTCTGCCCCTTCCATGCTCATGCTCTGTCTCTCTCTGTCTCTCAATAATAAATAAACATTAAAAAAATAAATTAATTAAATAAATAAAAAATCCTAAGGAATCCATTTTAAAACTATTAGTCCTAACAAAAGACTTTAGCAAAGTTGTAGGATACAAGATCAATATACAAAAAATCAATTATATTTTCCAAATGCTAACAATTAACAATCTGAAAATAAAATTAAGAAAACCATTTACAATAGCATCAAAAGGAATAAACACTTGGGAACAAATTTAACAAAGACATACAAAACTTACACTCTGAAAATGATAACACATTGTTGAAAGAAATTAAAGAATATCTAAATAAATGGAAAAGCATCCCATGTTCATGAATTGGAAAACTTCATATTGTTAACACAGCACTACTCTCCAAACTGATCTACAGATTCACTACAATCATAATCAAAATTCCAGTTGGCTTCTTTTCAGTAATTGGCAAGATGATCCCAAAATTCTTATGGAAATTCCAGAATTATCAAAACAATCTTGAAAAAAAATAACAAAGTTGAACAACTCACACTTCTTGATTTCAAAACTTACTACAAAACCACAGTAATAAAGACTGCATGGTACTAACATAAAGACAGGATGGATATACATCTCAGTGGATTAGAATAGAGTCTCTAAAAATAAACCCTCACGTTTATGGCTAATTGGTTTTTGGCAAGAGTGCTAAGACAATTCAATGGGGGAAGAAAAATCTTTTCAACAAATGCAAAGACAACTGAATATCCATATGCAAAGGAATGATGTTGAATCCCTACCTCATACCATAGAGAAAAATTAACTCACAGTGGACAAAGCTTAAATGTAAGAGCTAAAACTATGAAACTGTCCAAAGAAAACATAGGTATAAGTCTTCATGACCTTGGATTAAGCAATAGTTTCCTGAGTATGACACCAAAAACCACAAGCAGCAACAACAAAAAATAGATCATTTGGACTTCATTAAAATTGAAAACTGTGCTGCAAAGAACACCATCAAAAAGGTATGAATACAGCCCATAGAACAGGAGAAAATGTTTGCAACCATATACCTGATAAGATACTTTTATCTAGAATACATAAAGATTATAACTTAATAATAAAAAGACAACCCAATTAAAAATTGGCAAAGGATCTTAATGGACATTTTTCCGAAGAAGATATACAAACGGCCAATAAGCTTGTGAAAAGATGATGATCATTAGCTATCAGGGAAATGCAAAGCAAAATCACAGTGAGATACCATCTGACACCCACAAGGAGGGCTGTAATAAAAAAGCCGATAACAAGTGCTGGTGAGGATGTGGAGAAATCAGAAAACTCACACACTGCTGGTGGGATGTAAAATGGTGCGGCCACCTTGGAAAATAGTCTGGCAATTCCTCAAAAGATTAAACATAGAATTACCATATAACCAGGCAATTCCACTGCTAGGTATATACCCAACAGAAATGGAGACGTGTCCATACAAAACACTTGCACACGAATGTTCATATAAACATTATTCCTAATAGCCAAAAAGTGGAAACAACCCAAAGTCTATCAAGTAAAATGACGTGTCGCCAGAATATTATTTGGCAATAAAAAAGAATGAAGTGCTGATATATGCTACAATCCGGATGATTCTTGAAAACACGATGCTAAATGAAAACAGTAACAAAGAATCACACATTGTATGATTCCACTTATTTTAAACATGTAGTATAGGAAAATCTATAGAGATAGAAAGTGTATTAGGGCTGGGAGGGGAGGTGGGAAGGGGTACAATTATTGAGCGGGGGGAGTTGGTCAGAGAGTTTTATCTATGTTCTAAAATTGGGAGCCCCTGGGTGGCTCAGTCCGTTGAGCGTCTGACTCTTGATTTCACCTCAGGTCATGATCTCACAGTTTATGGGATCAAGCCCCAAGTCAGGCTCTGTGCTGACGGCACGGAGCCTGCTTGGGATTCTCTCTCTCTCCCTGCTCTCTGCCCCTCCCCCCGCTCATGTGCACATGCTCTCTAGCTCCCTCTCAAAATAAATAAACATTTAAAGACTCTGAAAATAAGCATTTAAAAGACACAAATATATATTATGTTTTAAAACTGATTGTAGTGATGACTGCATAACTCTGGATACATTCAGAACCATTAAATTGCACACTTACGTAGGTAGGTGAATTGTATGTGTGGGATGGGATGTACATCTCAATAGAGCTGTTATTCAAAAAATAGAAGCCAACAGAAAGGATCCCGTTGAAAGAAGGAGTGAAACAGATGAAGGCAGAAAGGGATAAATGACAGTGTAGGGCAAGGGAGGGATCCTAAGCAGAGGTGGGAGGACTCACTTTCTGCAGCAGGACAGCAGCCCTGTCTCCCTGGGGGGTTTGGGGTCAGTACCGGTGTTGGAAGGTCTGAAGACCTGGGTTTGGGAAGATGTATCTTCTCATCTGATGGGCAAACAGGAAGACAGAGGGAAGCGGGTCGGGGGTTTGAAGGGAATGGAGAAGGTACGAAGCAGTTGCGGTGGAGAGCGAGGGTGAAGGCTGTTGGAAATGCCATAGCCCTGATGTCGCCTCACAGTCTTGCCCCTAGCTCCCCTGTTTCCTGCTTCTCCCTTTGGTCCTGCACCCAATTCATGGAGGACTTCTCAAGCATAAGCATTTATGGGGGATGGGAGGGAAATGGCTGTCAAGCCAATGAGAAATGGACGGCCTTGCACAACAGAGAAGAGAAAGGCTGAGTGAAAGGCAGAAGAGAGGGAAGCTCAAGCCAGCCGGGACTTGATGGAACCAGAGGTCACCTACATGCAGGGCCAGCTTCACGAGTGTGCAACTGGTACAGTGACCCAGTGCCTACACTTAAAAATTCTCCACGCGTGGTTTTCTGCTTTGCTGTCACTGTCTTGAAATTCTTAATCATTTCCAAACAAGGGGCCCCACATTTTCATTTGGCACTGGGTCCCACAAATGAGGTAACCTGTCCCACCCTACAAAGAACTATCCAGAACATGGCTAAGAATGGCTACACAAGCAAAAGTGGTTTCTGTACTGCTGGGGTTGGGGGCAGGATTACAAAGCTCAGACTATGTTAACCCAAGAATGTCTCCCCAGACCACCTCTCTCCCTGCTGTCTATCTCCCCGGTCTGCTTCGTCTTACTTTACACAGAATTTCAGGAAGATACTGTGGTAGTTCTATCGTTCGAATAAATTTACTGGGAAGGGGGAATTATGCTGCCCCACCCCACTGACATCTGGCTTGGCCGTGTGATTTGCTTTAGTCAGGAAATGTGTCACTTCGAAGCAGAAGCTGTGAGTCCCAGCATGTACTTTACCAGGCTTTTTTTTTTTCCCCCTCTGTTCCAAAAGCAGTCATGCCCCAGATACAGGCTGCCCTATTAGCCAGATCCTGGGGCGAAGATACCACGGGGTCATGCTACAGCCGAGCTGGGGTGGGACTGCAATGTGAGCAACAGACAGATCTCCATTGCTTTAAGCCCCTGGAATCCAGGGCTGTTTGTGACTGCAACGTAATCTAACCTATGCCGACTAATCAGAGTGGCCTCTGCTTTCCACGACCACGTCAACTTAAAATCAGCAACTTAGGAGATCTCCCAGGGCTTTTCTCTCACCTCTAGAACTCACTTGACACATGATATGTATTTGTCGAATTCATAGTAGGGAACCCCTGTGTCCTCTGAGTGATATCCAAACTCCTCTGTGTTCAGAACTCCCCACAACCAAACTTTACTGCTTCATCTCCCACTGACCACTCCCCCTCCCCCGCCAGATGACATCTGTTTGCTCATCTTCACACACGTTTCATCTACTCATTCATTCATTCCGTTATCGCATACATACTGGTACCCACTCTGTGTTAGGTGCAGAAGTGTTTATTTACCAGACCCGGTCTCCCTGCCCCGGTGAGTCCCCAGGCCTCGGTCATGCTGTTTCTCTCTGCCAAGAGCCTCAGTCTGACCCCTCTCTACCTACTGAAGCTGCTAACCATCCTTCCAGACACAACTGAAACCCCACCTCCTTCTGCCCCACCTGCCCGTCACCCCGTTCACTGGGGAGGAGCCTCTCCCTCTTCTCAAATCCTGCACTAATCGTTTTCTGATAAATGACTTGGCAATCAGTTATATCCTGCCTGACGGCCTCTCTCCTGTTGTGCTTTGAAGGGCTATTTAAATCTCATTAGTAAAACATTTATACCTTCCCCCCCCCCCCCAGGTCCTTAAATAGGCGCATAGAAACAGCACATTGCTTAACGCAGACTTAATTAACTGAAGTGGAGGGAAATGGCCTTATTTATTTCGCGAGTCTTGCTTACATTCGGCCAACTTGTGACCTAGAAAAATGGCCATTTCCTCTCGCCCAAGCTGATAGTTCCAGGGAAAGTAACCTGTTATCTTTGGAGGACTTTCCTTCGCTTGGGTTCCAGGGAAGAACACGCATGGCGCGTCCTCAAAAGAGGCTTCCTCGCTGCCTCTTCGGCTCTCCTAAACCTCAAAGGCCCCAGCACCCCTGAACTCTACACCACTCAGAAGAGTCCTGGTAGGTATTAGGGGAGAGAGCTGTTTCGGGAACATCAGCTCCTTCCAACCTCCCAACCAAGTCCTTCCCTCTCCTCCCAAACTAGGAATGTCTCCAAAGATCCAGCAGAAAGACGAGAGAAAACCAAAAACAAGAAAGTGCTATTTGCTCAGTGCCTGCTGTGCGCCGGGCACTTGGACGAAGCACTGTTGCACAGTGCTCATTCCATCCTCCCGGACAACCTTCAGAGGTGGGTGGTCTCCACCTTCCAGAGAAGGAAACCGGCTTACAGACACGAAGTGCCATGCCCCAGGTCACTCAGCAGCAGGTGCCAGTGTCCCCGTCATCCACGCAGCCTGTCTGCTCTAGTTCCTTGGGAGTATTTTCCGGTTTGCAAAGCCTCTTGTTGACTCCTCGCAACCGTCTTGCTCAGTGAGTATGGTCTCCATCCCACAGATGCGGAACCAGGCCCCCCCAGAGACCTTGAACCTCATCCCTCCCATCACGCAGAGGCAGAGAGCACCTCAACGGGGCACACTGGAGTCATCCTGCTCAGCCTGGCCAACTTGTCACAGCCGAGCTGGCAACAAGATGCTCATGCCGGGCCGCTGAATGATCAGAAGCAGCGCGGCCTGGGCTTTCCCGCTATCGTTTTAAAGATTATTATTCAGTTATTTCAGCTAATTAAGCCTTGAGTGCCAGCCAGCTGGGCTTCCCGCTCAGAGAGGAAATGCAGGAGCTTGGGCTCCGCTTCCGCCTCCAGCTTCCCCCCCCTCCCCGCCCCCTCTCTTTCTCGCTCTCGCCGGGGCAGCTCAGGGCCTAGAAAGGTGAGAGGTAAGGAGATCCAGGAAGGGTGTTCAGCCTCCCCTGCCACCACCCACCAGGGACATGGGAGGTCTGGTCTCTGTTGCAGAAAAATCCTCTGACCCTTTCTCAGGGAGGGGCAGTCTGTTCTCTACAGGACCAGCAGGGAAGAGCCAGGACTGGCTTGAAGCCTGGGTTCAAGGCCAGGAGCAGTGCATTGCAACATGGCTCAGTAGCTGTGGGGTCTGGAGAATCCCCTGTTTACTCACTTGCATGCCATCTGAAATCAGGAAGCAGTATAGCCTAGTGCTGCGTCCGTCTAATACGAGAGCCGGGAGCCACATGCAGCTATCGAAATTCTCGTTTTAATTAGTTGAAAGTTCATTAGATTACAAATTCAGTTCCTCTGTCACACTAGCCACATGTAAGGGTTCTAGGGCTCTAGGTATCGCATAGGCAGCTATGGAACATCTCCGTCACCGCAGAAGGTTCTACTGGACAGCACTGCCCTGTGGTTAAGGGGTGTGAGCACCCACATTCGACACACGGAGGCAAATCCCAGTTTACGGGTAGTCTTGAGCAAATTACTGAATGTCCTTCTCCTCGGTTCTCCCATCTATAAAACGGGGAATTATAGGGCCAAGTTCACAGACTTCTTCAAAGACTAAATGCGAAATATACACCAGACACGCAGAAGAATGCCAGATAATGGTAGAGCCCCAAACACTGGCTCTTATCGTGTTGGCATGAGGCTTCAGTCTTACCAAGCGATTTCACACCTGCTACTTTATTTGCATTTCACCATGAGTATGAGACAGGCGGGGACATGAGTCAGCTGAGCCATTTTATAGAGAGGCAAATTGAGACCCAGACAGGACGTGACTTCTCCCAGGGGTGACAGAGCCAGGACTCGAGCTGAGTGACTAATTCAACAACTAACGCTTGTGGATTCTCTCCTGTCCAACATCTCGAAACATCTCGGGACGTCCTATTTCAGCCTTAGCCTAATCTCAAGAGGCCAGGAATGTTCCTCTCATTTTAAGAGTGAGGTTCTAAGAAGGGAGTAATCCCATTGCTCTCTAGCCCTTAGTCTGTGCCCAGCACTGCGCTAAATATTCATTTAATCTTAACAACAACCCAGCGGGGTAGATATGCTTATTATTCCCATTTCAGTGATGAGAAAGATGAAGCACAGAGAGGGTCAGCAGCTTTCCCAAAGTCACACAGCCAGGAAGTAGTGGAGTCAGGACACGAGAACCCAGGACGTCTGACTCCAGCCCACTTCGAGAGATGCCCCACTTTACTGACGCACGCCCCGGCACAGGTGAACGAAGCAGGAGCAGGACAAAGCCCCTTTGTTCCCGAGGCCTCTGTGTCTCTCTCTCTCTCCTGCTCTATCACTGTGTCCCAGGGGAGGAGCGTGCCGGCTCCTCTCCCAGCCTCAGGTGGAAGGTGGGAGGTGAAGCATTTAGGAGGTGGCCGCTAGGTGCGCGGCCGTGACCCACGGGCCCAGCTGCCTTTCTGTGCCTCTCCCTCCGCCTCCGTCTCAGTCTGCTCAGGCGGCCGTGACAAACGGCTCAAACACCAGACGTTTCTTTTCTCAGCCTTGAAGGCTAGGAGTCTATGGAAATCAAGGCGTCGGTTGGCTCGGCTCTTCCTGGGGCCTTTGTCCTTGGCTTGTACGCACCTGTACGTGTCTGTGTCCCAATCCCTTCTGCTCATGAGGACAGACATCCTGGGTTAGAGCCCACCCTAGTGACCTCGTTTCGAGTTAATTACCTCTCGCAGGCCCCTGTCTCCTCACATGCAGAGGTCCGGGGCGATATGGATTTGGAAGTGAGGAGACACAGTGCAGCCTGTAACACACCCTGCCTGACCCATTTCTTGGTCCCCAAAGGGCCCCTGGGCGCAAGGGCCCCTGGGGGCAGAGCTGCAGGGAGCCGGTGAATGGGGAGAAGGGCCCCCAGAAGGAAAGTAAAAACTCTGGGAACCCAAAGACCACCTAAACCAACCTCCACCACGGTGATCTGGTCGGGCCTGAGTGGGAGGAGGACACTGGTGATCGTCCCTGTTTGGTGACTGCCTTCCCTCTGCCGGGCCCTTTAAACACTTCTCCTCAGTGAGCCCCCACAACAAGCCTGAGAAGTGGGTGTTGTTATCCCGTGTCACAGATGAGAAGAGTGGTACTCAGCTTGATTTAAAAGCCACCTGGCATGACGGGACGCCCGGGTGGTTCAGTCGGTTAAGCGTCCGACTTCGGCCCAGGTCATGATCTCATGGTTGGCGAGTTCAAGCCCCGCATCCGGCTCTTTGCTGACAGCTTGGAGCCTGCTTTAGATTGTGTGTGTCTCTCTCTCTGCCCCTCCCCCACTTGTTCTCTCTCTCTCTCTCTCAAAAATAAATATTAAATACATTTTTAAATAAATTAAAAAAATAAAAAAATAAATAAAAAACTACCTGGCATGAGAAAGCCGTTGGAGTTAAGAACCATGGGTCTTAACTTCCCAGTTACACAGCCCAACAATCTGTCATGTTTGGTTGGTGGCCTCGCCCCTTTCCCACCACAGACCTTCGCATATGTTCTTCCCTTCTGCCAAGGATGCCTCCCCCGCCCCACTTGTCCCCCTTAATTCCTGCTCCTCCTTCCTCTTCAGAGAAGCCTCCCCTACACCCCAAAGTCAAGTCTAGTTTCTTGGTTATTTGTTCTAACAGCTCCATGATCCTGCCCGGTACCCACAGGTTAATCTGAGAAGTCAGGTGCCCCTGCTGTCACCAGACTGTCAGCTCTTTGAGGTCAGGCACCGTGTCCTTACATCCCCAGTGCCTGGCAGAGTATATGGCACACAGCAGATAGCCTATAAATGCCTGTTGAACAGAATGAATATTACCTTCTCTCAACAGCCTTACTTAACACGCCTCTCCCACCAGGAGTCAGGTTTCCTTTCTCCTCTTAGTTCCCCCGACAGCACATCTTGCACTGAACCATTCTAGCTACATTTGTCACCCTCTCCCGACTATGACTCTCTGGAGATGAGGCCCAAGTCCTATTCATGTGTCAATCCCAAGAGCCCAGCTCACAAGCAGGTGCAGAGTAAGCAGTCCACTGTGAACTGAGAGTGAGAGTGGAGAGCGGAAATGCACCCTGGTGGTGAGACCCCCCCCCCCCCACATCTGACAGTGTTCAGACAGCCAGAGATGCTTTTTGGAAAACCACTATAACAATCACGACTCTCAAATAACTGAAAAGTTCCATCAGCCTTCAGGCATGACCGGATCCGGGGGCTCACACACAATGGCGTCAGGATACAGCACTTTGCTTTGCTATATTAGCCTTAGCCAGATTTTCTCCCTGGCCTGAGTAGCTTCCAAAAGGTCCAGGCCCATATCCTTCCCCACTGTGAGTCCAGTGAAAAGAGACAGTCTAGTCCTCAAGAGTTCAAAAGAAAGTTCACAAATGGAATCCCACTGGACAGGTTTGGTCACATGCCCACCCCTGAACCAATCACAGCAGAATTAATATGGAGTGGGTGGTCAGGCCTAGACCGCTTGCCCTGCCCTGGAGCTGGACAGGGAGGCGGCCCCGCTGAACCCAGGGATTTAGAGCTGGCTCCGTAACCAGGAGACAGGAAAATGGATGCTGAGCAGACAAGACCCACCATGTCCGCTGTGACCAGCCTTTCCAATACAACTCAGTTCACCCGTGTTCCTACAAGGCTGCCAGAAATATGGTTGCAGACTCACAGTACTTATCCCCACCCCCTGTGGCTCTGAGACTGAACTTCACTAAAGCACCGCCTGGTTTCCCACCACCCTGCTCTCCTGCTCACCCAGGCCTGTGGACTGCAAGCCCGAGAGCCCTGGACCAGAATTCCCCAGGGACAGAGATTCCACCACCCTCCCCACCAAGCTCCTCACACAGCAGGGAGCCGGCCCCAAGGACAGGCACTTCGCCTTGATGTAGTTTCCTGTTGCTGCCCTTCCTACCAAGATGTCACTGGCCTTGGCTCCCTTCCTGACTTTGCTATTTTTTTCAACAAAAAAAGGAGGCAGCGGGACTAGAAAAGGGTTTCCCCAATAACCCCAGCATTTCAGGCTCTATTGTGCCGTTGGTTAGAGACTCCTTGACAGATTCAGAGAATGATGTATTTTTTTTTTAATTTTTTAGTTTGTTGGAGGGACGGAACGCAGGGTGATGAATCACTTCTAGGTGCCCGCAGGACTCCCTATGTCCTTGTCTCCTACTTTTCACCATCTTAGGCTCCAGATTATTGTAAGAACAGAAAAAACACTTGTCTTTGCCCTGCAATCAGCTTCCCAGTGCTTCCTTGGCATAACAGTGACTGAGATTTACCATAGCTAATTTTTATCAGGCACTTACCCTAATTTAGGCACTGAGTTAAGCACTCACTCAATCTTCACAGCAGCCCCACGGCTGGTCTGGGTGCTGTTATTGTCTGCAATTTATAGTTAAGAAAACCAAGCCTCAGTAGTAATTTGCCCAAAGCACACAGCCAGTCAATGGCAGAGCCAGAACTCAAAAGGTGTGACCCTAACCGCTATGTTAGGAACCTCAACTCCATCCACACCAATGTTCTCCTTCTCCCATACACGGTATATCTTTACTCATGCTGCTCTCCCAGAATAGGGTCCTTCCTCCTCCTCTCTGTGTAGACCCATAGCAGGAAATATATTGGTGGGGGCACTGCTAGGCTACGATTAACCCCCAAATCTCAGTGGCTTTATTACAAGGATTCATTTCTTGTTCATGTCATGTGGGTCAAGTGGCCTTCCTCTACCTTATAGATGGCCTCCAACAGGGGACAGGAGACACGAAAGGGGAACACTGGCTCTTAACCATCTCTGCCTAGGGGACAAAAAAAGAAACACACATGTCATTTCTGCCTACATTTCACTACCCCAACCAAGAGTATGTGGACATTTGGTGAACAAATCCTGTCTCTGCCACAAATTGACCACACAGCTCCTGCCAAGGGACAAGCAAAAGGTAAAGAGAGCCAGCCCATACAGATGGGAGTGGGGGTGAGGGCAAAAGGGCCAAGATCCAGGCTGGGGCTTGGGAAGTGGGGACGGGTGGGTAGGATTTGGGGACTGACCGAGTACCACCAACTCCAGACTCCAGCTTGGGGCGGGCGGTGCCATATTTCTATCATCTTGAGGATTGCCCAGAAGAATTCAGCCACCACTGAACTTGGCTAAGACTCGGAACTCTCCTTATCTAGGTCTGAGGCTGCTAATTACAGGATTTGACCTGAATCAAGGGAACAATGAAATAAGAATAACAATCCCTGACTTTCTAAGCCTTAGAGTTTACAAATCATACTCACAGCCAAAATCTCATTTGACCTTCACAATAACCCTGTGACGTGGGTATTTCATCTCCATTGTCTGGTAAGGAAACACAGAGAAAAGATGATGTAATGAACCTAAGTCACACAAAGCCTGTGCGTGCTAGAGTACTTCTCGCTGCCAGCTTTCTGAGCCCACGCTCAGGGCTCTTTCTTCTGCAGCTCAGCTGCCTCCCATGCAAATTTCCAAGGGAACTGACCACATGGAAGTGAACATTAACAGAATTTGGACTCAAGAGCTCAGGTGCTCCGGGCGTGGAGAAATACAGGTGCTAGAGGCAGACAGCCTGGGTGTGAATCCCAGCTCTGTCACCTGCTAGCGCTGGGCTCACTGTCCTCGCCTGGAAAATGAGGATGAACGGTACCTAACCCATAAGGTTGTGGTGGAGATTTAATGAAATCAGGAATATCAAATGCTCAGCACAATGCCTCACTCAACATTAGAGCTTAATAAACATTGAATGATGCCATCGTCCTTCTTAGAGACGAAAGGATGCCAGTATCCTTTCCTTCCTCCCTGGGGCATGATCGTGTGTCACTACATTACACTCTTGGCTTCAGCCAGAGAACAATCTGACCCCCTAACCCAGCTTCACATGTAGCTTCCTACAAAAAGAGAATATTCCTTTTAAAACAAAAAACAAAAAAAAAAAACAAACTCTTTAGGTATGATTGGCATACAAAATGCTGTACATATTCAAGGTATACAATGTGATGAGTGTGGGGATAAGTATATACCCATGAGACCATCGCTCCAACCTGTGTAAGCCATAAACACATCCATCACGTCCAAAAGCTTTCTCCTGCCCTCGTTGTGTGTGTGTGTGTGTGTCCCCATGTAATGAGGACACTTAACACAAGATCTACCCTCTTAGCAAGTTTTAAGGATACAATAGAGTGTTACTAACTAGAGGCACTCTGACATACAATAGATCTCTAGTACCTACTAATCTCGTATCATCTTAACTCTGTACCCCTTAATTAACACTTCCCCATTTTCCCTTCTCTCCAGCCCCTGATACACACCATTCCACTCTCCACCTCCATGTGTCTGACTACTTCGGATTCCTCTTATAAGGGATATCATGTAGCATTGCCCTTCTGTGTCTAACTTGACTCACTTAGCATAATGTCTTCCAGGTTCATCCCTGTTGTTGCAAATGGCAGGATCTCCTTCTTTTGTAAGGCTGAATATTCCATTATACCTATATACCATATTTTCTTTATCCATTCATCTATGAGTGGACATTTAAGTTGATTGCATGTCTTGGCTATGATGACTAAGGCTGCAGTGAACATAGGAGTTCTGATATCTCTTTGAGATCCTGATGTCCAGCCCTTCGGTTGCAAGCCCAGATGTGGGATTGCTGAATCAAGAAAAAGTTCTCTTTTTAACTTTTTGAGGAGCCTCCATGCTGTTTTCTTTGTCTGGGGACCAGCACTGGCCATCGCCACCAACCCCCTGGGTCTTCATCTCAGTTCTGCTGCCACCCAGGGGCCATTTCACGCCATGCCAGGGCTACCGTCCAAGTGTCCCTTTTAGGACAGTGGTTCTTGAAAAGGAAGTGGGGGTGGAGGAAAGAGGAAAGCACATCTGACTCTTAGGGAGCCAGGAGACTGTAAGGGTTGCAAAAGTCCCGCAGGTGATTCTGACATTTCCCTCCATGCTGTGCCATTAGAGACCCATGGACCGAGGCAAAGCTCCAGAAACAAGAAATGAGGGGAAAAGAGAATCGGGATGATCCCGTTTTCACCAACACCAGGAATGCATGTAAGCTGTTGCTTCCAAGGCTTTTCTGCTCTGCCTTGTGGGTGAGCTAATATTTCGCTTCTGGAGCAATTCTGTAGCCAGTAAACAGGGAAGCTAAGAAATGACCTTTCCTAAAGATTCTTAAAAGTAAACCATGATAAGGGAATTGAATCAATTGAAGCAAGAATATATAAAGAACTCTGACAACTCAAAATAAAAGACAAACCCGAAAAGGGTCTAAAGAGACATTCCTCCAAAGAGGATATTCAGGAGACCAATGTGCAAATAAAAAGATGTTCGGGGCACCTGGGTGACTCAGTCAGTTAAGCGTCCAACTTTGGCTCAGGTCATGGTCTCACAGTTCGTGAGTTCGAGCCCCGCGTTGGGCTCTGGGCTGACAGCTCAGAGCCTGGAGCCTGCTTCGGATTCTGTGTCTCCCTCTCTCTCTGCCCCTCCTCCTTTCTCTTTCTCTCTCTCTCAAAAATAAATAAACACACACACACACACACAAAAAAAAAAAAAAAAAAAAAAAAAAGATGTTCAACGTGGGGTGCCTGGGTGGCTCGGTTGGTTAACGCATTGACTCTTGATCTTGGCTCAGGTCCTGAACCATGAGATCAAGCCCTGCATTGGGCTTTGAGCTGACAGTGTGGAGCCTGCTTGGGATTCTCTCTCTGCCTCTCTCTCTGCCTCTCTCTCTCTCAAAATAAATACACTTAAAAAAAAAAAAAAAAAAAAGATGTTCAACATCATTAGCCATCAGGGAAATGCCAAGGAAAACTGCAAAGATATATACCATTGCAAACCTACTAGGATGGCTAGAACCAAGAAAACACGTGTTGGTGAGGATGCAAAGAAATCAAAACCCTCACAACACCACTGGAAAAGGGTGCGACTGCCCAGAAAACAATCTGGAAGTTTCCCAAAAGATTAAACATCGAGTCAACATATGACCCAACAATTCCACTCTTTGACATAAACACAGCAGAAATGAAACCTATGTCCACACAAAAACATACACATGTGTTCATATAAGCATTATGGGTACCAACCAAAAAGTGAAGGCAGTCCACGTGTCTATCTAATAAAATGTAGTAAAGCCACACAGAGTATTATTTGACAATAAAAAGGAATGGAGCGCTGGCATATGCTATAACGTGGATGAATCTTGGAAAGATTATGCTGAGCAAAAGAAGTCAGTTCCTTGGTTTGTCTTTCTCTCTTTTTTTTCCTTTGCTCATTTGTTTTGATTCTTAAACTCCACATATGAGTGAAATCACGTGGTATTTGTCTTTCTCTGACTGACTTATTTCACTTAGCATGATGCTTACTGTCTAGCTCCATCCATGTCATCGCAAATGGCAAGATTTCATTCTTTTTTATGGCTGGGGAATATTCCATTTCCACATAGACATATACATCTTCATTCGTTCATCTGTTAGTGAGCACTTGGGCTGCCTCCATGATTTGACTATTGTAAATAATACTGTTATACACAGAGGAGTGCATGTATCCCCTTGATTTAGTATTTTTGTATTCTTTGGGCAAATACCCAGTAGTGCAATTGTTGGATCATAGGGTAGTTCTAACTTTTTGAGAAACCCCCATACTGTTTTCCACCGTGGCTGCACCAGTTTGCATTCCCACCAACTATGCCCGAGGGTTCCTTTGTCTCCACATCCTCGGCAACATTTGTTGTTTCTTGTGTTTTTTATTTTAGCCATTCTGACGGGCGTGAGGTGGTGTATCATTGTCATGATTTGCATTTCCCTGATGACGAATGATACTGAGCATCTTTTCACGTGTCTGTTGACCATCGGGATGTCTTCTTTGGAGAAATGTGTGTTCGTGTCTTCTGCCTATTGTTTAATTGGATTATTTGTTTATGGGGTGTTGAGTTGTATCAGTTCTTTATGTATTTTGGATACTAACCTTTGATCAGATCTGTCATTTGCAAATACCTTCTCCCATGGTATAGGTTGCCTTTTAGTTTTTTTATTGTTTCCTTCACTGTGCAGAAACCCTTTATTTTGATGCCTTAATACTTTCTTTTTGCTTTTGTTTCCCTTGCCTCAGCAGACATATCTAGAAAAATGTTGCTATGGCTTATGTCAAAGAAACTACTGCCTGTGCTCTCTTCTAGGATTTTTATGGTTTCAGGTCTCACCTTTAGGTCTTTCATCATTTTTGTGGATGGTGTAAGAAAGTGGTCCAGTTTCATTCTTTTGCATGTGACTGTCCAGTTTCCCCAACACCATCGGTTGCAGAGACTGAGTGACAGCGTTTTGTTAACGAACATCTCTTGAGTGTGCTGGGGGCCGGGCTATACATTTCTCTTGCACATACGAGAGACCAGGAAAGGAGATTCTCTTGCCATTTCCCAACCAGTGAGAAGGCTTAACTCTGCCTTCCCAGGTCCAGGCACTTCTCACTAGTTATTATCAGGGTAACAAACGATCCCCAAACTTAGCAGCTTGCAACAGTCATTTTATTATGCACCTGTACTCCATGGGTCAGGGATCTGGACAGGGCACAGAGTGCACAGGTGACCCAAGGGATGACTTGTCTCTGTCCCATGATGTCGGGGTTTCAACTGGGTAGATCTGGAGGTGAGGCGTGATTGGACAGCTGGAAGCTGGAATCTTCTAGGAACCATTCCCTTGCACGTCAGGTGCCCTGCCTGGGTAGGCTCAGGATGGACTAACAACAGAGTGCCTACGTGTAGTCTCCCCACGTGGCTTGGCTTCCTCAGAACATGGCAGCCTCAGGGTAGGAAGCAGTCTTCTGAGGTGGCCCAATGCCCCAAGCCCCAGTGCTCCAGCACAGGAAGTAGAAGCGACACCACCATTTGTGTCTCAGCCTAGGAAGTCCCAAGTAGCCTCCTCGCATGCTCTATTGATCAATACAGCCACAAGCCCACCCAGATTAAAGGGTACGGATGTCCTGATGGGAGGAACATCAAGGAATTTGGGCATCACGTTTTAGGGAAAAGGCAAGTTCAGGGGCATATGTGGAACAGACTCTCTGAGGAGGATCTTCCCTGTTTCCTGAAGGATCCTCTCACCCCGTGAGGTCCTCTCCTCCCCTCCCGTGGGAGAACCTCTCAGGTGTTGTTAACAGTGAGCGAAAGAAGCAAGACACGAAAGATTGCATACTGGGACCTGAATGGACATTTCTCCAAAGAAGATATCCAGATGGCCAACAGACACATGAAAAGATGCTCAACATCACTCATCATCAGGGAAATGCAAATCAAAACCACAATGAGATATCACCTCACACCTGTCATAAGGGCTAAAATTAACAACTCAGGCAACAACAGATGCTGGCAAGGATGCAGAGAAAGCGGAACCCTTTTGCACTGTTGGTGGGAATGCAAACTGGTGCAGCCACTCTGGAAAACAGCATGGAGATTCCTCAAAAAATAAAATTAAAAATAGAATTACCATATGATCAGTAATTCCACTTCTGGGGGTTTACCTGAAGAAAACAAGAATACGAATTTGAAAAGATAACGTACCCCCTATATTTATAGCGGCATTATTTATAATAGCCAAGATATGGAAGCAACCCAAGTGCCCATTCCTAGATGAATGGAGAAAAAGGATTTGGTGTAAGGATACCTGGCTGGCTCAGTCAGTAGAGCATGTGACTCCTGAGCTCAGGGTTGTGAGTTCAAGCCCCATGTTGGGCGTGAAACTTCCTTTTAAAAAAAGATGCGGCGTATATGTGTAAAATGGAATACTACCCACACACAAAAAAAGAATGAAACCTTGCCGTTCACAACATGGATGGATCTACAGGGTATTATACTAAGTGAAATAAATCCAACAGAGAAAGACAAATACCATATGATTTCACCTATAGGTGGAATCTGAAAAAACAAATGAACAAAGCAACAACCAAATAGAAACAGACTCATAAATATTGAGAACAAACAGGTGGTTACCAGAGGGGAGGGAGGGTGCGTGGAATAGGTGAAGGGGGGAGGGTCAAGAGGTACAGACTTCCAGTTACGAAATAAATAAGTCACAGGGATGAAAACCATAGCACAAGAAATATAGTTAATAATATTGTAATACCTTTGCATGGTGACAGGTGGTTAAGTACAGTTCTCATGGGGAGCATTTCATAATGTGTATAATTGTTGAATCACTATGTTGTACCCCTGAAACTAATATAATAGGTCATACTTCAATTTAACATTTTTTTAATAAGCGCACACGGTGATTCTATGTACGTGACAGTCAAGGACAAAACTAAGTGAGGGTCAGAATAGCGGTTGCCTGGAATTGGGGGGCGAAGGGATACAGGAAGGGAGCCTTCTGAGCTCTGGTAGGTTCTGTATCTTGATGTGACGGGTGGTTTCACAAATGTATTCCTACCTAAAACACCATCAAGCTACACACTTCGAATTCATGCCCCAGACACACGAGTTCCATAAAGGATTTTAAAAAGAATTATCCAGCAGGAGCACCCGCGCTCCATCACGCCCCAGCCAGCTTTACACGCCCTAGAAAAGTAGATTCCCAGGCCTCCCCATCCAGGCTGGTGGTTGGAGCGAGGAGGCTCTCCCCAGGCGCCAGTCTGTTCCACCCCAGGCCCCAGACCTTCTGCCCCCTCTTCCTTCTCAGTTTCAGGATCCCCAAGTCAGTGCTGGAAGGGCCAGACCCTTAGGGAGTTTATTCCCCGGTATTTTATGGAGGAGGAAAGCAGGAAGCAGAAGGGTGGTGGGGCTTGCATGTGCACCCGGAGAGGCATCTAGGCCACAGACCTCTTGGACTCCAGCCGAGGGCGGCCACACCGGGAAAGGCCAGATAGCAGAACTCTGCTTCCTTCCCTCCCAGTGTGGAGGGTGGGGGACGGGGGGAGGGGGAGGGGTATGGTGCTGAGCTCTCCGTGGCCCATCAGACTCGGATTAGTGGGGTCTTTGTACAACCACGCCCACCCACATGGGAGTTTCTGGAAAGCAGGAAGGTTTACTACTTACTAGATATGATGCTGGAACCCACCCGGCTGGGCGGGGCTCCCACGGGGCGGGGCAGAGAGCCCCTCCTGGCCCCTCCTTGGGGCGTGGCCCCAGTGACCAGCCCTGAGGGAAGTGGGCCTGTGCAATCTCACCAATCCCAGCATTTCCCTAGGGGACAGGAAGAGGAGATGCTTTCGCTTTCCAGCTGGCCTCCGAGGCCAGAGCAGGTGCGGGCATCTTCAAGTTCTGACCTATGAAGCCCAACCCTGAAGGTCGAGGCCTTTCCTGATCTGACTCCGCCCACCCCCACCTCCCCTGCCACCCAGGCCCATTTCTCCGCGTTCCACCGCCAACTCCTGTTACCGGCTGAATTGCGTTCCGCTCCAAAATTCATTTGTCCAAGTCCTAACCTCAATACCTCAAATTCAACTACCCGTGTTTGGAGACAGGGTCTCTAAAGAGGTGATTCAGATAAAATGAGGCCATATGGCGGGCCCTCACCCAGTAAGACTGCTGTCTTCATAAAGAAGAGTCAAGGACACACAGACTCTCACAGAGAGATCACGCGAAGACACCAGGAGATGGCGGCCATGTGCAAGCCAAGGCGAAAGGCCTCAGCGGAAACCAACCAGCCAGCGCCTTGACCTCAGACCTCTAGCCTCCAGAACGGTGAGAAGTTGTTTAAGCCACCAGCGTGTTGTAATGGCGGCCTGAGCAGACGAAGACAGTGCCCATCAGCAAGACTGTCACATAATCACACATGGCCTTTCGCCCACGCTGGCCCCCGACCCTGCCTGGGGTGCCGGTTCCTTCCCTCTTCCTCCCACGCTCGGACGGACTCCACCTCCCAGACCTCCATAGACGGTCAGTGCATTTCATTTCCCTTCCAGAGCCCACATGTCAGCAAACTGCTCTCCGCAGCCTAGCTCTGTGCATATGTCATCATCATAATCTCTCTGACACCATATTTTGGGTTCTCCTCTGTAGTCATTGCCTTTGCCAGACTTTTACCCCGAGACAGGGGCTGTACCTGACTCATCTCCACCTGCCCAGTGTGGGTAACAGATGGCTCCATAAAATGCCTGTTGGATTGAACTGAATCAGGGAGTTTGCTGAATGTCTTAGCACAGCTCTGGCAGGGTCTCCGGCAGTCAGACCCCGTGGCCTCCCCTTCAGGGCCTCTGCCCTGCTCCCTGCACAAACTCTAAGAAAGTCTTTAAGGTCAGAAGAATTAACACTTCCTTAGAGATCAGAAGACAAAAACCCGGGCGGGGGCCGGGGGGCAATGCTTAACCCCCAGATATGGGTTGTTAGTGATGACAATACAGACTGCCAGAAGCTGAAAATTGGAGACTTTCAGGAAGGGAAGTCCTTTGCCACCTTCCCAGCACCCCAAAACTTGAGTCTATGGCTCCTTCTCATGCTGGGTGAGACCAGCCCTAACCTGTATGTGAATCTGAAGGAGTGTGTGTGTGTGTGTGTGTGTGTGTGTGTGTGAGAGAGAGAGAGAGAGAAGAGATGGGGAACGGGGATGGTTATGTATGGATCTTGGGGTGGAAAAGTCCCCAAACCCACCTGTGCCGTGAAGCAGGGATACAGGCTTCTGGTCCTCTGAAGAGAACACAGCATTTGAAGTCCAGACAGGCCCGAGGCTCGAAGTCTAGCTCCTTTGCTGCCGGCTGATGCAGTGAGCCAAACCTTGAGATGAGAGGACCCAGCACAGCCGCTGGCTTTTGGTGGGTGCCCTTCATCCACGGGGTGCCACCCTCCTCCTGACATCCGCCTGGACCTAGTGCCGAGCCCGGAGCACATCCTGCATGGGGCCAGACTAGCAGGGGTTAACAAGAGAAAGGCGGGTTGCTTCTTGAACACAAAGGGCTGGGTCAATAGATCTGCAGCAGCAGCCGCTGAGCTGATCGATGAGGGCAAAGGCTCCGTGGGTTCTGCCAGCCAGAGTCTCTGAAACATCTAAAACAGAGCAATTCAGGAAAGCCAGGCTGAGGCTGGAAAGGCCCTGCGGCATGTCTGTCCTGGGGCCAACAGCCTCAGAGCCCAGCCCTCTCCCCACCCACCAGACCCCCGGGGATCACACTCACACTTGTGAGAGCTGGAAGGAACCCCAGGCATCCTCCAACTCCGTTCTTAATCTGGGGTCCGTGTTAACAATTCAGCCATCTGCGAACTTGGACTGAAGGAAAAAATGTTCACACATCTATAACTGAAATTTAGCATTTTTTCCCTGTCTTGAACGCAGGCATCAAACCACAGTAGAATGCGGAGTACCTAAGGCTTTGTCACTAAAAATGATGACAGGTTTTCTCATCGCTCATTAGTCATCGAAGCACTAATCTAGTGTGTGATGTGTGTGTGTGTGTGTGTGTGTGTGTGTGTGAACACAGGCACATCAAAATTGTAGTAGTTCTTGTTTTATGTGTTACTAAATAAACACATATACCACAAATTTGTTTTAATATTTTGATAGCTTTATTTCAGTATAGTTTCCTTTGTGATCCTGTGTTTTGTCTTGTTTTACCAGTTTGCCAGAAGGGTCCATAGTGGTTCAACACCCACTATAGATGGGAAACTGGGGCCCAGAGCAGGCAGGGTTTTCCAGGATGGATGGATGGATGGATGGGTGGGCAAATGAAAAAAATACCACAGTAATAGCGATAATAATAGCCCTCACTGACTGCCTACCCTGGGCCAAGCTTTTTTTTTTTTTTTTTAAGTAATCTAAGCCTCACAACAGTCCCGTCTGGAAGATGTTGTTGTCCCCACTGAACAGATAAGAAAACTGAGGCACGAAGAGACTTACCCAAGGCCACACAGCTAGTAAATGGAAAGCTATGATTGAAACTCCTGAGCCTGCACCCGGAACCCCCCTTCTGTGACTGCCCGTAACCAGCTGTGCATGGTTTAGTGCTGAGTCCTGAGGTCACAGACCAAAGTCTGAATTCCAGCTCTGCCATTTGCCAGCCGTGTGACCCCGGGCAGCTTGCTTCACTTCCGCACGTCAGAGTTTTCTCATCCATAACACGAAGACAGTAACATCATCCCTGTCATGGGGTCATCTGCGGATTAATAAGGCGTGGAATGCATTTAGCACCGGGACTGGCACATAGGAAGTACTCAACAGCTTGGTTTTCATTGATGAAACTAAGGCACAGACACGTGCAAAATGGTCATACGTGCCTACGTCTAAGATTTCCAGAAATTACGAAAATAAAAGTGTCAAGGCTAGAACCCAGATTCCAGCTTCTGACAAGACCGATAGGGGTCAGGAATTCACAAGTGCCCGTTGGGATTTTGCTTTCAGGTCGTGGGAGAGGGGAAAGGCTGAGACTGGAAGGCCATCTGTGAAAATGCCAGAGCTAGGGTCTTCCTTCCAAATACAGTATGGAAAGGGGATTGAGTAACTTTACAGCAGAGACTAACACTGCCTCGGCCAACGGACAAGGATAAAATGAACAAACACTAGGTCATGATGAGAGCGTGTATCTTCAAAAGGATGAGAATGATACTTTACCTCAACGTCCCCAAAACCTTAATCCCTGTGGAATCACAGGAAAAACATCAGACCCTCTCAAAACGAAGGACACGCTACAAAATACCAGACCAGGACTCCTTGACACCATCAAGGTCACAAAAACAAGGAAAGTCTGAGAAACTGACAGTCTAGAGGAGTCTAAGGAGACATGACAACTAAATGTAAGGTGGTGTCCGAGATGGGATCCCGGAACAGAAAGGGGGACATTAGGCAAAAACAAAGGAATGTGAATAAAGTGTGGCTTTTCATAAACAATAATGTATACTATTGCTTTCATTGTTGGTAACAAATGGACCATACAAATGTAAGCTATTAAAATTAGGATAAACTGGATGTGGATTTAGAGGAACTCTCTGCACCATTTTTGCAACTTGCCTGTAAATACAAATCTAAAATAAAAAGTATTCTTTTTAAAAAATGTCAGCAGTATATCTGGGTGGTGACATTCTAGGAAAATTTCTGAATTTTACATCTCTGTGTTTTGTAGGTGATCTACCATGAATGTTTTGCTTTTTTCCATCAGAAGAAGATTCAATAAACTTTGTTTAAAAAAAAAATGAATGGGGGCCACTTGGGTGGTTCAGTCAGTTGAGTGTCCGACTTCAGCTCAGGTCACGATCTCACAGTTCATGAGTTCGAGCCCCATGTCGGGCTCTGTGCTGACAGCAGGGAGCCTGCTTCAGATCCTCTGTCTCCTCTCTCTCTGCTTCTCCCCAGCTTGCACACTCTCTCTCTCAAAAATAAATAAACATTAAAAATAAATAAATAAATAAATAAATAAATGGGGAGCCCTCTTGCACTACTGGTGGGAATGCAAACTGGTGTAGCCACTCTGGAAAACGGTATGAAGTCTCCTCAAAAAGTTAAAAATAGAACTACCCTATGATCCAATTGTACTACTAGGTATTTACCCGAAGGATACAAAAATACAGATTCGTGCCCTGATAGCACAATCAAAGACAGCCAAACTATGGAAAGACACCAAGTGTCCATCAACTGATGAAGGGATAAAGATGTAGCATGTATACACACACTGGAATATTACTCAGCCATCAGAAAGAATGAAATCCTGCCATTTGCAATGACATGGATGGAGCTAGAGTGTATTATGCTAAGCAAGTCAGTCAGAGAAAGACAAATATATGATTTCACTCATATGCGGAATTTAAGAAATAAAACAGATGAACATATGGGAGGGTGAGATAAGGGGGGGGGGGAACAAACCATAAGAGACTCTTAACGATAGAGAACTGAATGTTGATGGAGGGAGGTGGGCAGGGAATGGGCTAGATGGGTGATGGGTACTTGTTATGATGAGCACCGGGTGTTTTAAGTGATGAATCACTGAATTCTACTCCTGAAACCAATATTGCACTGTATGTTAACTGACTAGAATTTAAATAAAAATTTGAAAAGAAAAAAAAAATGCACTACCCTAGGGTCAAGAAGTAACAACACCCCAGTGACCAGCACAGCTAGCACCCAGACCTTGGTTTCTAATACCCTTCACCAATACAAAGAACCAAGACTACTTAGAAAATGGTTGATTCTTTAACTGGAGCTGGAAATACACAGGAGGAGCCTGGAGCGTTTTACAGTGCCAACAAGTAAGGAAGTACTCAAAAAAAAAAAAACCATGATGATGAGAGCACATCAAAGAAATGCAGGGGCCAGGGCGCCTGGGTCGCTCAGTCAGCTAAGCATCCAACTCTTGACTTCAGCTCAGGTCATGTTCTCACAGTTCTCATGTGATGGAGCCCCACATCCGACTCTGTGCAGATAGCACAGAGCCTGCCGGGGATTCTCTCTCTCTCTTCCTTTCTTTCTGCCCTTCCCCTGCTCACACTCTTTCTCTTTCTCTCTCTCTCGAAATAAATAAACATTTAAAAAAAAAAAATTTAAAGGGCCGACTAAAACATCTCCCAATGGCCAAAGCTAGGATATTTGCACAATAAAATAAATATGTTGAATTATAAGCCAAAGTATAAAATAAATATCCATGAAGAGGTGGAAAATAACTCCCTACCACTGAAGTGTGGGCTGCTCATAGGGAAAAAGAGTAACTTTACATGGGAGAAACCCAACAATCACTACCAGGTGATCAAGACTAACTTCAACAGGAATGTCAGGCTGATGATATGCACATATTCTTGGCATGATGAGAATGGCACTTGGCCTCTGTAGCCTTCTCAAAAAACCATAACCTCAATCTAATCATGAGAAGAACATCACACACATCCTGACTGACATCCCACAGGACAGCTAACCAATATTCTTCAAAATGCCCAAGTCCTCAAAAACAAGGAAAGTCTGAGAAACTGTTACTGCTGAAGGAGCATAAGGAGAGCTAACAACTCATTGCAGTGTGGTATCTTGATGGAGTCCTGGAACAGAAAGAAAGAGTATTAGGCAGGGGCGCCTGAGTGGCTCAGTCGGTTAAGTGTCTAACTCTTGATTTGGGCTCAGGTCATGATCTCAGTTTGTAGGTTCATGGTCGCATCGGGCTCTGCACTGGTAGTTCAGAGCCTGCTTGGGATTCTCTCTCACTCTCTCTGCCCCTCCTCTGTTCTCACTCTGTCTCACAACAACAACAAAAAAAAAACCTTAAAGAAAAAAATAGAGGACTCTCATTTTAAGAAAAGAAAGAAAAAGGGGCACCTGGGTGGCTGTCAGTTAAGTATCTGACTTTGACTTGGGTCATGATCTCAGTTTGTGAGTTCGAGTCCCACATTGGGCTCTGTGTTGACAGCTCAGAGCCTGGAGCCTGCTTCGGATTCTGTGTCTCCCTCTCTCTCTCTGCCCCTTCCCCGCTCATACTCTGTCTCTCTCTCTCTCAAAAATAAACACTACAAATAATAAAAGAAAAAAAGGAAGAATATTAGACAAAAACTAAGAAAATATGAATAAAGTATGGAGTCAGTCCAGAGTGTCTAATGTCTAAATAGGAGTATTCCATAAAGAGAAAAGCGGGAAAATAAAAGGGAAGATATTATCAATAATTCAACAAAATTTCCCAGAAATGGCATGAATTCCCAAAACGAAAGTGGTCTCCAAAGTCCTGGCACAGTGAATGAAAATAGACTCGTACTTTAATTAATAATAATAATGTATCAATATTGATTCAGTCTTTGTGATGAATGCACCATATACTGTAAGATCTTACTATTAGAAGAAGCTGGGCGTGGGGGTATACATGGGAACTCCCCGTACTATCTTGACAACTTTTCTGTAAGACTAAAACTACTCTAAAATAAAAAGTTCACTGCAAAGTTCTTAAAAACTAAAATAAAACAAAGTTTTAAAATAAATAAATAAAAAAGAATGAATGGGTGTTTGGCCCTTTGGAGGCAGAGTGCGATATAAATAAAAGTATAATTAGAGCCGTTTCTTGGGCAGCGATTAAGACCCACTTTATCACTCTGCGCCCAGGAGGCTCTAGCCGCAAGGGCCTGGCGCTCTCCCCAGGGCAGGGTGTTGTGGCTCTGAAACCTGCCAGCACTCTTCCTGTCTGTGATCAATCAGCACTTTCTGGCAGAGGAAGGGAGGGAGCCAGAGCGGCTGCTGCAGAGGCCAAAGGGCTTGTCCCAGGTGAACCTATGCTTCTGGGCGAATCAGCCCCCAGGAAGTCCTGTCCACCAGCTTCAGCCTTCTCTGAGCCATCGGCAAGGGAGTTACTGCTCCATCAGAACTGGCCTGTCTCCAACCCTCTCAGGACAGGCAGTGACCTCGGCAGAGGGCTGGACCACATTTGGAAGGAGGAAGAGCTAAGTGGGCAGCAAAACCCTTCAGAAGACCACCGCCCAATACCCACCACTATCACCCAGATCCCAAAGGCACTATGGGCAAAGGCCAGCTTGTTCTCAGGCTCAGTCCCATCCCAAACGCCAATTCCAGCTTCTGGATCATAGGGAAATGTGGGACACCTCCCTGGGCTTGGCTCCTGTTCAGTTTCCAAAGGCTTCCCCCCGTCATCTGGTATCCAATTCCATCCATCCATCTGGATGGGCTCTTGGTGAGGGTCCCGGAACCAAGGAAGAGGGGAGAGACGGTATTGAGACATTTCTACTTGTAATGGGATTGAGACAGGGTTCTCTGAGAAGAGACACCTCAGCTTTCTATTATGTAGGAATAGGGTTGAAAAAGGTTTGAGTCCTTGGTAAACACATTGAGCTGTTGCCTTCAGCCTGAAAGGCTGTACACAGATTCTAGTAACTCTTCCAGAGCTTATTCAACTCTTCAGAAAATGCCTTCAGAGCCACCTTTGATCAAAATTGATCAGCTCTCTTGATTGCCCAAAGTATTCCCCAATACAAGCCTCCAAGTGACTTTCAGCTGTTTCCAAAAGCCAAACCCAGGTTCAAAGACCTGTCCCCCTGAGGCCACTCCCAAAGAACCCCAGGCACAGTCTGGAAACTGGCAGCAGGTCAAGAATGTTACTGCCCCTGTTGTGGTGTTTATCAGACACCTGCCTTTACGGTCAAAGCTTGCGTGGGCTGCCCTCTCTCCTGGCCTCCCAACAAAGGCCCTGAACTGTCCCCCGGACAGAGAGAGAGCGTGGGACACCCGCACCCACACACCAGATCTGGCTTGGCTTCCCTGGGAGCGGGCCCATCTCTTCTCCCGCCCAGCAGAGCCCGGGCACTGGGACAGCCCAGGCTCCATTTGTCCCACTAATGAGTCTTAAGTGTTTGGCTTGGGCTCCTGCCAGTCCTACTCCTACAGGGAAAAGAGAATGGGAGAGAACAGGACAAAGCTCATGCCAGCTTGGCTCTGCTGGGCCCTGGGAGGGCTGGCACAGGGGTTGTCCTGCATAGACCCACCCAGGGGTGCAGCTGGGCACCAACGTGAGGCCCCCTGCCTTTCTTTTCTTGTCTACTTCAGGGGTTTCTCGAAATGCAGATTCCTGGGCACAACCACTGGATTGGCAGCCTGGAGGTGGGCCCAGGAATGTGCATTTTAATAAGCACCCCAAGGAGATTGCGATGCGTGGTCAAGGTTAAGAACCACTGCTCTGGGAGGTCTACGATGGGAATTCCGGGCTGGTGTGTGAAACTGTGTACCCATGCGTTTTTCTAGACAGTCCACAGCTTTGGTCAAATTCTCAAATTGGGTCAACAGCCCCCAGACACCTTAAAATAAAATAAAATAAAATAAAAAACTAAGGCGGTGAGTGGGATGATTTCTAAATTCAGGTGTAGCTCTGACCTCAGTGACTCAGTCCAGGCCCCATCAAGGCAAGCCTCTCCTCTCACCAAGCCACAGAGAAAGAGGCTGGCAAGTCTGGGGAACCCAGGATGACAGAGAACTAGGCTGAGGGACAGTAGGATGCCAGTGGCCAGGGTCCAGTGGACATTCCAGAATGCATGGCCTGAAAGGGCCCTTGGGGATCACAGAAGTCAAAGCCCTGGCAAGAAGGCCGAATCTTCACCAACGTCCAGTCCTCTCTGGCCACACAGCTGAACTACACTTCCCAGTATCCCATGCAGTTAGCGGAAGCCGTGAGCTGAATTCTGGCCATTGGTCCTGTGGTCCTGTGGGAAGGGTCTCCCACAAGACCCTCCCCGCTCCACTGTGTGCCTCAGGGAACGCCGAGCCCCTATAGATAGCTGAGCCACAACAGCGAAGAAGCCTGGGCTCTAAATGACTATGGCGGCCCCCCGACCACCAGCCCACCCCAGACTGTGCCACGAATGGAAAAGAACCCTTTGCGGGTTGAGTTACTGAGATTTGGGAGTTGCCTGAATCAGCAGTCAGCCTACTTGAAAGCAACCCGCCCTCCTCAGGGACACTGAGCCTACGAGCCAAGGGAAGCAAGCACCAGTATCATGGTGAGCTCCCGGTACAGGGCCGGGACCAGACCTTCCCAACTATGGCCTTGGATGGGGGACAGGGCACCATAACCACACACCACAACCTGGGCAGCACCAATTCCCAAAAAACTTTATTGTTTCAAGTGGCAAAATGTTATTGGTCTCTGTGGGGCACCTGGCAGGACGGAGGGAGACCTGGGGTGGGGCTGGGGCAGGGCTCCGCCCATTACAAAAATCAAAGGCTTTTATAAAAAATGCTATAAATTGGTATCAAAAGAAAACCCAAGGGAGGCTGGAGGAGGAAGCAGAGAGGGAGGTGTGAAGAGAGCAAGGCGGGAAGGGGGGACCAAAACCTTCAACCACTAATGCCTGAATCTGGTCAGTTGGGGAGGGGGGGGCGGTGTCAGGAAGGGGATACAAAGTGCATAAATGTGCCTCCCCAGACGCTCCTCAGAGGTGGAGGGGACAGAGGCTGCAGCCTGGGGCATGGTGGGGCTCCAGTCATCTCCTCGCCGGGGACCCCACAGGAATGGGCACTGCCTGAGACTGCCAGATGGGAAGGACCTGCAAAGGGGGAGGGGGGAGAGATCAGAGCGGGAGGGACGCAAGTGGCGGGCAGAGGGGCCTCTTCAGCCTTGGCTTCCTCTCCCCGCATCCATCCTGGCTCTCCCAGCCAATAGGCCCAGTTGTGAGGAGGGTCCCAGCTGGGGACTTTGAGCCTGGTGAGTGCCCCCAGGAGTCCCAGACCAGAAGGGCTGGCTGACCCCACTCGGGCCAGCCGCTGGGAGGAGGAAAGACTGTCCTTGGGCCCAGGGAGGAAGGCAGGATGGGCGCCCTCCTCCCAGTCCCTCCCAGGCCAGACAACACCCTGCTCTGTGGGCAAGATCTAGGGGAAGCCAAGAGGCCCACCAGGTCCTGGAGCTTGGCTCCAGCTGCCTGCTGCCAGCCTCACAGAGAAAGCCCTAGAACAAGGTACAGGGCCTCCTGAGCCATCCAGGGCAAGCCCTACTCACCCCCAGGTCCCAGACAGGCCCCAAGCCTAGGAATCCGCCCTCACCTCGAGGACTTCTCAGACCTTCTTCTTCTTCAGCTTCAGGGCTTGTAACCAGTTGGGCGATGATCCTTCGGACCTAGACGGTACAGGGCAAAGGTCACAGGCAAACCTCAGGAAAGGTGAGCAGAGGGAGGAGTGGTAGGGGGAGCAATCCTCCGGAAGAGGCGGGCTGAGGCCTCACCGAGGAACCGGAACTCTCGTGCCAACTTAACAGTGAACTTAGGGCTTATGGACCCCTTCTAGAGCCTCAGCTTTCCTCTTCCATAAAGCGGGTTTCCCTTTTCAGGCCAACCCAGTGAGGCCAGTCGAGGTCACCTACCCTGAGGATTTCTCTGGCTTGGGAGGTAACGCAAGGGGCTTCCCCAGCCCTGGGACCTTGCAGGACTTGGATCGCTGTACTGCGGACTCCTTCTGGCTCGGCTTGCTCTCCGCAGGCTCCCCCTCTTCAGCTGAGCGGTTCCGGGGGCGCAGCTTGGCCTATGAGATGAGCCCGAATGCAGAGACATCAGAGGAACGAGTAGGGGGATTCACGGAGGACAAGGCCTGCTCCCAAGCGGACGCAGGCCCCAGAAACGGGCACGGACCCCTCTGCACTGCTTTCGCCCAGATGGATGGGAAATCGTTTAAAGACAAGTTTCCAAGAAGGGAGCCGCGCCTTGCGCCGAGTAGGTCCTCGAGAAGATACTGCTACACTCGATTCAGACTCACCGGGCTGGACAAAGCCAGTGGTGACCTCTCACCCCTGTGCCTTTGCTCATTCTGTTCCCTCTGCCTAGAACACCTCCCCATCACCCCACCCTCCACAACCAGCTCCTATGCATGCCTCAAAGCTCAAATATTTATGTGAGGCCTTCCCCAACATACCCTCTCATCCCACACAGTGTGGCCGCATGAAGTAACTCCTCTGTCTCTGAACAGGCCCAGCCCCTTATCTGTGCCTCCCCAGTCACACGTCTCCCTCTCCCTCTCCCTTCACCAGAGCTAATCAGGGCCAAGGCTTGTGTCTCCCACACCCCGGGAAGTTCTGGAACACGAATGCCCTGTGCTTCCTTCCACCACACTCAGCCCGCAGCACAGGGGCCAGCAGGGAGAGCAGGATGGCAGGAGGAACGGGAAGAAGGGGCCAGGGGAGGGATGGACGGACGGATGAACGGACGGACAGAAGACAGGCTGGACGCAAGGTGGCTAGCTGGCTGGACGTGCCGGCTGAATGATCAGATGGTACCTTCAGGGCTGACGGACTCAGGCCAGGAAAGAGGTTGACTTTCAGCCCCTTGGTGCCCAAGGACATCCGTGTCCGGCGGTTCTGTGGCTCCTCTGCCACCTCCTCATCTGAAGACGGCACCCGAGAAGCTCGTGGCTCTGAGAGGGCCCAGAGGGGGGACTCAGCACAGACAGCAAGCCCACAACACCCCTCCCTCGCACGGCTCCCGGACGGCGACACGGGCATCAGGAAACAAGACAGGGACCTACCCGTGGAGTCCTGGAACAGGCGTGCCTCCGAGTCTGCCGCCTCTGACAGGCCCAGGGTGCCCCCAGGCCGGATGGCCGGGGCCCGGTGCCCACGCTTGCGCCCCAGGTTGGCACGGCTCCGGTACATGGCGCTGTCCAGGACCTCGGTGTCCTGCTCGGGACAAGGGCAACACCACTGGCACCGCTGTCCCGTCCCCAAGACACCTCAGCAACAGCTGCCTATGAGCTGCTCCCCCCCCCCCCCCCAGCGGCCTAGAGCCCCTGTTCACTTGATTCACCTGCTGCCCCCTTCCTGCCTCCCAGGCTGACAGCGCTCAGGGCTCTGCACGGCTCAGGCTCCAGGGACAAGGCTCCGGCTGCGTCACCCACCTGCCCCCCAACAGCCCAACCACTGCCCTGGGCTCAGCCTACACTGACCTCAATGAAGGAGAAGTCCTGACTGGGAGAACGGGGAGGAGGGCCTGGGGGGGGCCGCCGAGGGGGCCGCGTCGGGCCCTGCTCGCCCTGCCCGACCCCTGAAGGGCTCCAGGTGCTGTCCACCTCTTCTGTCTGGCTGGCTTCACCGTCAGGCTGCGGCCTCCAGGAGGGCAGAGGGTCCCCACCAGGCTCCAGGGGCTCCCCTTGGTCAGCACCTGCTGTGGCTCCTTCCTCCTCCAACGGGCCCCTGGCGCCCGAGGCTGCCGACTCCCTACGGGCTGCCGCCCTGGAGCTGCTGGCAGTCAGCATCCCCTCCAGCAGGCCCTGGGAGCCAGAGGGTGGGGAGCGGGCCGGGCACCTGCCAGGACTGCAAAGGAGACAGACCAGAGGACAAGGTCACCCATGAGGTCACACCTCTCTCCCCCAAAGCTCACTTCACAGTATCTGTGCCCCCTACCCACACCTGTCTTTCTCCCTCCTTTCCACGCTTTCCCAGCCTCCTCCCAGAAGGACACGGTCAGAGCCTTGTACAGCACAGCACAGAGGGGACAAGCTGGGCAGCCTGGCAGGTTCAAATCCCGGGCCTGCCACTTACTAAGGCTTTCTTTCTTTCTTTTCACCATTTTGTTTTTTGAGAGTCGGAAAGAATCAGGGCATATGCAGGGGAGGGGCAGAGAGAGAGGGAGACACAGGATCCGAAGCAGGCTCCAGGCTCTGAGCCGTCAGCACAGAGCCCGACGCGGGGCCCGAACCCAGGAACACAAGCCGAAGTTGACGAGCCGAAGCCCGAATGAGCCACCCAGGTGCCCCACTGAGGCTTCAGATGAGTCCCTCCGCCTACAAAAGTCTCGGGGTCCTCTCCCTCTGTAGTCGCTGGGGCGTGAAATGGGAACCACAGCACAAAGTGCAGCACCTGGCACCCAACGTGCCCCCATCAAAGCCAGCCAGCCGCCGTTACTGCTGCCGCAGCTACTGTTCATGCTGTCAACGTGCCCCTCCTGGGGGCGCCTGCCTGGACAGCCAACTCTCCCTGGGATGAGCCAGGCACTGGCTGGTCTGGCTGTGCAACATCTTCAGCCTTCAGCCCCCATTTCCTCCCTTCCTGTGCCCCAGTCTCAAGGAACAGCCAGGGACTCCCAGAACACGCCGAGCCTTCCTGGACCGCTGTGTGTGTGCGTGGACAAGCCGTTCCTCTGCCCGGAGAGCTCCCCCACTGCCTCTCCACTCGGTCTCCCTGCAGTTCCTCTTCTGAAGCTGGCTCGCTCCCCTCCCCTGCGCCTCGACCCTTCTACAGCCCTGTGAGCCCCCCAAGCTCCCACCAGGTCTGTGACCAGCTAGAGGACAAGAAGGGCCCCTCGTGGGCCCGGGCCTGGCCAGGAGGAGCAGGACAAGGCAGATGTTTGCCCAGTGATGAAGAGGCCGGGCCACCTTGCCTCTCAACTTGGCCTGTGCATCTTCCGCCTGCCGCTCCTTCAAAACACAGCAGCACCAACACACGGGCACATCACACACGCTCACCGACTCGAGGAGCTGGTGTGTGGGCCAGCCGCCACCCCCTAAAATATGGACACACCCCACGCACACAACGCCCCTCCCTCAAGGTACATCTAGGGCCCAGCCCCAATAAGCACAGCCAAGCCACACCCCAACATACACACACACACACACACACACACACACACACACACACACACACACTGACACCACACACACAGGGCGGGGGGCGGGCGTGGGAAAGGCTGGCAGGGGCAGTGCCTGGAAGCCAGGCCTCGGAGAGTTCCCCAAGGGGAGGGGAGTGGGGCAGGTGAGTCAGAAGCGAGCCGGAAGAGGGGAGGGCAGGAGAGAGAACGTGTGTCAGTCTGTCTTTCCACAAGCTGCTGACAGATGGAAATTAAAGCGGTCTGGGCAGGAGGGAGGAGGCGGGGGTGGTGGCAGAACGGAGCAGCCCTGGACGGGGGCCAAAGCCAGCTCACCCTGCAGCTCCGAATCAGGGAGGCTGGAAGGGAGGGGGCAGCGGCGGCACCCCACCCAGCCTGAGGAGGCCCTGCCCAAAGCCTCTCCCTGGGGTGAGGCCGAGACAAGGCTGAGGGCAGGCCCTGAGTGAAGGGGATGTGAAACAGCGGATGGGTGGATGGAAAGATCCACATCCAGAGCAAGATCTGGCCCTAAGTCCCGTGGGCAGAGGGCAGGGGATGAGCTCAGTGGGTTCTGGGGGTGGCCACGAGGAGGGGAGGGTGGGAAGAGCACTGGGGAATGTGGTATGCCTCATCCCTGTGTAAACCCCCATCTCAGGAGAAGCTTTCCTGCCTCTGAGCACCCTGAACACCTATAACCTCAGCTCCTCCCTGGCAGGGAATCAGGAGAGAGCGGTCAGGAGCCTGTGCTGAGCGCTTACACTGGCACAGATCCGGGCTCATCCCCCACTACGCCCGCGGTTACCTGTCCACTCTGAGCCTCGGCGTCTTCATCTGCAAAATGGGGAGACTAAAAGTAGCTACACAGGGACACCTGGGGGGGGGGGGGCTCAGTCCATTAAGCATCCGACTCTCGATCCTGGCTCAAGTCGTGATCTCTCGGTTCGCGAATTCGAGCCCTGAGTAGGGCTCTGCCCTGATAGCACAGAGCCTGCTTGGGATTCTCTCTCTCCCTCTCCCTCTGCCCCTCCCCTGCTCCTACTCTCTTTCCACCCCCACCCCACCCCCCACCTCTCAAAATAAATAAACTTAAAAAAAAAACGTAGCTATACTTCACTGGGTCTGCAGGCAGTATGTTGGAAATGTGTGCTCAATTTTGACGAATTTTTACGATAATCATCCTTCTCGACACAGGCTCCTGGCCTGAGGACTTATCTCATTTTGCACCGTCTATAACCCTCACCCCATCTGGACTTAGGGTCTCCTGACTGCTGCTCCAGGTGCAAACCCAGGGGATGGCATGTGGTAGATGTGCACAAAATCAGCTTCCCAGGGAGCGCGTGGGGAGCGAGGTCAGTTAAGTCTCTGACTTCGGCTCAGGTCGTGATCTCTTGGTTCACGGGTTCCAGCCCCACATCAGGCTCTGTGCTGACAGCTCAGACCCTAGAGCCCATTTTGGATTCTGTGTCTCCCTCTCTCTCTCTCTGTCCCTCCCCCTCTTGCTCTGTCTCTCTCTCAAAAATAAATAAAACATTAGGAAATTTATTTAAAAAATAATAAAAATAAATAAAAATTAAAAAAAAAAAAATCAGCTTCCCAGTATTCAAGGCTCTAAGGCCCAAAATGAGGGAGGCTTAAGCCTGGAGCTAGAATGATGTGTCTAAATGGGCAGCAGCTGGCTTGGACCCGCGAGAGACAGGAAAAGTGCCCAGAGAGGACAACAAGGCTGGGGCCCGAGGGGATACAAGGGGGCCATAATCACCAGCTGTGAACCTTGTACGTGTCATGCTGCCTCCCTGGGCCTCAGTTTCCCCACCCATGAAATGAGGGGGCTGGCCTCAATGATCTCTCAGGATCATCTCAAGATTCTATGAAGACCCCAAAATGACAAAGAGGTCTCTGTACCACTTGGGGCCCCAGGGAGGGAGAGCAGATGACCAGGAGGCCACAGAGAAGAGAGGACAGTGCATGAGCTCTTGGGGGACCTAAGAGAGCCACTCCCACCAGGAAACGGTGGCCCTACACACAGAGGAGAGGCCTGGGAGCTCCCCATGACCTCTCACCCCCATGCTGGTCTTGTCACAGCTGTGCTGGACAGGACCACCTGCCATCAGGGGTACCTTTTCCCCGCACAGAGACGATGACAAAAATGTCCCCAAGGGCCTCACTTTACGTACAGCTCAAATTTACAATCCAAATTTGCACATCAGATACAATTACAAGTAGCAAGCATTTTTTTTTTTCAGTGTTCACCCACATGTCAGGCAGGTTTCTATCACTTTACATGTGTCTTCAACTCTTAACCCTGAGAGTCTGCGGAGAAAAGCACTCCCAACATACAGACAAGAAATGGGAGGCCCTGAGGAAGAGAAGGAACGCGTCCAAGGTCACAGAGGTGGTGGCAGAATCAGTACCCAAGCCTGGCACATGGTGCCAAACCCAGACTACTCGGAACTGTCCTCAAGGACTTCCCAGGGGAACCTCCAAAATTGCCTTCCAAGAGCAATTTTCCAGGGTGGAGAATTTCCCTAAGTCAGATGCCCGGAACACAAGTTCTTTGGATGTTAGTCAAATAAGCTTGGGAAACCTTGCACTAGAGAAAGGCGAACAGGTTTCCTTGTGGCTGTGTTTTCATGTGCTACCACGTGCCCATACACAAACACTCGAGGTCGCCGACATGGCCACAGAGAGCACAGCATTCCCCAAACGTGCAACACAGGCAGAAAACCAGAGCGTCTTAAAGGTGTGATAGAGGCTAGGCTACCTGAGTGTTAAGGACTCCCTTCCTCCTCGGCTCCTACCTTCCTCTTCCCCAACCCAGATATTCCCGCTTTCCCCTTCTCAACAGCCACCCAACCGGAGGGGAAAGGTGGAGGGCTGTGGGTCCTGCTCCTTGGTAATCTGAGAGTCTTGAACATAACCACACCTGACAGCATTTACAATGTGCAAATCAGAAGGAAGCCCTGCTGTGCGGCCGTAAGCAGGTCACACCCAGTTGGAGATGATAAAAATCCCTTTCCCTGTCTTAGGGCAGCTGTGAAGGTCAACGAGGTAAGATGTGCAGTTGACATTAAGCCCTGTAGAGTGGAGTCTCGGGAAAAGAAACCAGGAGCAACCACAGGGCGTAGGAATGGTAACGTTTCCCGAAGCTAACCTTCGAAAGCCAGGCTCAGAGACGTCCAGGAACTCATCCTGGATCCCAGGGGCCTCCACACTCCCCACCCTGTGCACCTACCCCTTCCTGCAGCCTTCATCACCAACCCATGCTCTGCCCACCTTTCTCTCTCTCTCTCTCCTTAGCCGCAATGCCTCTCTAAACCTGTCCACACCCCATGATTCCCTCTGGACCCTTCCCTGTCCCCTCCACTACCATCAGCCCCTTCCACTTACAACACAGCCCCCACCCGACTGCCCAGTGAGAAGATCCAGCTTCTTCCGAAATGTAGAACTCTCTACTCGGTCAAGAGAATAGAACCAAATCTCAATAAACAGAAATGTTAAGGAAATAGACGCGATGGCTTTTTAGTACCCTTTCTAGGGGTGAAATCACCTCCACTGGTTTCAGAACGTAAAAATCCCTGAGACAGACTGCATCTGGCTGGTCAACAACTACCAGTCTGTTCCTCTGGAAAGCTCCCTTTCAGGAGCTCCATGCATGGAGGCCAAGATCATGGGGTCAGGAGCCAGGTCCCTACGACCTTCAGGTTCTTAAATTGTCTGCTCTTCTGGGCCTTAAGACAGGGCAGGCAAGATGCCCCTAATCTCTGCAAGAAACAAGCGCCACTGTGCACTCCAGTCCTGCCCTGCAGTGGCCCAGGCCACGGGGACACGCAGAATCCTCCTTCCGACACCCATGAAAGCATCCATATCCCCCGGCCTGGGAAAACCCGCGGCTTTGGGCCAAGAGGCCTGGGGAATAGGTGCTGTGCACAACCTGGGCACCAGAAGACAAGACACACCCCCTGTCTTCCAGGATAGTCGCGATACGAAGCACCGAGGAAGCCTAAAGCATGGGCAGCAAATGAACACCACCTCAGACATCACAATCATCATCTCAAAAAAAAAAAAAAAAAAAAGAGAGAGAGAGAACTCACCTGTAGGTGTGTCACATTTCAATTCTTTCAATTCTTAAAAAATTTAAAACTTCACAGTCCAAACCATCTCCATTTTCCAAACCCTAAATGTCCTCAGGGGAAAGCGGTTTCTTCCCTCCTCAAAAACACTTGCAGGGTTTCATACAGCGGCTGCACCTTCCCTCCCACACAGGGATGCGGCTCCCTTACCTGGTTCCAAAGCCAGGGGTTTCTCCCATCTCCATCCCGGGTTCTTCAGGGCCGCTCTCCAGGGAAAGGGGGGAGTGGTCTTCACCCTGGGTCTCTGGCCCACTGGTCCCGCCAGGTCCCAGCTCTCGGGCCTCCAGGCCCGGGGACGAGACACCATTGTCCCTCAGCCCCAGCTCTAGGCACTGGCTGACTTCTCCTACCCCGTGCTCCCTGGCTTCACTTGGGGCCCCCGAGAGCTCTGCGTTCCGGAGTCCCAAGTCCTGGGTCCAGTCCATCTGGCCCACTCCGCACCCCCGTGAGTCCCGAGAACCTCCAGACTCTAGGTCACATGGCACCTCCAAATTCTTCAGGCCCAGACTGCTGCCCCAGTCTACCTGGCCCGCCCCAAGCTCTCTGGGGCTGCAGCCTGCCCCTGGGGCCATGCTCCTCAGCCCAAGGTCGGGGGTCCAGTCTGCCTGTCCCACCCCACGCTCCCTGGATTTAAGGAACTCTCCAGCCTCCACACCTGACCAGTCGGTCTGCCCCACGCCACTCTCTCTGGCCTGGCTGGGGCCCCCTACATCCCCGACACCAGCCAGATCCCTGCTCCTCAGGCTGACATCGGAGGTCCAGTCCTTCTCCCCGACCCCAATGCCCCTGGGCTCCTCGGATCCCCCAGCCTCCAAACGGCTGGCCAGGTCCACGTCTCTCAGGCCCAGCTCATCTGACCAGCCCATGTGTCCCACGGCTTCCTCCCTGGCCTCACTTGAGCCCCCGGAAACCACACAGCTGGACACCTCCAAGTTCCTGAGGCCCAGCTGGTCGGTCCAGTCCACAGGCCCGGTCGGGGTCTTCTCTGGAGGCACAAAGGGGCCACCTGCCATCTGGCCAGAAGGGCTCAGGCCAACACCTCCTGCCCGATCGTCACCGATGATGCCAAACTGATGGCCCCTCTCGGCAGCCTCCACGCAGAAGTCGCCTCGCCAGTCTCGCTGCCCCGGGCTGAAGGTAGCCTCCGGCTGGGGTACGACACCAAGGCTGAAGTCGCCCGCCCAGCCTCGCAGGCCCACCTCCCTGTCATTCCGGCCAGCATCGCTCAGGCTCTGGCCCCCTGCCTGCTGCGCCCCCTGCAGCCCTCCAGCATCCTGGCCAGCCCCGCCACCGTGCCAGCTGCCCTGGTCTCTCTGTCCCAGTGGCCCGTCCTGGGACTGAGGGGTGCCGGGGCTGAACAGGCCCCCTGATTCTCTCTCTTCGGGCGGGCTTGCATCCCTGCTGGTCTGGCCCGGGCTGTCTCTGCCACTCGGAACCTTCTTTTCAAACTCCTCATCCTGCTGTTGGGCTTCCTCAGGGCTGAAGCCAGCGCTCAGGGCTCTCATTCCGAAGCCTCTGTCCTGGGGGCCAGGGGCTGTGGAGCTGCCGCGGCCACTATAGTCCCTCATCCAGGCGCTCTTCCCGAAATCCTGATCTGGCTGCTCTGCAGAATCTCTCTTCCCAAACTCCTCGTCCTGCCCGTCTGCCAGGTGGTCCTTCTTCCCCAATTTCTGGTTCTGCTCGTCTATATCCCGGCTGGCATAAGCACCCAGTGAATCTCTCTTCCCAAATTCCCAGTCTTGAAGGCTTACATCCCGACTGCAGTAAGTACCCAGCGAATCTCTCTTCCCAAACTCCTGGTCTTGGAGTTCTGCATCCCGGCTGGAGTAGGTGCCCTGGGAATCCCTCTTCCTGAACTCCCAGTCCTGAACATCTGCCTCCTGGCTCTGCTGAGTGCCAAGCTGGGCTGGCTTTCCAATCACCCAGTCCTGGGCCCCGGGCCCCCCTGGGGCAGACACTCCACTCCCATCCTGGCTGGAAGCCTCGATCTCCTCCTGGCCGATGCCACACCTGCTGGCCCAATCCCTGGAACTCGCTTCCCCAGCTCCTTGCCCACGCTTGCTGGTCCAGTCCCCCTCTCCAAGGCCTGCGTCCCCTCTAGGGCTTGCACCACCAAGGCCATAGTCCTGAGAAGTGTCTTGAGACCAGCGGGAAGGACTAAAATTGCTGGGAGAGGGGTCTGCTGTAATTCCAAATTCACTCTGCAGATCTTTCTGGGCCCAGCCAAGGAGTCCCTAGGAATCAGAAAAAGAGAGAGACACAAAGAAACAATGCTTAGAGTCAATCAGGGTGGGAGTCCAGAATGAGAATCAGCATTGCCTAGTCCAGAGAGTCCCACGTTAGCAAGAGAAACCCTGGGTCTAGATCCCAGCTGTGTGACCTTGACCGCATCACTTAACTACTCTGGGCCCCAAGGGTCCTCACCCTTAAACGGGAAGAATTCCTACTGCCTGGGGTGGTTTGGGAGAATTAAGCAAGATCATTTTAAGCCAAATCTCAGCACAGTGGCTGGCATGCAAGGGGCACTCAATACGGACACTCAATCAATGATCCCATGGTCATGTTTACAGGCCCTTGGGTAACACTTGGCCAAGCGCGAAGAGAAAGGCTGCCAGCAGAGTGGTCTTCACAGGGGTGTGGAAGAAGTGACGTTTCCATGAGGGGTGGTCAAGACTCAAAGCCCCTCCACAACCTGCTTTCCAGGTGGAGAGTCTGACCCTGCCCCTGCCCCTACTCGCCCCTGTACGTTCCCAGGCCCTTCTTCCCTAAGGAAAGGGCCCTTCTGCCTGGCTCCTCCCAGGAAGACCTCACAGCCCTCGCCTTGTCCCTGGAGGAGACAGGAGGGACAGGAGCTGCCACAGGCGGAAAAAGCTGGCCCAGGGCCCCCTGCACCACCCCCCCCCCCCCCCCAAGCCCATACTCTCTGACTCACTCCTTCAGGCGGGTCAGCCCTGGGCTCAGGGCTGCGGAGCCGGCCCGCCTCATCCCGCAGCGCCGCATTGGCTAAAAGCCTCTCCAAGACAGACACGCTGGGCTCCTGGTCCCCGAGCCGGGCCATGGCCCCTGCCCCCAGCCCGCCCCGGGCTGCTGGGTGCGGCTGAGCCGAGTGCAGGGACGGGACTGGGCCGCTCCCCTCGCCTGGACCTGTCCAACGACTCTGGCTCCCGCTTGCCCTGGCCCGGCTCCCTCCAAGGCAGCTGCAGCTCTGGCAGCCCCGCCCAGAAGCCAGTTGAGTCACCCAGCGCTGGACAGACACACCTACCAGGAGCCAGCCCGGTCTTAACTCCTTCCTGCTCCTCCTTCTCTACCCCTCCACCCCCTGCCCCCAGAGGCCTCCCGGCTCCTCCTTCCTTCTAGCCCCGCCCCTAGCAGCCCAGGCTGGCCTCGAAAACTACGTTTCAAAAGCCACCTGGACCCCAGCCCTTAAATTCAGAGGCAGCCCGGTAGGAGAAAGGGCACTGGCCAGGGAGCTGGTGCTCTGATCCAAGGCCCAGCCACCAACTTGCTGGGCAACCCTGCACAAGGCTCTGCCCTCTCTGGGCCCCGAGCTTCCTATCTGCAAGGCAAGTCTTGAGTTCAAGGGTAACAACGGTCATAAAGCCAACACTCAGTAAACACTCTTGATGAGCCAGGTGCTATTCTTAGTACTTTACAGGTATTACAACTTATTTAATCTTTGCCATCACACCGTGAGGCAGAGTTCATCATTTTTACCCCCATTTTACAGAGGCAGAATCCAAGGCACAGGAAAGTAATTTGTTCAAGGTCACATCTGGGCCAACCGCAGAGAACGCAGGCAGTCTGGTTCCGGAGCCCAAGCTCTAAACAGCTGCACTGCGTTGCCTTCCTCGATACTGTTTGTAAGGAGGCACTTTGAACGCTCAGTATATGTCAAGCACTGCGCTCAGCACACTTCATATTCCCTACGGTACCACCCTAAGAGGCAAATGTTCTTATGGTGAAAGGTTTCTGCAGCTTAGAGGTTAGGGTTAGCAAGACGACTCAGCTGGCGGAAACGCGACTTGGATACGAACTCACTCTAAAGCTGAAGCATCAATCCCATACACTCTGCTCTGTCAGCTCTGCCAGACTATCCAGCCATGAGGAGCACATCCACAGGTGCCTTGCTCACGGCGGCATCCCGGGCTCTGGACACCGAAGCCCTGGCTTCCATCCCCTGAGGCCCCCACCCTCCCTGCGGCCCTGTCCTCACCTCGGAGCAGGCACTTGGGGCCTGCGTGTCCTTCAGCTCAGACCCGGCTCCCCGCCTTGCACTGCCGGCACTAGGTGGTGGTGAGGCCAGGAGGTCATCCAGCCAGCGGGAGCTGCTTTCAGGGCCTGCAGGCTCGGGGGACGCACTACAGGGATCTTGAGCTTCTGTCCTGGGTTGGGTGGCCTCAGCCTGGGCCAAGGTCATGGCCTCCTCCTCAGCAGGCAATGCCTGCTGGGGGTCAGGGGTGCCAGCAAAGAGGATGCAGGGCTGGTCGGGGGGTGCTGGCTGCTGCTGCCCCAGGACCGGCTCCAGGATGGGCAGAGCAGCCTCCCTGGTGGCCAGAGGGAGCAGGGACTCCTGTCCAGCCACGGGCTCCCGCTCCTCATATCTCTCCTCTGCCTGCAGCAAGGCCACTCCAGGTGGGTCCCCTGGTGTCGGTAAGGGCTGGAGAGGAACAACTGGGGACTGAGGTTGATTCTCGCCATCACCCTTCTGGGCTGGGGAGATGCCTGGATCATCCACCTGCACCCAGGAACCAGGAATTCCTGGCCCCTCTGGAGCCGACTGGGTCTCTCGCCCCTGCTGGGACACTCCTTTCTCTCTGCTGGATGCAGCCCAGTCACCAGCCTCAGCAGCCTCGGCGGCCTCGGTGGCTTCGGTAATGGGGGAGGGAGGTGGGGAGTCCAGCCGCCACACCCCAAGACCTGAAGGCCGAGTGGGGAAGGTCCATTCAAAGGACTGTGACAAGCTCCAGTTGGACTCTGTCCCACTCCCAAAGGGACGATCCAAGGCAGACTGGCTCCCCTGGGTTTGGGGCAGGGCAGCCAGCGAGCCCCCCAGCTTCTCCTGGTCTTGGCCAGGCGGCCGGAGCACACCCTCAGAAAATCGGCGCTGAGCCAGGCTGATGGGACGGAGATCTATGTCACCCTTGGCTGCCACATCCCCAGATGGAAACGTCCGAGGAAGATCCGGCAACTCACCCCCCTCAGTCAGGGGCTGGGCAGAGGTAGCCGGGGGCTGCCCCAGGCTGTGGTGCCCTGAGACCTTCTCAAGGGCCAGGCTGCCAGCTGCAGGGGCCTCTGGGGCTTCCACAGCAGGGAGCCCTAAGCTCGGGGCGCAGTCGGAGCTCTGACCCTCATCAGGAAGGGCTACAGTTGGGGCTGCTGGGGTCACAGGGGGGCAGGGAGAGGGCCCAGAAACTGCAGGACTCTGGGCTTCTGGAAGCTGAGAGTGGCGGGGAGAGCTCTCATCAAGTGAGTGATGTCTGGGAGACCCCTCAGCAGGTGAGTGAAGTCGGGGAGACTCTGGGGCTAGGCCTGAGACTTCAGTGGGGAGGCTTGGGCTGGCAGAGCCTCCATTCTGTGAGGCGGAGCCTGGACTCGAGGGGCCCCAGGGCTTGGAGACCTGCAAGAGAAAGGTCAAGAGCCATTACTCCCCTCCCACAGAGACCCCAGGTCGGCTGCTTCCTCACACTCTCAACTCCACAGACCAGAGGAGGAAACAGGAATTCAGAAGGAGGGCCTCTCAGGGCAGCTAAGGGAAGCCCCGAGAATTATTTTGGGGCATCTTATGCTTCTTAGGGTCTGCAGACCCCACCCCCCAGGCCCTCTCCCCAGAAAATGCACACAGCCTCACTCATAGCATCTCCAGTGGTTCAGATCTTCCCTCCCCCCCCCAACTCCCAGAGCTCACCTAAGGATGTAAGAATGTGTGGTGCATCGGTCAAGAACCCCGGCTTGACAAACAGAGAAGGAAAATGGGGAATCTGCCATCTGGGCAGGCGGGGTGTTGCCTCAGAACAGGTCTGTAAGCCCAGGGTGGAGCCAGACCACCCACAGAAGCAGCTACAGGGGGCGCTGTGGCGCTTCCCACCCCGTTCTGTGTATCCACACGTCCCAGCACTACCCAAGGAAGCAGGCAGGTCCTGCCTCGGGATCCAGGCAAAAGGCACCAAGGGACATGAAAGCACATGGCTTGGAGTCATCGGCACTGCCTCCTATGAGCCGTATGCCCTCCCATATGGTGGTGAGGTGGTATCTCCGAGCCTCCGCTTTCCCATCTGTACACTGGGGCTAACAGCAACAACATCCATCTCAAAGTTAGGTGAGGATTAAATAAGATCTGTGCACAGGGCCTCTCGGGATAGAACTTACGGAAAATATAGACGCTATGGGATAGGGGTCTGGGAGAGGAGGAAGGGGCAGAGCGCCTGGCATCCTGGCATTCCACTGCAACCCTTGGCCTGTCCCCAGACAATGAAGGAAGCCTTGCTCCCCAGGGGTGACGCTTCCCCTGCCACTCCCTCCAACGGGGTAGTTTTTCCCGCATCATCGCCCACTGGGTCTGGGAGAGAGAAGGTCCCACTTGCTTCTCAAGTCCCTTTCCTTTGCCCCCATCCTCCCTCCTCGCCATACAACTCCAGTGTTCAACCGCACACCCTAAACTACACCACCCACCACCCCTCCTGTCTGAGCCCCTACAGAGCCCTCCAGCATCCTGGTTCTCCATTCCTTGACCGCTTCTTGCATGGTCACTTTGTGAGCCACCTCTCCCAGGTCATACTCTACTCCTTGTCCTCACTGGTAACTGCAGCCCCTCTATAATCTCCACTCCAAGTGTCTGCTCCCCACTCCCACCTCCTATGGGTCCCGCTACCTCTTTCCACCTCGCTGATCCTTCAAATGCCTCTGCCTCCAGGAAGCAGAGCCTACTAACCCTCCTCCTTCTCATGGTCCCTGTTCCCCTCCTGCCCTCACTTCTCAGTGGTGTTTAAGTCACTTCTTTCCACAATTCCCCCAACCAACCTCCACGCAACGTTTCCACCCAGCTCTCCACCTCCCCGCGGCTGTACCTGGGGCTGGACGTGGCTGCAGGACAGGAAACAAGCCAGATGCCCAATCTCCCTACCGCCTGATCAGCTCTCAAACCTCCAGGACCTCAAACAGGCCCCGAACCCCCGGCCATCCCCTAACACTTCCCCTCGCGTGCCCACATTCCCAGGGGATGCTTCTGCGTCTGGTGTTCTCAAACCCCAACACCACCTGCCGCCCCCATCAGCCACCAGCCCTCACACCCTACTGCCTGCGTGTGAGCCCAAGCACCATGCTCCCCTCCTATGCTTGTGAGCGGTCCTGGCTCAGAGCTCTCTCTCCCCTGCATCATTGATTTTTCCTTCTCTACTGGCTCATTTCCACCAGCACACAAACTGCTCTTATGTCTTCTGTCTTAAAAAAAAAAAAAAAAAAAAAAACACTCTCGACCTCACCTCTCTCTAAAGCTTACCACCAGGTTTCTTGAATGTGTTGCCTACATTCACTCTCTATCCATCGGAGTTCCTCTTGTCTCGTTCTCTCCTGAACCCCCTCCAGACAGGCTTCTCCCTTCACCCGGCCAGCTAATGCTACCATCAAAGTCACCAATGACCTCCCTGTAGCTGAATCCCATTCCAAGGGCTCACCTGCCTTGACCTGATAGCAGCATCTGACCGTGGGTCATGCCCTCCTCAAGCCCCAAAGGTGGCTGCTAGCTCTGTGTGGCCTCTAGCACCCCAACCTCCCCAATCTCCTCCTGGTCTCCCCTGCTACACATGGGGCCTGGGGCCCCTGCCCTCCTGTGCCTCCCTGGCTCCTCTGGTGACCTTAACCCCCCTGGTGACCTGCCTGTCTTAACTGCTACGTTGTATGCTGACAACTGTCCAGCTGCCCCCTCAATATTTCCACTGGGGTATCGAAGAGGCATCTCAAACTCAGCAAATCTAGAAACAAACTCCTCATATCCCCCCGATCCTGCTTCACCCTTCCAGGTGCCCACTTGAATGAATGGTAACCTCGCCACCCTTCCACGGCACAGGCCAAAGGCCCTGCCGTCATCTGTGACTCTGCACTGGCTCGCTCTCCTATCAAGCCACCTGCAAACCCTGCCTGCCTCACCTTTAAATCCTATCCAGAGTCGACCTCCTGGGTCCAGCCACCAGGCTTATGTTCCCACTGGTCCCCGCCGCCGCTCTTGGCTCCTTGCAACCAAGATGACGCTTCGCGACCAAGCCAACACCAGGTCGCTGGTCTCCTCCAAACCCCTCAGTGGCTTCTTCCCCTCACTCAAGGCCAAGTGTTTCCAGTGGCCTGTGAGGCTCCACACCATCCAACCCAGCACCCGACCCACCAGCTGTCAGACCTCGCTGGCAGGCAACTCCTCCTCTCTCACTGCAATCCAGGCATCCTGGCTTCCTTGCCAGGAAGGCACTAAGTCTCCTGTACTTAGTTTTTTCTGCCCAAAACACTGTTCCCCAAACGCCCATGCAGCTCACTCCCTCACCTTCGCAGCAAGGCCTCTCTCACTGCCTTGGGCCCAGAGCTCCCTGCCTTGACGGGACTCCCGCACTTGTGACACACTGCAGTCTGCGGGCTCAAGGGATGCCTGTGCTTGTGTCTGCCTCCCTGCACTGGGTGAGCTCCCTGGGAGCAGGAGGCTGTGCGCTTTGTTCTCTGCTGTGTCCCCGGCACTCGACTCACGGTAAGTGCTTAGTAAGTATCTGTCGGATGGACGAGGGAATGTGGTCAGGTCTCCATCGACGGGGAGACAGGACAGCCCTTGGCCAGAAGGGCTCTATGAGCTAGAAGGGGTATCAGTTACTTGGGAGAGCAGGCTGACCATCCTCTGAGCACGCTGTGAGGAGCAGTGGGGAGGAAATAGGGAACACCCGCTTCTGACCCCCTTGTCCTCCAGGCTGCCTCCAGCCGCTCACCTCTCCTCAGGAGTCTTGCTCTGCTCTTCCTGGCACTCGTTGGGAGACACTGCTGGCCCCTCCTGGGACCATCCCCTAGAGAGGGTCCCACTGTCCTCATCTGAACCCCGAGAAGACAGCCCAACCAGGGAGAACACTGGAATCAGGCACTTCAGATCCTGCGTCAGCCCCTGGGTGCCAAACCTGGGTGAGCCGTGGCGTCCCCACACCTCACACGGGACCAGGAGGGCCCAGCAGCCAGAGTTCTCATAAGGACTAAGTTAGTCACCGTTCCTGGGACGTGCCCAACACGCCGCAGATACCTGATCAGGGCTGGTTGTTATAAATATTATAATTACTGCTTGTAACGAGTAGTTTCACAGCTTGAACCACACTTAACCACCTCGAGGATTGAAAACAATGGCCTGGGAGTCAAGAAATCAGAGTCTTGGGGCCAGACCTGGGTGGGGCAAGCCACCTCCTCCACAGGCCTCAGTTTCCCCATCTACACCACAAGGAGGTCACACAAATGATCTCAGAGATGACCCCTCCAGCTCTAAAATACTACGATTCTGATTCATAACAGGAGGCTAACTCACATCGGCAGGTGGGTCCAAGCTGGCTGGCTGAGCCAGGTCCCCGTTGAAGGCCAGGTCCAAAGGGGGATTCCTGTGAGGGAACAAGAAATGGAGGCAGAGAATAGAGCAGTCTGCCACTGATGACCAGGGGGAGACTGGATGGAGAGTCTGCCAAAGTGACTTCAATAGCCCCCAAAGTCAAAGCCCCCAGGCACCTACTACTGAGCCCCACCTGGAATCACTGAGGACAGAGAAACAGTGTCGTTTCCAGAGAGAAAGTGCACCGGGAGACAGTGCCCATTCCCTACCTGCACATCAAGGGTTAAATTCCCCCCCACCCCCCCACTCCTCTAGGAGAAGCACCCTGCATGCCCAGGCCCCTCAGTGGTTCCCAAAAAGCTAACTCCTCCTTCCCCTAGCCCATAAGGGGTTAACGTTCTCCTCCAGCCAGGAAGAGTGCAGCTGGTCCCGGCTGCCCTGCCAATACTTCTTGAAGGATTGCAGGGGGAGGAAGAGGGGGAAGAGTGATTTTCCAAAGTTGAAGTTGCTCCTCTTGAGTTCTGCTTAGAGCAAGGAAGGGGAGGAAGTCTGAGAGCAGACGGGCCTGGGCAGCGTGTGACCTCCTGGACGCCTGGGACGAAGAAGGATGAACTAGGGCCCCTGCCCTCCAGGCAAGTTCAGGTGAGAATGGGGCCAGGCTGGGGGGCAGGGTAGGGCAGGGGCCTTCAGCTTGGGACTCAGCCCAGACCACAGGAGCCCTGCCCTTCACAGCAGTAGGAAGGGGAGGGGAGCCTGTGCCCACCACCCCCAGGGGCACCTCCTGGCCAGCCCTCCTTTACACTGGCACCAACCCCAGACAACTGTAGCATGTCCCACAGTCTCCAACCTGGCCGTGACCTCTGTGCACGGACGCTGGCCGACCTGGCATCGAGGCGTGCTCGTGTCATAGCTGTTCTATCAGACTCCTCCTTGTGGGCAGACTGCACCCTGCTGATCCTATCCTCGGCCCCCGCACCGCCCCCCCCCCCCCCCGCAACACACACCAGCACCTGCACGCTGTCCCAACCTCAGTAGGAGCTAGCACTAAAGAGAACAAGCTTTGGAATCAAATAGACCTGAATTCAAATCCTAGCTCTGTCCCTTATTTGCTGAGGAACCACGGGAAGTCGTTTAGAACCTCAGTTTCTGCATCTCTAAAACAGGTCTAATATTCTCTCCATCAAATAGCATGGCGGTCAATCACATGAGGCAAACTCAACTCTCCGGATAAAAAGAACTAAAAATAAACTTCCATACAGTACATTTGAATTCCACCGTTAACATACATCAGCTCTGTAAAAGAACACAGCAGCACTGACACCATCTACCAGGGGAGTGTTTTGTGACTTAGACCAGGGTCCGCCTGCACTCATAGCACACTGACCCCAAACTAACCTAACCGTGAAGGTCACAGTCCCAGATAAAGCCACCCCCGTGTCCTCCAGGATGCCTCCCTCCGCTCACCTCTCCTCAGGGGTCTTGCTCTGCTCTTCCTGGCACTCGCTGGGAGACTTTGCTGGCACCTCCTGGGAGCATCCCCTGGAGAGGGTCCCGCTGTCCTCATCCCTGGGACCGGTGGCCACACCATACGTCCGGGGGCCATATCTTGAGCTGCCATCATGGTTAAAGGTGAGGCGGGAGCCCCAGAGGCGATCAGGGCTGGCAGGGACCTCCTTCCGAGGCTGCTCCATCTTGGCCAGGATCTCTTCCACTGTGGTGGCTGCAAAGCGCTCTGAGGCCGGACGGAAGGGGGCAGGGGCCTTCCGCACGCCTCCTGGGGCAGCACATCGAGCTGGGGGTGTCAAAGGTGGCATCTCTTCTTTCCCGGCCTCCTCTTTCCCAGTCTCTCGAGTGGCTTCTCCTCCAGTAGAGGTCTCAGGCGTAGGCCTTGGTGCAAAGGGAAGGGGACGCTTGCTGCCACCGTAGGGCTGGGGTCCTGCGAGCATGTTCATCTTCCGGGCAGAAGGCAGCTCAGCCAGGGGGCCCCGGGGGGGCCGAGGCCCAACAGGCACCAGCAGGCTGGGCTTGGCAGGCAGGGCTGGCTTGGCAGGCAGGGCCCGAGGTTTGGGCTTGACGGGGGGTTTGGCCCGAGGGTCACCTACCGAAAGGAAAGGATTGGTTGGGGGTCTGTCAGAAGATCCAGGAAGCAGAACTTCAACTCCCACCCTGTACAAACTCCGAAAGTTCACATCCTTCTAGGTACAAGGCAAATGTCACCTCTTCCATGAAGCCTTCCTTGATCATCCATACACATCTCAGAAGCACCTTCTCCCATCTCCAAATTTCAAAAACATTACTCAATCTCCCTTACAAGCTAAAGCTACTTAAGGGCCCAGCTGGCATGTAATTTCTCCTTATAGCCCCCTTTGCACCCTAGCACATGTTCTTATCAAACGAACACACTAATGAATGAACAAAAGAGCCAATAAATGGATGCCTGCCTGCCCACATCAAGCAGTCAGGCCACCATGTCCCCAGTCCTGTCCCTTCCTCTTACATGACACTGTACTGCTCCACCACCCATAGTAAACCTAGCTCAGCTTCTCCACTCTGGCTCCCTACTCCACCCCCCTCCCAGAGTACACGCCCAGGCCACCTTCCCACTGTCATCCGGTGTGTGATCAGGAATGAAACTTACTATTGACCTAAGCCAAACAGAAGTTAAACTTGCTACAGGAAAAAAACAAGACCAGAAACCTACCTTCTACATAAGGCATTCCACTGCCAAATAAAAGACTTGGAATTACTCATGGCCGTGGCCCTGCTAATAGAATCCTGTATCACCCACTCATTGGACCCAGCCCAAGAAAGGAGTCTAGACACAGAGCCAGGAGGTCTGGGTTCAAACCCCGCTAGGTGCACACCATTTCCCCTCTAGGCCTCAGTTTCCTCCTCTGCAGAACACATGGTTTAATCCGCACCACACCTTGAAGGGCAGTCTGCTCTCATCTGCTGGGGACCTAGGTTCTCAAACCTGGTCTGAAAGGGCTCGACAGGAGCGAACCACCTCGCAGACTCATCCTGCGTAGCCTCAGTGTGCCTCCCACTCTCGCTCCCCCACCCCCTCCAAGACAGAGCAGGGGTTCCGTTGCTGCGCCCCCACCCTCCTCCGGGCCACCCTGCTCCGCCCAGCACCCATGGGTACCTGGCTCCGAGCCAGCAGACACCGGCTCCTCCTGCATTTCCCGGGGCGGTGGGGAAGCCATGGCTGCGCCTTCGCGGAGAGCCGACACTTTCATCACATGCGGCAGAACCTGCGTGAGAATTGGGGAGCCGAGGGGTGTGAGCGGGGTGGCCGGAGACCCAGGAAATGAGAGCAAGAGACTGAGAAGGCACAGGGGCTGCGAGCTGGCAGCAGGCTTGGCTGAGGGAAGTGTCCTTCCAGCAGGGGCAGAGTGTGGGACCGGAAGCGGGAACTTCAGAGGGGGTTGGGGGAGGTCAAGGGAGGTCCCGGAAGCCGTATCCTCCACTCGTCCCAGACGGCTCTCTCAACTCCGGTCTCCTAACCCCGGAGTCCTGGAGCTTCAGGGACCCGCCCACTGCTCCCTCTGGCAAGCTCTCCAAGACACCCCACTTACCGTTGCCAAGGCACCCCTTGGGTCCGGCAGCCCTGCCTGAGGTATCCACTCAGGGCCGGAGCAAGAGGGCCGCGAAGTCTGAGGTCTCTCCGTGAATCACCTCATGGGAGACGGGAAAAACCCGCTCCTCCCCAACCTGGGGCTCCGCCCCACCGCCTGCCTCCCCCCTTCCCGCTCACCCTGCCCCCCCCCTCCTGCAGCTGGGAGTGGTTCCCTCTCTCCCCTCTTTCCCCTCCTCCTTCCACATCCCTGCCCCATGCCCGCCCGCCCGCCCGCCTCGGAGCTGTCTCATCCAAACACGGAAAAATAAGGAATAAAAAGTAAACATCTGGAATACATTTTTTTTTCTTTAATTTCTCAATCGCTTTGGCTTCAGCTTGGAATTTGATGAGGTAAAGCCAGGGCCTAGTCCTGTTGCCATAGCAATGGCCTCCCACTGGATTTCCAGAGCCTCGCCAAGAGGAAGGAGGAGCCGGCCCAGGCCTGGGCTGGGAGAATGGGACAGGACTTGAGAACATCCGGGGGGTGGGGTGGCTTGGGGGAGAAACTCCCTGGGGTTCCCCTCTGGGCAGTCAGGGCGGGATAACCAAGGCAGATGAAAAGGGGATACTGGGCATCACTCACCAGCCCAGGGTTGGCCGAGGGGTCTTAAGGGGGACAGAAGAAGAATTTTTAAACCCTATGGCAGGGACCAAATGATGCCCTTCCTCTAAGCTGGTAGCAGGAGCTTGGGGGTCTGATATACCAGGATTCAGACACTGGGTGGGTCTACCACTCTCCAGCTGTGTGACCTGGGGCACACTGCTTACTTCTCTAAGCCTGTTTCCCTCTGTAAAAACAGGAGTTAATGAGACAGGTGGGAGGCCCAGGTGAGAAGGTACATGCAAACTTAGCACAATGCCTAACCCGGAAAAAGTATCCAATAAAGGTCGGCCACTATTAGCATGATTCCATTGGGTATCACCAAGGAGGGAAGGTCCTTGGTAACTACCTCCTCCCTTCCCCAGGCCACAAGCTGCCAGCATTCCAGACCATTCTTTCACTCCCAAGGGCCCCAGTCTGGTCACCTGCTCCTCAGACACTCCACTACCTCCTCAGTTCCCATTCTGACTCCTGGAGCACCATCCCACCCACAAGAACCCACCGGCCACCACCACCGGGCTCCAGAGCCCCCTGCCTGTCTCATTCCAAAGGAAGGAAGAGGTTTCCTATCACCTTGGTATGCACACAGCCCTGAGGACCACCCAACACTCTCCCACCTGCAAGGGGCACTGCCTTCCTCAGCACCCACTCCAGCTGGCCTGGGAAGGCAGCGCCAGATGCCAAGAAGGGACCTCTGTGGCCCAGCCTTTGCACAATTCACCCACCCCTCACATGTGACCCTGCCCCGGCTTGTTTCTAAGACAGGAGAGAACACGAAGAGCGTAAAGAGAAACCCAGTACCGTCCATCCTCGGTCAGCCAACTACAAGGGAGGGTTGCACACCAGGGGTGGATGAGAACCGTGCAGGGCCAGTCCCAATGTGCGTGGGGGAGGGGCACACGGCAAGGAAAAAAAAAATTAAAAAAACACAAGATTGTTTCCTTGTCCTTGAACACTATTACAAGGGACATGGTGTGGGTGGTTAGAAATAGGGGCAAACTGACCAAGAAATGTAAAACCCTTTTACCTGGGGCCCTGATGGGCACCTCTACAGTATGAGGGGCTGCAGCAATGAAGTGGGGCCCTCGGCTTCCCCAAATGCGAGGGCCAGAGAAGCTCAGAGGCCCCGGCCAGGAAACCCAGGTGACCAAGGCCATAGCCAAAAGCTGAAGAATCACAGCGGCACTGAGCACTCCCGCCCCCAGCAGTCAGGGGAGACTAGCTGACCCCCGGGTGCAAAGGCCGCCAGAGGGGCTAGAGAGAGAGGCTGGGCAGCTCCAGCCGGATGACAAGGGCCCAAACAGCCATCGGCGCAAGCGGGGTCGCCTCTAAAGACCCTGGGATCTCCGGCCGGATCCGGGACAGAGAGGTCGACAGGGACAGCACGTAAACTGCTGGAGGAGGGAGGGCCAACGAGAAGACGGAACAGCCCGGGGCGAGGGGCCGTCTGGAGGGGCCCAGTGGGGAGCTCTGGACACAGAGGGGACGCCGGCAGCCGAAGAGGAGGAGAAGCGGGTGGAGGAGGCGGAGGAGGAGGAGGGGGCGGCGGCGGCGGCAGAAGCGGAGGACCTGTGCGCTGGATATGAAGCAGCCGGCGAACAGACGAGGGACTGGGGACGCGGACAGGGTGGGGGCGGAATGGGGTGGCTGGGGGCGTGCCGAGGGAGCCGGGAGAGGGGGCGAGCACAGGCCCGGGGAGGGAGAGGCGGGGGTCCCTCCAGCAGCTCCGCCCGCCCCCGGCCCCGCCTCAAGCCCTCGCCCCCTCCCCCCTTTCTTCTAGCTCGGGCAGCACGAGCTCCAGACCGTGCACCCTCCGCCCCCGCGCACACGCGCCAGCTCCCCAGCGACCCCCGCTTCCCCTGCACCCCCGGCCCCTGCAAACTTTCCTGATGACCCCCCCGCTTTACCTCAAACCCGAGGTCCCGGCAGGAAAGCGCCCACTCCTTCCATGCCTCTCCCCCGCCCCTATCCCGGACCCCGCCCCCTCCTTCGCCCTCCTGCCCGCCCCCGCGCACTCACGCGCTCCCCCGGGATCCGGCTCCGCTCGGCTCGGGCTCGGCGCCCCGACGCCAGTCCCCGCCGCCGCTGCCGCCGCCGCCGCCGCTGCCGCCGTCACCGCGGGACCAAGCCAGAGCGAGCCCCGGCGGGGCCCCGCCCCTAGCTCCGCCCAGGCCCACGCCCCCAGAGCGCCTCATGAATATCCATGAGCCGGTGGAAACCGGGAGTGGGAAGCCCGGGCAGAAAGCACCGGGCCGTAAGCACCGGGCCGTATGCAAATAGGCGCAGCCCCGGTACCCAATTATTTATGTGTCTTGCAAATAAGGGGCCTGCCCCAGGCTCAGACCCCGGAGAAACTGACGCAACTAGGCTGCTAGGAACACTCAGGCAAAATGCAACCGAGACGGCTGCCTAGAGAGGCTGCCTGGGGGACGAACCACTGGGGCCCGGCGGCCGGCACTGACTGCAGCACCATAGAGTCACGGCGAGACAGAAGGGAACCGTTGGCGGACTGGAGAGGCTTCCTGTGGCAAACACCTGAGAATGTACCAACGTGGCCGCTCCACGTGTATAAGTTCGGAGGTAGAGCCGCGGTGAGGACGACTGAAAGCTCTATTTTCCTAGCGGGTCCTCGTTTATCTTCTGATTTGCCCCCTTCGCGGATGGAAGTTCCTCTCGACCTCAAAATCTGGTATACCCCTTGCCTCCCATAAGAACAAAAGCTTCACACATAACTGCACAGCTTTCCTGCACCCCTACCCACACCCCCCCCTCAACACACACACACGCGCACACACACGCACGCACGCACGCACCACTCTCCAGGCTCAGGTTTCCATTCTCCCCGCTGCAAGGGGGCCAGTCACTCCTGATTCCATTATCTAAAGCCCTGGAAGACCGTTGACTCCTAGGTGATTGAGGACTGCGCCAGAAGCTGCCTCCCCTCAGCTTGGCTAATGGAGTGAACTGTGAAAGTGACTTCCTAATCAGATCAGCTCTCATTTCTAGACTCTCAGGTGGCCCATCCCGGCAGAAGAGAGTGAAAACCAATGCTTGTCCAACCGGGAACAGAACAGGATGTACCTGGAGACTTGCTTCCCGGCTGGCCAGCAGAGCCCTGCCCAGTCACAACAGCATGGTAAATACCACCAAAAACAATGGGGACAATACAACAGGGCTAGAGAGGAGGCATAAGGACATGGTTTCCAAAGTCAGTTCCCTTTATTAAATGTTGAATTTTCACAGACCAGAAATACAAAATAAAAGTAGAAATAGACCCCAGTTAGGAGCTACAGGCCTGATCGCACATGACCCCTGCTGCAGCAACTTGAACAGGAGAAGCAGCGGCTACATCCCTAAGGTCGGGAGAGCAGGCCAAGTGTTTCACCCTGCACTGCCCTGCCCCCCACCCAATCTCTCCCCAAATTACAAAGAGCCATCCTCGGAAAGCAGTAGAGGGAAAACGCCTCCCCTGCTGCCCCAGTTGAAGTGCACATCCCACCAGAAGAGCTTGTCCAGATGGCACAAAATCCAAGGACTACATTTCATAGGAGAAACTGGTACCAAAACACGGGTGGAGAGACTGCAGGTGTGACAGTGCAACCTCCAGAAGAGAGAATTTCCCCCTGCTCTACTCATCAGATCCTGATGCTGAGTCTTCTGAGCTGGGGGGAGTACTGGCCAGCTCCTCCTCTTCAGAGTCCTGAAAATCAAAGGTCTCTTAAGGAGAAAGGTTGAGTCCTGGTTGCCCTCCCAGGGAGCCACTTTTCAGTGATGGAAGGACCCCTAATTCCCTACTCCCTCTCCCTGAGCTGCAGCACTGGCCTTCAGACCTCCAATCTACACTCCCTTCCCCCCTCATTACTCTCACAGACCTACCACAGCCCCTGGCCCCCAGCCAACCACCCCTCAGGGGCCCCTCATCCCAAACTCCTGCCTCACCTCGCTCCGCCTTCTCTTCTTTTTGCTCTTGTTCTCTCCAGAAGAGCTCTCATCACTGGACACAAACTCTTTGCTCTTAAAGCTCTCACTCAGCTGCCTTGACGACGACTTGGATGATGAACCCCTCGAGGGCGTTGATTTCTTTTCCACCTTCACCTTTACTTTCTTCTTCTTCTTTGACTTGTCCCTATAACAGCAAGAGGGAGAAGGGTTTGGGCCTTCAGGCTCACCCACCAAAGCCAATCCACCCTAACTTTTAACAGAACTTTTCTCACTCACGGCCGCACTGCTATCTCACTATGAACGCAAACAGCCAGCCAGGTCAGCCCCAAGAGCCCCAAGGGAGGGCATCCTAAGCAAATAACCAGAAAAATCACAGGCCGGAGCCTGAAGCAGTTGCACTCACAGACTTATCTGGCATCTCTTGCTTTGTCTTTAAAAGTTCATGTGAATGATGTTCCATCGTAATTTTTTAATTCCCCCATACCTTTGAATAAAACTGACCCTCATGAAAAGGGCCCCCTTTATCCTGTGACTTCAGCAATTCCCTAGCAAACTGCCCATACTTGGGTAATTGCCTACCCAGACTTGAGGAGCACTGCCCTATTGCAGTCAGAGCATACCTATTATCTTCAGCACCCTGATTCTCAACCTAGACCTGCAAAAATAGATGTCGAAAAAGCAATCACTGGACCATTTTGTTCCCAACACTCACCTCTTAGAAGACTCACCCCGGCCCCCTTCATATTCTTTCATGGCTTTTTCATATTCCCTCCTGGCATCCTCAGCCTTACGATCCCACTCCTGTCTCTCACGCAAACACACACACACACACACACACACATACACACACACGAAAAAAAAAAAAAGAGATAAGAATGAGGCCTCTTCCCTGACACAGGCAAAATCTATACAGAAAAGTTTCACCAAAGGCCCATCCCTGCCCCCTCTATCTCTGCTACCGCTCACCTCTTTCTTCTCTTTGGACATTCCCTTCCAGATCTCGCCTGCCTTCTTGGAAAGATCTGTGATACTGATGCCGGGATGGTCTGACTTGATCTTCTCTCGGCTGGCGTTGAGCCACAGCATGTAGGCAGACATTGGCCTCTTGGGGGCATTGGGGTCTTTGCCCTTCTTCACCTACATAAGAACCCAAATGCCTTCAACCATCTATTTCTCACAGACACCCCCATGTTCTCCGAAAGAAATTACTGACAACACCTACTTGGAGGAAAAACGGGGAGAAGGACTAAATAGGCATAGAGCTAAACTAAGGGCTCCCAATGACAGGAACCCTGTTTTCCTACCCCCAGTACCCAGTGCCTAGCTCATCAGGGGCCCCTTGCCTGGGGCTGCTGGGACAGAAGAAGCCAGTCTCCTAATTCAGATCTCCCAGAAGCTAATTATCTCAAAGGCCAGAGAGAAAACTTTCCAAGAAGATACTCCTCAAGGCCATATTCATTGGCCACAAAAAGCAGCCCCAGGCCCACGTGACAGGCCCCACTGGTGGTGGACAGAAGGCAAAGGGAACGGCTTCCCCAACACCCTCCCAACCCGAGCGTGTACCTCCACAGGCTTCTTGCGGCTCTTGCGGTCCTTGGCCATCTTGGCCTTTTTAAGCTGCTTCCGTTTCTTCTCATCCCGGTCACTGTCACCCTCATTACTGGAGGAGCTGGCAGAGGCGTTGCTGTCAAACCTGCCGGGGGGGGGGGGGGGGGTGCTTAGACCCAGGAGTGAGGACAGCACCCCACAGCCTCAGGGCAAGAGGGAAATGAGTCTAAAGCTCCCTGCCCAGAAACGGGGAGGCAGGACCACAGGACAGCCTCCACCATTGGTCTCCACCCTGCTTCCTCCTCTCCACTGAGGTGGCTTTGGGTCCCCTCCCCACATCGGCCCTGCCTCTTCACGCCCAGCATGGCATCAGTCAACCAGTGAGACACAAAGTAACAAAGGCTTCAGCTGCTCTCTTTGGTCAAGGCCTAACCCACGACCTCCTCCGACCCCATACTCTTGGGGACAGACACTTGGTCTCATCTTGCCCGGAACATGCCCCAAGGCCTCTTCACTACCTCCTTTGAGCTACTTGTCTTAATCCACCCTACAGTCTTTTGTGATGAAGGGACAATCATTATAGAAAAGGGAAAATTTTTTGTAAGTAAATATAACAAAATAAAATCTAGGGCCGCCCGGTGGGCTCAGTCGGGGCTCAGTCGGGAGAGCATACGATTCTTGATTTCAGGGTTGTGAGTTCAAGCCCCACACTGGGTGTAGAGATTACTTTAAAAGAAAAAGAAAAGAAACTGGAAAACTAACTTCAGTCCAAGTCCGTCCATACCCATATAATTAGGTTCTTTAAAATACACAGAGAGGAGCACCTGGGTGGCTCAGTTGGTTAAGCTTCCAACTTCAGCTTGGGTCATGATCTCACAGTTCATGAGTTCAAGCCCGGTGTTGGGCTCTGTGCTACAGCTCAGAGCCTGGAGCCTGCTTCAGATTCTGTGTCTCCCTCTCTCACTGCCCCTCCCCTGCTCATGCCCTCTCTCTCAAAAATAAATAAAACGTTTTAAGAAATAAAATAAAATACACAGATTCAGCAACTGACCCCAACACTCCCAGCTAGTGAGTGGGCAAGCACTGGCTCTTAGTGACATTTTCTCCCCACTGCTTTTTTGGCTTTCCGACGTGCCTTGCACTTGCAAAGCCCTGGACGATTTTGAAAGCATTTCCGGGTGTTACCTCATTGGAGGTCACGTTCCCACCCTGGGTCAGTAGCTAATGCTGGGACACGAGAAATGTCCAGATATCTTCTGGTCCCTCAAGCTTACAGGCCTCCACCTCACCCCCGTGAACGGAACCAAAACTCACTCCTCTGCTACGTCTTCCTCCTCTTCACCTGGGTTGAATGACTCATCTGAAGAAGAACACGGGATGCATCAGCATCACCCCATACGGAGACCCCAGCCCCTACCCAGATACCCAGCTCTGGCCCAGGCAAGAGTCTGACCGCCCCCAGCCCCAGCACCACCGAGGCTAGCCCACTGGTACCCCCAGCCCCAGCACCGCCAAGGCTAGCCCACCGGTTTCTTCTCCTGAGTCATCGCTGCTGTCGTTGGCATTCTCTTCCCGGATCTTGCCCTCTTCCTTCATCCGCTCCAAGTAGGCATCATGCTGGTCCTCATCAGAGTCGGCATACTCGTCGTAGCTTGGGTTCATGCCCTAGCCAGAGAAGAGAGGCGAGTGAGGGCCGGCTCACCCTGGTGCAGAAGCCCTGTACACTCAAAAGCACACCCCCATGCCTGTGAGTAAGACCAGCTCCCAGAAGATCCTGGGGCCGGACTGTCCACACACAGCCAACATGCAGGGCCGATGCCCGAGGACTTCCTGCCAACTGGGTTAGTCCCAGCCCCTCCCACTCCCGGCCCCGCTGGGGGCTCCTGAGGGGCTGCAGAGGCTGCTCTAAGGTCATGCTGAGGAAACCTGCACCAGGAGGGGGGAAGGGTCACACGCACCTCTTTTTTCTATAAGGGTAAGAAGAAAAGAGAGAGTGAAGAAGAAGCCAGGAGAATCCATCCCTGCCCACCCCGACAGGAGAAGAGGGTCATCCTTTCCACACACACAGATACCTCTTTTAATCCTCGGTTCTTGATGTTGAGTTTTTTTGCGTTGACAAAATCAAACAGTTTCCCATACTCCTCCCTGTGTGGGGAGAGGCACCATGTTACTAGGTGGAGGGGCTGACGCAGGGGTGCATCGTGTGCTGGTCCGACACCCGTCGGTCAGGGCAGACCGTGGGGCCTGGAGCTGGTCCGACAGCCGTCAGCCAGGGCGGACTGTGGGGCCTGCAGCTGGCGAGCACGCTGCCCAACCTAACAGCCCACAGACCCCTGGGGGCAGCGGCGAGGGAGAGTCAGACACTAGTCTTCAAAGGAACCTGCAGTGTCAAGCATCTGGGAAAGAAAGGATGGGGAAGGGTGTGTACCCAGGCACCAGATATGCCCAGGGCAGGGGCAGAACATCAGGGAAAGGGACGTTCTCATCTTTGTACTAGTCTGAATTTCGTACTTCACAGGTTGTTATGAAGACTCAGCCTGAAGATGTTTGTAAGACGCTCAGCCCACAGTGAGCACTCAATAAACATTAGCTACTCTCTTCCCGGGCACAAAGCTCATTCCGGGAAAGGGAGAGATAGCATTTCCATCACAGGGGGAGTGAAGAAGGGCTAGTACCGGACACCTAATATGGGAAACAATCTAAGTACACAAAGTGATAGGCTTTCCTCCAAGGAGGACCAAATCCCAGGGACGCAAAAGAAAAATTCTGCTCAAGGCTTGAAAAGTTGGGGAAGAGTCACAGGCCCAGAATGCCTAGGAAGTGACTGGCGGAAGCCCTCACCTCTCAATGCTACTGAAGGTGTACTGGGTGCCCTGCTTGGTCTCAATTTCAAAGTCAAAGGAGCGAGTGGTGGTGGTGCCACGGGCGAAGTTGACAAAGGAGATCTCATCGAAGCGGATGTGCACGGGGGGCTTGTGGACGTAGATGAAGCCCCGCTCCAGGGGGTACAGCAGTCCTGAGCTCGCCTTGTAGGAGCAGGTGATGCACTGGGCCCCTGAGTGCCTGGTGGAGGATGTGGGGAGCCCAGTCAGTGCCTACCTCAGCAGCAGGTGGCAAAGAGCCAAAGGCACCTCTCTCAGCAGCGACATGAGTGTCCTCAGGCCCTCTCGTGAGGAAACCTCACTAGGCTGACCCCTAAGGAGACAACTGACACCCATCATGGTCAGACCCAACCGGACCTCCAAGAGATTAGGTTCCCAGCACGGTGCCCCTAGGCGGGCCAGAGCCCAGACCAGCACTCTCACCCTTGGAAGTTGCCTGGGACTGTAATCTTGCGGTTGACCAGGGCTTTCATGACCCGGCTGACCATCTCGTACAGGGATCCTGACATGTTCTTAGTGAGCCGCCCCTCAAAGCGCTTCTCCACCTCTTCCCTGCAAACAGAGGAATGCGAGGTCACAAGCACTGCTGCCTTCTAACAGCACGCCGGTCTCCTGCCAGGACAGCGAGGGACAAGAGTTCAGGGACACACTTACTCGTTCATGTTGAGAGTCAAGGAGATGTCCTCATCCTTGGAGAAGAGGAGGATGAGGAAGTGGTAACGGGTTTGGCCCTGCTTGATGGGGGGATCTAGGCTGATCTGGTAAGAAGAGCCGACAAGGTTTAGCACCCCGAGAACTGCTGACGAACCGAACACCGGCAAGATCCATCTCCTGAAGACTCGGGCACAAACCAGGCCGATCCACCCCCAGGGGCTTCTGCTTACCACAAAGAACATCTGGCGCTGGTCCTTGTGGGGCAGCAGAAAGAGACGCAGCACGGTGGTATAGGGGATCTTGTAGTCGAAGGTCTTGCCGTGCAGGTGCAGAAAGGTGGGGTAGATCCGAATGTCATAACGGCCTCGGGGAGTCAGACACTGCAGCTCCCGGAAGATGCAGATGGCGTCTCCAGTGGCCTGGATCACGTCCGCCTTGGACAGCACGTTCTGGGCAAAGGCCTGCAGAAGCGCACACTGGTAGTCAGGCAGCGGCGACCTGCTCCCAGGCCGGCCAGGGCCTGCTCAGCGCCATATGCTCCCAAGGCAAAGAGGGGAGGCCTCACCTCAACAGGGTCCACGCCATCCTCCTGGGTGGGAGGCACATAGAAGCGCACCTCCATGAGAGAGACCTCTGCGTCGTCGTTCTGGTGGAATTCTAGTGTCACCTCATTCTTGCCTGTGGTACACTGGGACACGTTGCTCAGGGGGATCTCGAAGACCGGCTGGTCACCGATGTCAAAGGAAAGCAGCTGCCCTGAGGGGTAAGGGCTTATCAACCACAAGCTCCTTCCCTCAAGGTGTGCAGAAACAGCCTTCCCACCAGACTGCTGACCTCCTGAGGGTAGGGCCTGGGGCTGTTCTGTTCACACTGTCCCCCCAAGACGAGGCACACTGCCTCATACCCCCTTCGTCCTTAATAAATATATGATGAACTATAGGGGCACCTGGGTGGCTCAGTCGGTTAAACGTCCAGCTCTTGAATTTGGCTCAGGTCATGATCTCACGGTTCGTGAGTTCGAGCCCTGAGTCGGGCTCTGTGCTGGCAGCACGGAGCCTGATGGGGATTCTTTCTCTCTCTGCCTCTGTCTCTGCCCCTCCCCTGCTCACGCGCTCTTTGCCTCTCTCTCAAAATAAGCAAACATTAAAAAAATTTTTGTTGAATGTATGATTAATTACAAACTGACAAGAAACCAGAAATAGTAGCAGAAAGGAGCAAAACAAGGTAAAGGCTGACATCCTTCATCGGACCTTCTCCTCCAAACCTTAGTCTTCCCAGGACTCACCACCAAACTTCACCGTTCCCCAGTTCCAGCCCTTCACACAGAGGTCCTTCTCCATAAGCTCAAGACGATAATGAGTTTTGAAGAAATCTGAGAGTTTCTCAAACTCCTGTGGGTAGAGGGCAGAGAGCAATCCCTGTAAACCCCGGTGGCCTTAACACAAACTTAAGCATGCTGAGATTATCTGTGAGAAACTGCTTCAGTATCCTTTCTATCAGAAACCCAGGCTGTTGAAAGAAGTTGTTGCTGAGGACCAGACCCTCAGACTAGGGGAGGAGGAAAGTATATGAATAACATTTCTGGTTATAGGCCTCACAGTGCCCTCTGACTTTATAGAAGTACTGCTTTAACAAGAGAGAAAATAAAAAACGGAGTAAGACCTTTGACTCGAGCAGTTCAAAACAGAAAAAGAAAACTCAAACTAAAGCACTAAGACTCTGAATCCGGACAAAGGCAATGAGCAGAAACCACCAAAAATCTATAACGGTAGAAAAGCTTCTGGAGTCAAAGCACAAGACACCCAAAGCTGAACACTGCTTAACGGCCTCGAAGGCCCTGCTCAAAGGAGCCCCAACTCTTTCTAGATCAAAAACAAACAAGACAGCATAGTAAAAAGGGTTTATGGCCACAGAACATCTCACCGATTCTCGGAAGCCGTCATACTTGTAGACATGGCCGTTCTTTGTAAGCAGTTTCAGTCCGTGGCCCAGGGCGACACGGCGCCAGATGCCTTCTGTCAACTCCCCAGCCTGGATGTTGTCCACTTTGCCCGTCTTACTATTCTTGAAGATGATACCCTGGCGGCTCAACCTCAGCCGACCATCATTCTGTTGGAAAAACAGGCCCAAATGGAAGGGTACAACGCACAGGTGTACCGGGCTCAGACAGTCCCACCCAACACCTATCCTGGGCTGGCCAGATACAGATGTGGGACCAATAGCTGCAGGGGCGAGAGTCAGAAAGAAGAGACAAGTAACCAGGAAATCTGGATGCTAACACCAAACGCCGGCATCCAAAACCCTTGCGAGTCCTCGGTTTCAGCGCTCGGAACTGAGCAGGACAAGTGGTCCCTCTCAAGCTCAGATCCTGGGATTCCTATACAGTCGGTCTTTGAATTACGATGGCTCCGCTTAACAATTTTTCAACTTGACGGCAGTGTGAAAATGATACACGTCCAACAGAAACCGTTATCTGTATTTTGAATTTGTATCTTCTCCCAAGCGAGCCGCATGTGGTACACTCTCTCATGATGCGGGGCAGTGGCAGCGAGGCATGGCTCCCCAGGTCAGCCCCCACGATCCAACACACGCGCTCTGACTGACCGTGCTCCACCCATTGTTTCACTTTCACGACAGTATGCAATAAACCACGTGGGGTGTTCAAACTTTATTATAAGGTAGGCTCTGTGTCTGAGGATTCTGCACAGCTGTACCCCCATGTAAACATTCTGAAACCCTGCGTAAGGTAGGTTAGACTAACCTAGGATGTTCATCAGGTTACACGTATTAAGTGTATTTTTGACTTAAAGGGTATTTTCACTTTACGGTGGGTTTGGAGGGACATATTCGGACTCCTTTTCCAAAGTAGCAACGTCAGCAAAGCAAGCTCTTGCAAATGGACAAAAAGTCTACTGTCCTTCCCTCTGTTGGCCTGTACTAAAAGCCCAAGCTCTTCTTACCATGGAGCCTTTCACCTCCTGATAGATGTCGTTGAACTCCAGTGTTTCCGCCATACTGATGTGCCCCTGGTGGCCTCCACTGGGAGCTGGGCCCCAAACCCCGGCTGAGTGTGCAGATACTCAGCAGGCTGGGAATCTGAATTCAAGAGGGAGACGGAGAAACATCAAAGACGACACCTCACTCGACCCATGGACGGAGCCAGGTGGCAACCCCTGGCTGAGCCTGGGATGTCTCAGGATCTCCTCTGCCTGGGAACCTACAGGCAGGCCCTGCAGACTTCTCAAGGAGTCAGGCCCCGCAGGGGCTGGAGAACCCGGCCTGGAGGAGCGCTCACACCCCGGCCACAACCCGCTCCGGGCGCTCCACCGGGAGCCATGGCAACGAGTAGCAGAACCCGGATCCTGCCCGGAGCTTGCACTTGGCCCGCGCCGGGACCCAGCTCCGAGCGCAAGGTTTCTCTCCCAGCGCTCCCACCGCGCCACGGCGCGGGACCCACGGTTCCCCCTCCCCCTAAAATGGATTCGCCCGCTGCCCGTGGATTCGAACGCGGAACAGTCCATCTTGAGGGTCCCGCGGGGGAGCGGGGCCCGCGCCCTCCGGGGACACGGGGCCGGAGACCACCCACCTTCTCAAGATGCAGCCTCGCTACGGCCCAGGTGCGGGCGGTGGGCGCGCTGGGGGACGCGGGAGGGGGGGCGGGGACAAGGGGGACTTAGGGGGGACGCTGGGGAAGCTTTTCCCGCGTGCGCGGCCCCGCGTCCCGCCACCGGAAGCCGTGCACTGACCATAGAGAGGACGAGCTGGCTAGAGAGACGTGAGTCCGGCCCGCCTACGAGGGTGTCGTATAGAGCGTCGGCCGCCCTGGAGGACCTGAGAGAAGGGGATCCGCGAGGAAGCAGCGCGGCGCGAACCTGACAAAAAGATGGGAGCGCTCGGGGCTCTTTCTTTAAAAATTACATCTCTCCAGTGGAGGACTAAGTTCTGGAGGGAAATTGCGTAGTTTTATCTTGTTAGACTTGCCACAGATTGCGTATGCCTGTCTCCCTCTGTCTTGCACAGGAGCGGTTTCTGTGGAGTAGAAAGGAGTCTCTGGGTACAAGAAGAAAAATATTTCGAGTTGCGGAGAGAGGTGACCCGCCCGGCGCCTGGTTGGCTCCTGGGTGTCGGTGTCACGGTGACTTGTACCGCTCTCCCCTGACGTCGGGGACTGGATGCTCTGGAAGGAGTTCACGGCGCCCAAAAATTTCACACCCCAGACTGCAGTATAGGGGTCGCCTGGAAGAGACTGTCACGTGGCAGTATCAAGTTCAAGTGCTCGTGTTAGATTCCCCTGAGAGGCGGCCCTGATTCGAAACCCCAGCAGCGTGGGATCTCGGAAGCCGTGTCCCCCCCCCCCCCCCCCCACCAATATAGTCGTAGGGCGCATCTGGTAAAATCAGAGGAGGCCTGGCCTCCTGGCAGAGATGTTTGAGTTTGACCACTATGACTTCCCTTTGCAGATGGGAAAACTGAGGCCCAAAGAGGATTTGCCCAGGGTCCCAAATCTCCTTACCCCCGTCCACTTCCCTTCTCTCTTAATCACGGTGACTCTACATCCGGAATGATTGGTAATATGTGTCCTGCACGAAGACGTTAGGACAGAATATTTAAATTCAAGACTTCCCCGCTAATCTGACTTAGTTATGCCAGTTTGCTAACTCAATCCTAGGATAAAAGACAGAATGCACTGTTGCTCCCTGAATTCATGACTTTAACCTCTGAGTAAAGACCATTCCAGCACTATCTAGCGACATACGTTCAGTAAATATATATTGAGCTCCAACTCAGTTCTAGGATTTGAGGAGACTAGGAAGCAAGATAGAAACAGCCCCAGCCTTCCAGGAGCATAATATGAAACAAAAGGTTCAGACAAGTAAACTCACAGTAAAACAATGCAAAACAAAACACCCCAAGGTGATAAGGTCAGGCTGCAGATAGACTGTGGGCCACTGCCAGCTTGAGTTAGGAACGTGAACCATGTAACTCTTTACTCACTCCTCCCAGAAGGTCAAGAGGAATATTCAAGAGACCCTTCCCCACTGACCCATGCTATTGGAAGCAACTCAAGAAAGGAGTAGATGGCTGCAAAACTGAGCGACCTTAGGAGGACACTCACAAATGAAGGGGGCACTCAGCCCAGGAAAGGCTGCTGGATGCCTGGGGGATGGGACGTTTCAAGGGGCTTTAAGAAGAGCATGAAGCAGCTGGTGAGCTGGAATAAAGATGCGGCATAAGAGAACGGAACAGAAAGGGTAGACAGTGCAGATAAAACACGAGTCCCAGAGGGCCCTAGCCAGCTGCATCCCAGGCAATCAGGAGCCTGGGACTGGAGACCCCACCCCTGCCGTGACATCACAGGGGAGTGGGGTGGAGACGAACTAAAAGGGGGTCCCCCCTCCCTGGCCTTGGACTCTTGGCAGCCCAGAGTATCAAGAGCAGAGAGAGCCTGGGCACTGAGCTAGGGTTGCCTGACTTAAAGGAACAGGCTCCCCACCCGTTCCTCAAGCCCCTCCAAGCTGTCCCCTCCAGGCTTTGATTTCTGTCTCCCTGTCCTGAGGACCCCTCCCTCCTGAAGCCACCATTGGGTCCCTTCTCAGTGGCCCCTGAGTGCTCTCTCAGCATGAACTGCGTATCAGATTTCTTCACCTACGAGACCACCAAGTCAGTGGTTGTGAAAAGCTGGACCATTGGGGTCATCAACCGAGCAGTCCAGCTTTTGATCATCTCCTACTTCGTGGGGTGAGTCCTGTGGGCCTTTGGGTCCTGGCAGGGGAGGGCTGCCTGCTGTCCCCTCGGTGTTGTTGCTGTCCAGCGGCCTGGGCTTCTCTGTTGGAGGAAGCAGTCTCTTCTATGAAGCCGTGTCCCACGGACTGGACTCGGCCACTCCCATCAGGGATCTGGTCCCCAGATGAGTTCTTTTCCCCAGTAAATCCTCGGGAATCAGAGGGTGGTTTCTAGGCACACACCCCAAGGAGTGAGTTCTTGCCCTGGTACCACGCTCTCCACCAGGAGAAGTCCCAGGTGACCATCTCGCTTCTCCCTTCTATCCTGCCCCCACCAGAGAAGAGACCCCCCCACACACACATCTTCCCGTTCTCCTCAACCAGTGCTTTGGGGTCCTAAAAAGACGAGGGAGCACAGGAAAGGGGAAGGGAAGGCATTGAAATAGGGGAGACAGAAATAGGAGATCAATAGGTTTGATCCGGTTGATGGTGGGGTGGGAAGGAGGGAACTGAACCACTTTGGAATGAGGGATTCCCTTCCTGGCTTTGGGGAGATGGTGAAAAAATGGGGCAAGGGGAGAAGCCCTTCCTCCTAGAGGGTAGGACAAAGCAGGGGGTCTGCTCTTTGGTGAGGAGGAGAGACACAGGCACAAATAACACTCAAGGGAAGAGTTGCTCGGGGGAAAGGTGGCCATTTGAACATGATACAGGGGCCCTCCTCATGAATCCAGAAACACTCCCCTTTGTCAGAAAGCGAATGTTCTCTACTGCTACCTGGACTTTGTACCATATAACCCGTCCTGGGGGCTGCTTAAGCCAGTGGTCAGAAGACCCCCTCCCAGTGCCCACCTTTAAAGGCATGCACTCCCCCCCCCCACACACACACACATACACGCACACACATATATACACAAAGGGCCATGAAACAGACAATGGCTGGGGAGAAAACACAGGTTCTGTCTTTCTTGTGGTCATTTGCGCACACCGATGGGGCACCAGAAATGACAGGCAGAAACCTCTCAAGTTTTCTTTCCTGGTGTGCCGGTCTCTAGTCTCATGGTGTTCCTTGAGACAATGCTGTTCCTTGAGACAATGGCTCTGCGTGTGAGAGACAGCTAGCCAGTGACACCTGTCATGAGTGAATTCAAGCAAGTGAAAGGGGACGTCCGGTGCATGTGTGAGCTGGAGCTGTGCGTGCGTGGGCCTCCTTGCCTGAAAGGTCAGAGCAGGGTGTGAGCGTGTGCTCGGAAAAGCAGGCAGACGTGGCTTAAGGGATTTTTTTGCTTTGTGTGCTTTGTGGGAGCCAGTAGGCTTCACTTATGTGCCTGTTTGGACCAGGCTATGCATCCAGTGCTCCTCTCCGGGATATGAGAGAAGGGGTAGGATAAGCAGTGTTGAAGTTTACTTGCACCTGGGAGGTTTTGTGAGATACAATGTTTGCCAATGTTCCATGTCCGCATCTCCAGAGTCTGGCTGGAAGTTGGTTCTTAACTGTTCCATGTTCACATGTGTATACGATGCTGTGACTGTTTATAGCCACGAGACGAGACGGTATGGTGGTCCAGGTGGATCCCAAAGCTGCCTCAGCACATTCCTGGCTCTGTTGGCTCTGGCAGAAGGTTGATGGAGGGTAGACAGCGCCTCCTGGGCCAGTCTGCTCCGCTCTCCCCCTGCCCCTGTCTCTTCCTCATCGTGATACGATCTGATGCTCTGATCCTCAGTGCTGGAGCTCAGCCTGCAGGAACAAGCAGGAGAGGCTCTTCGGCGTCTTGATATCCAGCCCCATCCATCTCCCAGCCTGACAGCTCCCCATGGAGCAGCTCTTTCCAGTTACATCCGTGCAGTCTGCAGCCCAGCCCCCTGGCCTGAGCCCCATCTCTGTGCACGTGAGCCCATGCACCATTTGGACTTCATGATCCATTGTCATTAATTTAGCAGAAATTTACTGAGCATTTCTTCATGCCAGGCATTGTGCACCAAGGACAGAAAGGTGGGCAAAAGCAGACAGGGCCCTCACCCTCATGGAGCTTACAGTGCAAGAGATGGGCATTAATCAAACTATCTCCAAGAACAAATGTAGAATTTCAACCAAGGCCCATGATTTGAAGAAGAGGCACACAGTGCTAAGAGACCTGCCAGCATGGAGGTATTTGACCTGGGTGGGGAGCTAAGACAAGGTTTTCTGGAGGTGTGGTGCCCAAGGCAAGATCTGAAGGACAAGTAAGAACAACCCAGGGTGGGGGAAAGGGAAGGAAGAGGATTCAAGGCAGAGAAACCCAGCTCTGCAAAGGGAAAGGGCCTGGCAAATGGGGAGAAGAAAAGAAGGTCTCTCTGGCTGGAGCAGAAGGAGCAAAGGTGAGTGTGGCGTGAGATAGGGGTGGGATCACAGACCCAGCCAGACCTCAGACACCCTCAGAGCTTTCATTCGTACAGAAGGACAATGGATGGGAAGTGTGTGTGTGTGAGAGAGAGAGACAGAGAGACAGAGAGACAGAGACGGAGGGAGGGAAGGAGAGGGGGAGAGAGAGAGGAGACGGACAAATGAGATCGGAATTGGGAAGATCATTCTGGCTCATATGCCAAGGGATTGGAGTGGGTAGGAATGGACACAGGATAATCCATTAAGGGTGGTGCAGTCATACGGAGAGAGAGGAGGATGGCTTGGACACAGCAGAATTTGGAAGGATTTTTAATGCTGTGATAGTAACATGTAACTAACACTTGAATCTCTGCCGTATCATCCCTGCGAGGTAGACCAGATGCACAACCTTACTAGGACACGTGTAACATGAGCCAACCATTCCTCTTATGCATTTGCAGTAACACACCAGCTCATCGTCTGCACGTATGCTCTCACCCCTGCTCCAACCTCAGCTGCTTGTCTGGGGTTCACACCACTTCATCCCTGGTTTCCTTTACCCAGCCAGGTGCACAGAGAGGCCAAGACTTTCCTGGTGTTTCTCATGTGGCCTTCCTGGGCCCCGGTGGCAATCCCCTGTCTCCTCTGTGGGGTGGGACTTCCTAAGAGCCAGTTTCTTTTTGGGATCCTCTGGGGAGCTGAGGAGGAAATAGGAGATCCCTGAGGACTGAGTTTACAGAAGTGCTGGTGGTTCTATGGCTTGTTTGCAGGACCTCCTTGAAGGAAGTGCCTTCCTGCAAACTGACAGAGGGGCACCCCCCGGCCCTTTGGTGCTTCATCATCAGAAGGACCTGTGGTGGCTGATGGTGCCTTGGACCCCTCACAGCCCTGCTCTCCCCGTCCCTCCCTCCCCCTGCGCGGCCCAATCCGTAGACTCACTATTTGCACAGCTGCCCCATTTGGTTCATAATATCCAGCCTCATTTTGAATCTTATAAAGAAGCTCAATACATACAGCAGTTAAAAGAGGGAGCTGCTCTCATTTAGAGAGAAGGGCCTGAAATTCCACCTTCTTGGCCCACCACCCCATCCTCCCCCCTGGATGCACCCTAGGCACCCCGTGGGACACTAGGTGGCAAGTATGGTGGGAAGACCTTCTGGAACCTCCCACGTTACAGGTGCAGAGAGAGGAGTGGTTTTCACTCTGGTCTCCCTCTCCCCTCTCCACACCCCATGAAGGGGAGGCCATGGAAGGAAGAGCCTCTGGTTAGAAGCCTCGCTCTGACACAACTATGAGTGGGGCTTGGACGGGTCACCTTATGTCTCTAAGTCTCAGGCCTCACATCTGGAAAATGGGTTTAGGAATGTCCGCCCCAGGGAGGTATGGCGAGGCGAGCTGCCATGTCAAGTGCGTTGCCTGAAATGGGAGAGTCAGTGATAGATGGCAGCTATGATCATTTCATGGACTCCCCAGCACACCTTCCCCTTCCCCCCGGCTCACACATTCCTTAGAGACCCCTCTCCTCCGGACACACACACCCCCCACGCCCACTCCCCGGCCTCCTCCCTGACTCCTTGGGGGTGGACAGAAGGGGCTGGGATGCTGCTCTGGCCTCCTTCCCACACATCCCACCTGCCAAGGAGCTGACACCCGCTTTCCGCTCTATAAATAATAAACCGGGAACACAAGAAAAAAATAAGTCAGAGTAGCAGAGTAAATGCCAAGAATCGAAGGCCCAGTCCTGCCCTATCTCCTCAGCCCTGGCCTCTGGAGACAGACTCAGTCCCTCTGTTCTGGAAATGAAGCATCCCCTTATTTTGAGCTGCCCTGATGACGTCCTTGGGCCCCAAGGGGCCACTGAAATTCTCCCACTTATTATTTAACTCAGAGAGAGAATTCTGATGTGGAGTCTCCTACCCACTGGGCACAAGAAGGAGCTGTAGAGGAGAAGGAGGAGGAAAGAGATTGGTTAATTACTCTTCCAAGCCCTAGGGGCCCTTCCTCCTGCGACTTTGCCAAGCCTAGAGTTGTTGCCCCGGTGAGGTGACCGGGAGCCAGCAACCCCAAGACCAGCCGTGCAGGGTGTGAGGTGTGAGGGGGTTCCGAGCAGTCTGTCTGGGTTGGAGCCCACCTCTCAGCTTGGCAAGTCAGTACACCTCTGTGCCTCCGGTTCCTTATGTGTGACCTAAGGGCCGCCTGGGTGGCTCAGTCGGTTGGGCTTCTGACTACGGCCCAGGTAGTGATCTCATGGTTCATGAGTTCGAGCCCCATATCAGGCTCTCTGCTGTCAGTGCGGAGCCCGCTTCTGATCCTCTGTCCCCTTCTCTCTCAGCCCCTCCCCTACTCGTTCTCTCCCCCGAAAATAAACAAGCATAAAAAAATAATAGTACTGACAAAAATGTCTCTCTGGGTTGTGGTAAGGACTCAGGGAACCCTTACCGCACAGAACACTCAGCGGGCTGTGTTGGTTAGGTGATGATCTGAACCCCGCTTCTCATCAGCAGATGTTCCTGGGCTTTATGGACAGGGCAAAGGGTCTTAGGAAACCTTGTCATTAGATCACCACTCAGAGATGTGGCCATTCCGTGGCCAGGCACACTGAGGTTCCAGATGGCGTATTGTGACTGTGGCTTCTACTTGGGGCAGTGGTGAGCTCAGCTGGGAGCAGGGAGACCTGGGCCCTTGGCCTCACTCCCTCCACTGGGCAGGGCCCCAGCCGTGAGCTGATAATACTCATTTGGACGTCAGGTGGTGGATGAGATTTGTGTGTGAGATTTCCTTACGAGACCTTGATGAAACCCCTCCCCTTGCAAAAAAAAAAAAAAAAAAAGAAAAAGAAAGTAAAGCATACAACACCCCAGATGTCCATACCGGCAGGGTGTTCGAGCCCTGTACAAGCATATGAACTCCTAAGGCTGCATTAATCAGGATGTTGCCTGCTATAAGGCGGCAACAATAAAACAGGTGACAGGTTGGGAGCCACCCGCCAGTGCTGGCTGTGACCCCACCCTCTCTGTCCCACTCAGGAGAGCATTTGGAATTCAGACCCATGAGGGAAGCCCCATTATGGGGTAACTCCCAGCCCCCTCACTGAAAACTGCACAAAGAGTCTCTTGCAAATGTCAGCCTGTGTTCACATAAACAGAACGGGTAGGTGCCCATCCTACCAGTGACTGTGACCCCCAGCATGACCCCGGAGCTGTTCCCCGCTATGGGGACTCCAGAGGTCATGCAGTCCAATACCCCCTCTCAACTGAAAACATCTCCTTGAGTCTTTCCAGGCACGTGGAGCTCACCACCTCCCATAGCAGCCCATTCTTAAGACAACCTTCTGGGGTTGGAAAACTTCCGGGCCTGAAATCCTAACTCCCTGCTTATAAAGTCCTCAGGTCAGCTTCCCAGCCTGACCCTTCCCCAGCTTTGTGCTTTCCACAACACACAGCCTCCAGTTCCTTCCTTCTGCTCATCCTCATCTGATGGGCCACCCCAACCTTGTGCCGTCCTCGGTTAGCATGCAGAAAGTGACCCTAATCCAGCAATTCCCAAAGTGCATTCCTGGATGCCACGAGATGTCACCAGTGTTTCTCCAAAACTAGGAGTGTGCAGCATTTTCCAAATGCGGGTGATGACCCTTCCTCATCTGTATAATGGGGACAGTGACGGCATCTGCCTCCCGGTGTGCTGTCCGGAGCTAATAGGACTGGCTACAGACTGGGAGTTTGCTGTTGAGGCCAAGAGTGGCTCGCGCCTTGAGGGCTCTCGCAGGAGTGCAGAGGGAAGAGTGGTCTGCAGGCCCTTCTTGCTGCTGGGGAAGGCTGCGAGGGTGCGGGAGTCCGGGGAGAGAGGCGGAGGTGGAAGAGTTAGGAGCCCGCCCTGATCCTGGCCCAAGTAATGGCTTGAAGCGGCAAGAAGAAGGCAGTACAGGTAAACTTCCACTGGGTGGCAGCACAGTCCAAGGAATGAGGTCAGCGGCCGCCGCCTGCTGACCCAACTCCTTCTACCTGCCGGGTAGTGAGCTGCTCCTCCCCTCCTCCTCTAGCCTCATCTGGCGCTTGCACAGGTGGAGACTCTACCAAGTGTCCAGCTCCCAGATGCCTTCACTGACTTGTTTACCGCACACCTACTATGTGCCGGCACTTAGGCTCACCCACGAGCAAAGCCTGGGGTGCTCAGGGTCAGAGGTGTAGGATCCCCTGCCCCTCCTCTTTCCAGTCGCCTGCCAAAGAGGTGGCCTCTGAGTCAGCGGGAATGACGATGCGTTGGCAAAGGGACCATGTCGCCCTCAAGGGAGCGATGCTGCCCCCAAGGGGGTGAAAACCTATCCTTGAGATTTTTATGTATAAAATACAAATATACATACTGTACATAAGCTGATATCTGTAGTACTAAAATTTCACGATGGGGGGGGGGGGCGGGGGAGGGGAAAAATCTAAAAGTGGTCCTGAAGCAGTAAACAGGAAAGATGGAAAAACTCTAAGCCAACACAGGGCGAGGTCTCCCCTCCAGCACAGACCTTCCCCCTGCCACAGGGCCAGACCCTGTGCTGTCTAATGTTGGGGAAGGAAGCCTCTCCTGGCCTCTGTCTGATGGGCCTAGACCCTCTTCTCTTGCTCTCCATCCCTGCTCTTCTGCCCAGGTGGGTGTTCTTACACGAGAAGGCTTACCAGGTGCGGGACACAGCCATTGAGTCCTCCGTCGTAACCAAGGTCAAGGGCTTTGGACGCTATGCCAACAGAGTCATGGACGTGTCTGATTATGTGACCCCACCCCAGGTACAGTCCCCTACCCCCAGGGTGCTATGTGGATGCCCAGATGCTGGGGCAAGGTAGGGAGAGTGCCGACGGGATCCCCCAACCAGGGTTTGTGGCATCGGTGATCAGAGAAGCCCTTCCCCTGCAGCTGGAGGATGAAGGGGTGGGGTGGGGTGCTTGGGCCTGCCCTCCAGAGTGCAGCACTAGGCATCAGGGAAGCAGGGTCCCCCTCAGGGCCTGCCACACTCATCCTGTGATCAGCACAACACGCAGAGGGAGGCAAGAGAGGACGGGTGGATGGTTAGATCTGACTTGGACCCACCTCTGCCCTATATTAGCCCTGTGACCTTGGCCGAATCTCTTACCCCAAGTATGGGTTTCCTCATCTGTAGAGTGGGGATAACAGTGATACCCAGCTCCTGGATTGTCATTGGTGCATTTTTTTTTTTCTCTCCCTTCTCCTACCAAGGGTACCTCTGTCTTTGTCATCATCACCAAGATGATAGTTACTGAAAACCAGATGCAAGGATTCTGCCCAGAGGTGAGGGGAGGAAGAGAGGTTGGATGAAGCAGGTCAAGGAAAAAAACTTTGTGGGTGGGGAGCAGTGGCAGGGAGGGGCATGGGTGTGAGCAGAGGTCCGAATTCCAGCCTTGGAGCTGTGTCCTGGGACCTCCACCTCCAAAGGCCCCCAGTTATGGGGAAGCATTGGGAGCCGAGAGGCTCATCCAGGCCCAGCACAGGGTCCTACACCCACCTGCAGCCCTGTCTCCCCACAGAGCGAGGAGAAGTACCGCTGTGTATCAGACAGCCAGTGCGGGCCTGAGCGCTTCCCGAGTGGGGGTGAGTGCATCCCTTCCCCTTGCCGCCCCCCCCCCCCCACAACCTCAGAGTGTTAGTGGGACCCTGGAGGGCAGCACATCCCCCATGGGGGAGAGTCCACCCTAGGAGTGAGCATGGGAATTGGCCTGTTTCTTGGAATTCTGCCAGCATTTATAGATGCTCACGTGAGCCAGAGCCAGTGGGGGCTGCCCCCAGAGGAGTCCACAGCCCGGGGATGGTGGTGACAGAGAGGTGTGTCATGCCGTCAAGGAGGAACAGTGGGAGCTGGGGAAGGGAGAGAGATTGGCTCCAGGTAGGTGGCCCCACATGGCTTCCTAGAGGCGGTGACATTTTAGATGGGCCCTGAAGGATGGGAAGGAGTTGGCAGCATAGAAGGGTTTTGAGAAGAACATTCTAGACAGAAGGAACAACTGCAGCCAAGCCTCAGAGGCAAGGAAGAGCACACCGTGACCGGGGAGCAAGGAGACTCATCTCCCTCTGGCTTGGTCTAGGGCTCAGGAGGAGAGGAGGGAGAGAGCTCGGCAGGGCTCCTGTGCCATTGGTCCACCTCCCTTGCCCTCCCTGTGTCTCCCCTCCACCTGTGGGGTCCCTGAGTGTGGGGGCGGGGGTCCCCTGATGAAAGGTGGGGTGGGGGTGAGGGAGTGGCAAAGACCCCCAGCACTCGTGGCTCCCGTTACAGGGATCCTCACCGGCCGCTGCGTGAACTACAGCTCTGTGCTCCGGACCTGTGAGATCCAGGGCTGGTGCCCCACCGAGGTGGACACGGTGGAAATGTGAGGACCCCACCCCAGCTCTCCGTTGCCAAAGTGGGGAGCTCTGTCTGCACCCCTGCGCCTGCAGAGGGTGTCACGGGCACCCCCAGTGGTGTCCAGTCCAGGGCCGGGAAGTGGTCTCAGGATGGCACCTTCCCCCTGCCTCACCTGCCACCCTCCTCTCCCTCTGGCCCTCTGCCCCAGAGAGGCCAAGACCAGGTGCCGGGTGGGAAACGTCCAGCAGTAAAAGTGGTCCCTGGGCGAAAGCACCTTGTTTCCCCTGTCTCTTCCCAAGAAGCTAAGGCCCCCTTGTTCTCACCCACAGGCCTGTCATGATGGAAGCCGAGAACTTCACTATTTTCATCAAGAACAGCATCCGTTTCCCCCTCTTCAACTTTGAGAAGTGAGTCCCAGCTCCCTCCCTAAAGCAGGAAGCAGTGCACCCTCCACCCCAGCTCATTTTCAGAGGGGTGGAGAAGCCCATTGTGTGTGGTTCCCCCCATGGTGTCTCCCCATCTCCCTGGGGCTCCTGTTCCCAATCTCCCAGCTGGTTTTGACCACCAAGTAGTAGGGAGGGCTCTGGGGCCAGTCTCTGTGCCAGCCTCCCGCCTCGGGGCTCAGAACCCAGATGGGAGTTCTGCTCCAGGCAGGTGAGGGACAAGGTCAGCCTGGGCCTGGAACCCAGATCCCACCAACCTTCGGGGCCTGAGGGGCGTTGCCACCTCTTTCCTCCCACATCAAGCCCAAGTGGGTGTGTCCCTTCCCGCTAACTAGTTAGGAGTCGGTTGACTCCTTCACTCGGCCGGTGCTCGGCTGGCATCGGGCGTGTGCAGCACAGTGCCAGTTACCACGGAGGTGCCGAGAGAAATCAGGCGTGACTCCTGGCCCCTGGGAGCCCCAGCCTGGGTGCTGGGGGATGTTACACATGGGCACACTCAACTCTGATGCAGAGAGAGGGGCGTCGGAGTTGCAGGGAGGATGCAGGAACAGAGGTGACGGAGCCTGCGAGTGTCCAAGATGTCAGGTCCCCGTCCCCCCTGCCTGGGCCCGGAGGGTCTCTGAGGGGGCTGTGTATGCCCATCTTCATGTGAACCCTGGCCCTTGCTTCTCATCTCTCCTCCTCCCTCTCCAGGGGAAACCTCCTTCCCAACCTCACAGCCGCCGACATGAAGACGTGCCGTTTCCACCCTGACAAGGCCCCCTTCTGCCCCATCTTGCGGGTGGGGGACGTGGTCAAGTTCGCAGGGCAGGATTTTGCCAAATTGGCCAGCACGGTGAGCGCCTAGAGGAGGACCCGGGGCCCTTTGGCAGGCGGAGGGTGGAGGTCCCGGGAACCTGGGGCCGTGGCCGGGCAGCGCCACCTGGTGGAGGCATGCCAGGTCTGCAACTGGCTTCGTGCCTCAACGGGGTCTCCCAGCCCTGTCCCGGGGGGCCTTGCCTCCCTCACCCTTCCTGCCAAGCCTCAGTCTGCCATCCTCGCCTTCACACTCCACGTTAGAGCTCTGAAAAAGCCCGTGTGGATCCTTCCTGCTGCCAAAGGGGCGGAAGACAAAAACGGGATTTATGGGCTCAAAGGTCCTCACCCCTGAGTGCAGCACTTTGTTTACGAAGCAGCACGGGCCGAACCACTTTCCCTCCACCTGGAGAATGGGAAGAATCACGTGTCTGTCTGTCATGACCCCCTGTCCCCAGGCCGTGGAGACAGCCCTGCCTCCTCACACCTGGCCCCCTTCCACAGGGCGGAGTCCTCGGCATTAAGATCGGCTGGGTGTGTGACCTCGACAGGGCCTGGGACCAGTGCATCCCCAAATACTCCTTCACCAGGCTGGACAGCGTTTCCGAGAAGAGCAGCGTCTCCCCAGGCTACAACTTCAGGTAATCCCGGGGCTCCGGGGACATCAGGAGGAGGAGGCAGGGGCCTTCTAGAGTTCCACCCCCAGCAGCAACGCATGTGGAGAAGAAAGGGGCCCACGTGGTTCCCCCCCCCCCCCCCCCGCCCCGCCCCGGGCTTCAGCTCGACATCAGAGAAGGCTTTCTAAGTGCCGCCACCCGACGATGGTGCGGCCAGGTCAGCAGTGAGACCGCACGACCAAGGCCTCCCAGAGGGTGTGGTCTGTGATTCTGAGCCCTTCTGAACTCGGGCTCTGAAGCTGGAGTGTGCCTCAGGAACGCCCGGGCAGCCCTTGTCGGGCACCTGAGTTTTCTCAGGTTTCTCAATCCACAGAGCAAGGGCAACAGTGGTGCCAGGTTACAAGACGGAAAGAAGGTATTTCCGTTCTGTCCATCTTCATCTCGGTCCCAAAGAACAACCACGGTGGCCGTTGGTTCTTTCTTGCCTTTCCAACCAAGGGCTCAAACCAGCCTTTAAGCACCATCTGGTTCATACTCCCAATGTCCTTGAGACATAAGGAACCTCTCCCTGACACCCACCACCACCACCATCACCTCCATCTTGAAGAGGGGGAAGAGAAGAACCCAGTATTAACTATTTGGAACCAGCTGAAAGCCCCTGACGAAGCCGTTGACCTTCTCCCTACCTGATTTCCCCATCTGTGAAATGGCCGTAGTGCCATTGTCTTGAGGATCCTAGTAAGCAAGGGGTGAAAAGTTTCAGCTTTCTGTTTTGTTTTTCCCTTAACTTTTGAAGATCCTGAGGTCTCTGGTAGGGCCTTGATTGCACCCAACAGTGTCATACACTAAACGGGTTGACCAGGCAACGATCAGGGAAAATGGTACACGTCAGAATAGGTTTCAGTTACACGTCCAAAGAATGGTTACTCGAACTTTCTTTGTTATAGTGGTGTTTTCCAACATAATGGCATAGATAAGCGGAAAAGTAATCATTTCACCTTTTTCTTAACCTTTATTTGTAGTTTTAAAACTATGTCTAAAACTACATCCCATTACCCTTTATATTTAATAGTTTAAAATATATATGTATATTCTCTGGAAAGAAGAATTTTTTAAAATTGAAAGTGCTTTCATAATCAACTCCAAACTTTAAAAAACCATAGGAAACAACACATATTTTAAAGTAGGTTAAAAATACTGTTCGGCTCCCTGGCAGAAATTGGCATATTTATTCAGTGGGTACATCACACAGAAATCAATACAAAGGATATTTGTATGGTGGCTTAAAATAGCAACGTAATTAATAAAATTCTCAGGATCTAAAATGCAAAGTTTTCATCTTCATAACTTCCCCCTGGCCAGTGGGAACACTTCAGTTTTCCTAATAACTTACACGGCAGATGAGCTGGTGAAGGATGTGTGTATTATGAAGCCCCCAACTACTGGTGCCACCCCCCCCCCCCCCCCAGTTTTAGAACAAGTTGTTTCATTTAAAGAAGAAATGGTCTGGCATTCTGGATCTCCAGTTTGTTGTGCTATGGCCGCCCCGCCACCTGCACCCCCTTCCCGCCCGGCACAGCAGGACACGAGGTACCACTGGTCCTGAATCAGCTTAGATTGTATTTGGGCAGACAGATCCAGGATCTCCAAGAATCCTGTGAGCCTAACCCCTGCAGGGGCCTACGGGGAGCTGTGTGAGAGCTGTGGACCCCAGTAACTAACCGCCTCACCGAAGGCTCCTAGGCCAGAGTATGAAGGGGCAAAGCTGCTCAATTCAACCCCTGTAGTTTAGAAGAGTTTCCAAGGGGAGCCAAAGAATAGCTCTGGCGTGGGGGAATATCTGGGGACTGTGACAGACACAGGGCTCCGCCCAAGATCCCCCAAACCCCTCCCCCCGGGTGCCCACCCACTGCCCTCATGTTCCCTTCAAGCTACTGGCACCACATGGACCCCCAACGCTAAGCTAAGCAAGCGCCCACATCGGGGGAGGCCACAGACCGCCCTCTGATAAGAGGCTAAGGGTCACAGCCCAGTTCGGCACAGGCCACACTTGGGTGTCTGACACGGGAAAACTAAGAACCCACAAAGCTCCTCATTCCCCAGCACGATACGTTGTTTGGCACAACGCTCTGTGATGTAGGTGCCACCGTATCCCCACTTCACAGGTGAGAAAACAAAGGCTTGCAGCCTGAAATAAGTCTCCCAAGGCCACACAACCAGGAAGCGTGGGAGCCTGGACACAACCCTATTTTCTCAGCTGATTTCCATGCATCCACGAAAGCTACGGACATTCCTATGTGTTAACCCTCCGGAAAACATGCTTGTGTGCTTGACATTTTCATCCTCACTTAAACAAAGAATCTGAGGTCCACAGAGGCTAAAGGGACTAGGGCCTGCTGGAGGCACAATTCAGGGTCTGGCCTTTTGTCCCCCAAACAAATTCACCTGCTGCTCCGTCTCTAACACAGGCCAGATTTTTTTTTTCAACGTCCTACGGTTGCCATTCGCTCTGGAGGGAATGGAATCATTCAGCCAAGAGTCAGCCTTGTTTTAATCTGCAAACTCAGACGAGAGGCAGCTAGAGATTCGCATTTCCATCACTAATTACTTCTGCAGCTCCTTTCCAAATTCCCTCCCCCTCCTTCTTGCCGCTCTTCTCCTGTAGGATCAGAGATTGAGAGAATGTATAGCCAATGAGGACCCCTGGGAGACCCCTAGGCTGAGGTGGCCTTTTTACAGATGAGGAAGTGGAAATTTCAGAGGGGAAGTGACTTGCCCAAGGTTACAGGAACACCTTAAGGAGCCTAAGAGGTCATTTGTCCCAACTCCACTATCAGTCTCGCTGTAACACAGCCCCAGACGTGGGGCCGCCTCACAAGACGGCCTGTCCCTCATTGACAGCTCCAGTTATTGGAAAGGTGACCTCGTATTGAGCCAGAATGTGTCTCCCTTCGACTTCTACCCAAAGTACGTGGTGCCGTCCATCTAAATTAATCTTTGTTTGTGTGATCTCCTGAGGTTGCCATCTGTCCCTACCTGCAACTTGGTGGAACAATTTTATTTTTACTCCTCTGTCTATTCTGTATGGCTGAACACTCCAGGAGCCTCTTTAATGTGGTATTTTTCTGAAGCCTCTTTCCAAGTACATTGAGAGTTGCCATCGGTGGGTCCATCCGGATTCGTAGTGGACGAAGTACAGCGTTTCCAAAAATAAGAACTGGCGAGAGTCACCGGTGTAGTGGTGTGCAGGTGACAGGCACCCCAGTGGCAGCGGTGTAGACAAGGGCCAGGTCCCTGCATCCCAGGTGGACCCTCGGTGCACCAGAGCAGGATTTTAACCAGAGTGCTGGGAGCAGGCAGACGGGGTCGCATGTGAATGTGAGTATTGTGTAAGGTTTTGAGGGAGTGGGTGTGTTTGTTAGGGGATGAGTGTGAGTCTGCGGGTGTGTAAGTGCACTGTGTGTCTGAGCGTGCCCGTGAGTGTATGTGTGTGTGTGTGTGTGTGTGAACATGCTGTCAGTGAATGTACATGAGTGCGCATGAGTATATGGGCAGAGATGGTTACAAAGACAGATTAAAAATACTATAGCAGTCAGGGTCCCAGCAGGAAACAGATGGCACATGCAAACTGGGTAATTTGAGGAGAGTTTAATAAAGGGACTGTTTCAAAGGTGTGGGCAGGGTGTAGGAAAACCGCAAAGGATAGCGCAGAGCCTGGGGCCAGTACCCGGACGCCGGTGACTGCCCGGGTCTGAAGGGGCGAGGGCAGGAAGCAGTGACTGACACCTGGGGACACCGCTGTCAGGACAGGAGTTGTGACCCCGCCAGGCTCCACCCGAAGCCAGAATCCAAACCACGGACTGAGGATGCCCGAGGCAAGAGTGTGGATCAGGGGTGTCCTCCATGAACACAGGGAGGTCTCTAACCCTCATACGCCCCTGAGGAGCCCATGGAGCAAATGCCCCATAAGATGCAGGTGTTCATAGACAGGCATTTTCTTTAAAAAAAAAAAAAAAAAAAAAAAAGGAACACCTTATTTCCACAAATAAGATAGAAATGCATCCTCAGAGTAATACATCCAAGCGATATGTAGACACTCCCTTTCACTCCTCCAGTTTTGCTCCCCTTACAGGAAGTTAATGTCCTGGACAGTTTGGTGAGCTTCCCTCCAGTGCTTTTTCTCTGCGTTTCTGTGCAGAGAGATTCCAGGACTTTGAAGATCTTTAAAAAGCCCATCCCTAAACCTCAGAAGAAGAGCCCCCCAAGGTTAAGTTTGCAAAGCCTTTTCACACCTATTTTGTCAGGATTCACAGCACGCCCACACCCCCCCACAGTAGACAGTTGCCCCAGGTCACACAGCTTAAAGAAGAGGTGCATCGGGGCCCAAACCCAGGGACCTGATCTACAGCCAGTGCCCCTAGCACACCTGCCACCTTCAAATCGTTTGCAACAAGGAAGCAACCAGAAGAGAGACACCCAGCAACGATGGCCGGGATGATGGGAGAGAAGCAAGGGCATGCATTCAGCAGCGTCTGATTCGCATTTCTCCGCCCCCCCCCCCCCCCCCCCAGCACTGCTAAGACAGCTTTGCGACTAAAAGGCAAGGCGGTTTTGGATTTCCTCTCTTGGTGTCTGGGACAAAAAACACTTGTTCAGCTGCGAGATGTTCCTCATGCGGTAGGTGTTTCTAGTGATCGCTTCGTGTTGGAAATGTACCCACGAAGCTCGGAAATCTGGCACCTGCTCTGTTTCCACGCCGAAACGTGCGGATCAGCAAGATCTTAGGCCAATCGACAGAGACAGAATCGAAAGTGTGCCCTTGGCTTTGATCATTCTTTCTGCAATCTGGATTTTTCTCCTTCCAAAAGCCATGTGTTAAAAGCAGCCATTTCCGTCATCTCCCCAGAGACACTCGAAGGCCCCTTCGACGGGGGTGTATTTTGCTTGAATTCTCCATGATCCGTTTTCCTCTTCCCTTTGTTTAGCTGGAAGTGGGAGAGAGGCCACTGGAGCGATCCTGAATTTTTACAGCCTTGTATAACGTTCCTGTCTAGCCTATCCACACAACAACCAACTTTATTGTAGAATATAATGGCTAACCCTCACTGAGCGCTTACCCAGTGAGCCAGGGACTTAGCAAGTGCTCTTTGTGGATTATCTCATCAACTCTGAAGAATTTTATAGCTGGAAACTGAATGCTCAGAGGTTTCCTTATCTGCCCAAGGCCACACAGCAAATACTGCTGGACTGGATTTCAAATTCTGACAGCCTCCAGAGCCTGTGCTGGTAACCACAAGTATCCCGGTAGGACCGTACGGTTACCCCCATTTGACAGATGAGGAAACTGAGGCTACAAAGATTACTCCCGGAACAGACGGCTAGCCACCTGGCTCTCGGGTAGGTACTTCTTCCAACTGTGTGTCCGTTGATCTTTCCCTGCCTCATCAAAGACGAATTAATAGTAATGTGTAAAAAGATCAACAACAAACCATTGTTTAAATGTCCGCCCCTGAAGCTGATTAGGCTCCGAGAATATGAGTAAGTAAGTATGGCTTGGGGTCTTCGCTAAGGGAAGGCGTCCCAGCTCCAAGGATGTTGCCCCTCCCCCCCCCCGGCCCCATGCAGTGAGTCTGCCAGGAGATATTTTCCTATCAGTATAAAATCAACTGTAAAAGTGTATTTCAGCTGGCAAAACTGCTTCTCACCAGGCAAAAGCTTTGCTGGGAACACCACTTCCTTCACTTGGAAACTCACATTCCGGGCCCTAGTTTTCCCTTACAAGTCCAACCCGGATCCCGCAAGTTTGCTGCTATTTTTTCTGCGGCTGTGACAGTTACGTGTCCCTGCTTTAGGAAGGAATCTCCATCACTCCATGGGATCGTTTCTAAACAGATGTCTGAGAGCTTCCAAGGGATTTGTACATTGTGATAAAACCCTTCTCCATTCAGCAGACGGTTATTGACTGCCGACTGGTGCAAATGTCAGCCCAGCGTGGAGAAGCGTTTCTAAGAGCTGGAGCCACCCGAGGCTGGAACTGGGCTGCTTCTGAAGGCAGCGAGTTTCGCCTCTCTGGGGGGATCCCGGGAGCGGGCAGCAGTGGCCAGCCTCTTGTGGCTAACGAGGGGAGGGCTCTGAAAATCTCTTCCAATTCCAGATTATATCAGGCTTCGTGGTTCATACAAACGTGAACGAGACCAGTTCCTATGGTCAAGTGGAAATGATACAAACCTGAACCCAAATAACAAAATGTTTTATACGACAAATCTTTTGTGCCGGAGCGAGCCAAGAATAATGAAGGTGAAGCAGAGGTGAAGCAGAGAGAGCCCCGGGGGGGGGAGGGGTGAGGCAGGAGGCCTGCAGGCTGTGGTTGAGGCCCCCCCCCCAGATGCTCACTGTGATCGTCAGCAAGTCTCAGCCCCTCCGGGGGCCTCAGTTTCTTCTTCTGTGAAATGGGCTGTTCAAAGGTGATAAGGCCCCTTCAGGCTCTAGAAGTCTGAACCAGTGCCTGTGGGTGTCTGGGGAGAGGCTTTGGAAGGTCGGGCTGCTGAAGCGTGCACTGTTATTTATGGACCTGTCTCATCGGAACGTACTTTCAACCCTGCCCAGCAGAAGCACATCTGACAAATGATTTATTACGGTAATTGATGTTTGTACTTACTCATTCTTTATCTATCGCTGCTCGCGGCATGAGGGATCACGTGCGCGCACGCACACCCTCCCGACCCCGACAGCTGCAGCCGGGGCCTGGCCGCCCCCCAGGCTCCCTGCCCCTTCCGGGCGCAGTGGCCTCAGGCGTCCAGCTCCATTCTCTCCTTGCCGGCCCCAGCCGCGCTCTCTCTCCCCAGCAGCTGTTTTCACAGGGCACCAGCTTAGCAAGTCCTTGCGCCACCCCGAGGCCGCCACGAAGTCTCCTTTCTGGGCCCTGTCCCAGGAGAGCGGCAAGGGGGGGCATTCGAGCTCAGATCGAGTTCCTCCGGCAGGCCCAGGAGCAGGAACAGAGCGGCCGTTCTTCTCTCCAGCCCCATGATCACGGGATGATGTTCCCCGAAAGCCCTGTGCCTCACGCCCAGCAGCTCACAGAATCCTCCGTAACAAGCCCATAGCACCTGCCGGCACCTCTGTTTCACATCGGGGGAGACTGAGACGCACCCAGGTGAGGGACTTTCCCTCAGCTGATGAGGGCTAATTGGGAGCCGCGGTGCCAGCCCAGGACGGTGTCGTTTCAAGCCCTTCCACCGAGGGCCAGAGCACCGGGCGGCCGTGAGGTGTCAGGGAGGCAGGAAGTGTGGAAGCCTCGGCCCCAGCGCTCGGCAGGACGAAGCACTCCGCACATATGACGTCTCTGCTGTTGTCCCCGCTTCTCCTCCACAGGGGCTGGTTCCCACCGACAGCGCCTACTCTCCCACCCAGCCACCTGCCACATCTAAATGTTTTCTATTTGGGAGACAAACAGCCCGATGCTGCCACCTTCTAGCAGCTCCACCTAAAGAACGGGAGCGTTCCGAGAGGCCGAGTCAGGAGGGGGAAACCAGAGGCCGACGTGGCTAAACTGAGTCTGTGGGATGTCAGGAATCTGGGGAACCGGCGACAACTGCACTTGGTAGGCCCTTGGGCGACGGCGGAGCGTGGGGTCTGCCTCCGAGTCCTAACTGTCAACCACAGTCTGGGGCAGCAGGTGCTGAGGCAGAGACCCCGGGGCCGGGCAGAGGCAAGACAGGTAGCTCGTTACAGTTACAGCCTCCGCCCCACGCTGACAAAGCAGCTCTGGAGAAAAAAGGAGACACCGGATTCCCCGCGTCTGCCCATCTCTGCGGCGTAAATACACCTCCCTTGTCAACTCGAAGCTACAAGCGTGAGGTCGCCGAGTGTGGACTTGGGAAGAGACGCACGCACGGGCCCACCCGTCTCTGTCCTCCAGTCCACCGAGCTCCTGCGGCTTCTTCAGAGACACCGTGTCCTTTCCCGCGAGAGGGCTTGCAGTTCCCTCAGCCAGGACAGCTGCCTCCGCCTCTGGCCTGCTCACGTCTCACCTCTCCTCCCGGGTCGCAGCTTTACTGTCACTTCGCACAGAGCCTTCCTTGACTCTCCAGCCTAGCTCTTCACTCGATGAGCTCTTCAAATGGTGCTCTCTCCTTTTCAGTCCCGATGTCGGACTTTAGCTACTTATGGGAATGTGTGGCTGTTAGTATTTCTCTCCCTGTGAGGAGAGCAGAGCTGGCCAAGGTATCAGCAGTGCCTAGCGCAGTGCCTGGCAAAGGGTATAGGTGTGCTCTAAATATCTGCTGGGCCCTAGTGGATGAATAGGAGTTTGCAAGGTGGGAAGGGAGGAGAGGGGAACAGCATGGGCAGAGGCAAGAAGTCCGTGTCTATGAGGTTTGCTCAGGAAGGCAGGCAGGGTGGTGTGGCTGTTACTTCTGGTGCCTGGCACCGAGGGAGCATCTGCCAGTAAGTGAGGAAGGCGGACTGGGCCCGGCGGGGTGTTGGTGGCGGTGCTCTCGCCAGCCGCATTTCCCGGCCGAGAAAACCAAAGCTGCAGAGGTAGAAATCGGAGGGTTTGGGAGAAATCAGGGCCGGGCACGGTGTAGCTCAGCCCATCCCCTTTACAGACAAGGAAGCTGGGCATCCCTCTCCCAACACTGCATGGCTGGCGTGTGCTTCCTGTTCTGCTCCCAGCCAGTGACTCTGGGTCACTGGCTCTGGGTCATTGGCTCTGGGTCGAGAGACCCGCCTTCCCAACACAGAAGGTCCCCCGCTGGAGAACTGAAAGCAATTGGCCAGGATCTCACAGAAGTCAGGCAGCAAAAAGAACAGTCTAGAATGCTGGCTACGAGTGTGGGCTGTGGCACTGGACTGCCTGAGTTTGAATCCCAGGTTCGCTCACCGACTGGTGGTTTGGGGACCTTACACAAATTGCTCAACCTGTGTGATCCTGGTTCCTCATCTGTAAAATGGGAAGAGCAGCAGTGCACGATTCCACGGGGTTGAGTACTCAATGCGCTAGGAAGTGTCATGCACTTGGCACAGTGCCGGGCACGTAGTAAGCACTGAGCATTTGCCGGCCGTTCTTCCCACTGGTAGGACTCTCTCCAGGATAGATAGTGTTTCATGTATCATGATCCTAGGATATGAAAGGAAAGGGACAAGCTTTAGGCACTTTTCCGTCCTCCCCGTGGCTCTTCCTGTTCTCACCGCTCGGTTGAGGAAGAAAGCTCAGAGAGGTTTCCGCTTGTCCAGGGTGGAAAAATTAGTCAAAGGCCACAGAACCATGCCCAGACCTCCAAGACTCTTGGAGGGGAAAATCCTAGCCATGTGGCATCATTGGAATTTGCTCTCTCCCTGGCTACTCTTGAAAACCTCCCCCATTTTTTTAAATGTTTATTTATTTGGGGGTGGGGAGGGAGACGGGATCTGAAGCAGACTCAGCCCTGAGAGCAGAGAGCCCCATGTGGGGCTCGAACTCACCAACCGTGAGATCATGACCCGAGTCGAAGTCAGATGCTTAACTGACTGAGCCACCCAGGCGCCCCCAAAACTCCCCAATTTTAACTCACTCTTCGTTCTTCGGTGGGTAACTTCTCCTCCCTGAACCCCAGGTCTCTCAGCTAGAAAATTATGGATGTTTGTAACAGTCAGGGTAAATATTGCTAACTGCCGTAACAAACACCCCCTCAGCTCGGAGGCTTCACACAAATGTTTGTTTACTGCCCATGGCACAGTTCACACTGGGTCAGCGCAGTCGTTCGGGCAGCTGGGCTCCCGTCACCTCTTGAATCAGTCTCCCCTAGGGCCTGAGTTCACCCCTAGCTCCCCAGTGGCCGGCCATGAGGCAAGAGAGGATAAACAAGGTACGATGTTCCAACACACCTCAGCCCACATTTGGCAGACTTCACTTCCATTCACGTTCCATTGGCAAGAGGTACCCAAGGCCCCCGCCTTAGTTCGATGCAAGAGGGCGGGCCGTATGGTCCAGCCACGTGCCAAGAGAGAAGACACCCCAGACCCTGGTGCCACAGGGCTGGGCCAGATGCCGTGACGCTCACCGGCCACACTCGAGAGCTGAAGTCAGGACTCCTGGGCCCTTCCCTACTTTTAGCCTGGGCCCTCCCTCCCTGAGCACCGTGCTTCCTCCCTCCTACCCAGGAAGAGAACCAGTCCCTGCCAACCCGCCTCCGAGGGTGGGTGGTTGGTGAGATAATGATCTTATCATACGTATTGCCTCTTGGAAGGCAGGTGCTGGAGAAAAACCAAGTCCGCTTTGGTTTTTCTCCCTGTTCCTTCACATTCCTTCCCAAGATAAATTTAGCCAGCCCTCACTTTGAACGCAGTGCCCAGGATGCTGACTTTTTGTTCTCCGAGTCAATGTGAGAGCATTTTTCATGACGGTAGCCTCAGGCCAGGAATGCAGACTTCGGGAGCGCAGTGCCAGCCTCTGCCCTGCCCCAAACACCTGTGACCCACAGTCCCACCCTGGCCCGGTCCCCATGGACAGCAGGTGCCTGAGCTCTCCAGGGATGTGAGCAGAACACAGAATACAGACGGGCTTTGAGATCTGGCTCCAGGTCTGCTTCTGTCCTTACTGGCCACCTAGAGCTCGGAGGCAGCACGTTCAGGATTAAGGGCAGAGATTGGAATCCCAGCTCAGGCAGGTCACCTCCTCCTCTGTCTCCCCATCTACAAAATGGGTCCTCGCCCCTTCTTCATGAGATTAACTGCATGAGATACTTGTCTTAAGAGATTTGCATATTTTCTGGTATTCAGTTAACAGGAGTGGAGAAGGTGATGGTCTACACTTTTTCTCAGGCCAACCTGAAAGCCACAGTGAGGACTTCCTGGAGCCTCTGTCCATTCCAGATGCTTCTTTTCTGGACTTCTTTAAAATCTCCCGAGAGGCCTCCTTGGACCACTGTATTCTTGGACCTCCTCGTCATCATAAGAGTGACTTCCTTTCTGGGGTCTATTTTGCATCCCCCCTCCTGCCGGTACGGTCTGGTCCACTCCCTTCTGCCTGGTCTGTGAAGCCCTCTGCCGCCACCCAGACCGTATCTTATCATATCTTGGAGGTGGGTCCAGCCCCTCCCCTCTGTCCCCATCCTCCAAGACTTTGCTTCTTAGGGTTAGGTCTTTGGGTTCCTCTCAGCCTCCTTCCTGGGGCCACTCCCATTTTTACTCTGGGTCTCCATCTCCAGAAGATCATCCTGCCCTCCCCTGCCTCCCCTTTTGGCTGTGGAGTCCACAGGACACTCGTTCCCAGGTCAGGCTCCCTGGGGAAGCTTCCCCTCAGTGGCTAGGTTTCAGCCTTACTTTTCAGTCCAGGGCAACAGGTGCACCATGTGGGGGGACACACACACACACACAGACACACACACTGGCTGTTTCCCCATGGGAAATGTGGGGCCCAGACTCCTTCCGGACCCAGTTCACCCCTTCTTCCTCTGATGGCCTGTGGATGCCTCTCACGGCTGCACCCACCTGGAACCAGAGGGTAGGGAGCTTGACCGAGGCAGGCTCTGCAGACCAGGTTCCCAGGCCCTGCAGAGAAGGGCAGGGTGTCCAACCCAGAGATGGCGACAAGTGTCACGACAGTGCCTGTCCCAAAGTACGGGTCTCCGTGTTTACCCGTCACTAACAGATCTGCAAGGGGGACATGAGCACCCCCTCTTCCTAGACATGAAAAGTGAAACCCTGAGGGCTGGGTCACATAAAAGGCCAAGCTGCCAACATGGAGTGGAGCTTCGGACCCTTTCTGCCTAACTCCAAAATTCCCCACAGCCAGAGCAGACAGTGGCTGACATTTTATAAGTTTAGATGACTCTTCCCCAAGATGATCTTGTTCCCAAACCCATGATCCCTCTGTTGTCTCAGCACGTGGCTGAGCATTTTACTCTCCCCGCTGTACAGATTCAAATGCAAACAGCCGTGGGAGGGGCGGCACAGCAGTCCGGGGAAACCCCTTTGAAGAAGGAGTTTCTCAAGACTCCTCTTTCTGCTGGGACAGGCCTGGGAACCTGTGGGGATCAGAAACACTGAAGGGGAGGGGTGCCGGGGTGGCTCAGTCTGCTGGGCTTCCCACTTGGTCTCAGGTCATGATCTCGTGGTTCGTGGGTTCAAGCCCCGCGTCGGGCTCTGTGCTGACAGCTCAGAGCCTGGAGGCTGCTTTGGGTTCTGTGTCTCCCTCCCTCTCTGCCCCCTCCCCTGCTCACGCTCTGTCTCTCTCTCTTTCTCTCAAAAATAAAATAAAAATATTAAAAGATGAAAGAAGGAAAGAAAGAAAGAGAAAAAGAAACACTGACGGGGACACAGCCGCTGCACCAAATCGGACCCGTGTCAGGCCCACACACCTATGGGGTTTTCTGAGCCCCTTCACTCCATCATCTCACTTGACCCTCACCGTTTTCCTGGGACACCGGCATCAGGAGCCCATTTTACTGCCGTGGGTTAAGAGAGTACACTTTGCTGACACTAGGGTTTTGCCTAGCATGGGCAGGGCATGGGGAGGGGGCCAGGGGGCGGGGGGAGGATCGGCCAGCTTTAAACAAATGCAGTTCACCTGCTTACTGACTGTGAAGCCACAGGCAGTCCCTTCACCTCCCGGGGCATCTTCACAGTGAGGTGCTCGGGGCCTCCGTTTTGAAGGTGATCGTTCTTACCTGTCCCCAGCAAGGTTCCTGGCACCCAGCAGCCTGGGCAGAGAAGGTGTAGAGGATATAGTCCTGAACTTGGGCTACTTCACCCCCTCAGAGCCTCGCTTGAAAAACAGAGCAGTCACGTCCCTACCCAGCAGGTCTGTGACAAGGGTAGAAGGAGACAAGGTGTCTGAAAGGGCTTTTTAAAGCCTCTCTATAAATGCGAGCCAACATCGGCAAACATCTCCTGCCTGCATACTGTGTTCCAGGCACTGTTCTAGACCCCTGGGTGTGGGGTTCCGTTCAATTCTCACAGCACCCCTGGGAAGCAGGACTTCTATATTATGACCAATAATAATGGAGGAACTTGAGTCTCAGAGGGGTTAAGGAACTGGCCCCAGGTTGCACAGCCGATAAGTGGCAGAGCCAGGCTTTGAGCCCAAGGAGGCTGACAAGCCTATGGGAGGGGAGCATCTGCTGCGAGCTGGGCCCTGAGATACCCAAACAAATAAGCTGAAGATGCGTGGAGTCCAGCACAGCTCAGACTTTCATACACATCAGAATCATCTCTGGATATTATTTAAAAAGGCAGAGTCCCAGGCCCCACCCACAGAGATGCTGATTCCACAGGTTTGGGGGAGGGCTGGGAATCTGCCTTTGTAACAAGCCCCGAAGATGACGTCTGTGCAGAGGGCCAGCTAACCACACAGGGAGGAGGGTGGCAGGCGACCAGCAAAACCATCGACAAGAGTCGCTCAGTAAGCACGGATTGTAGGCTCCGGGGGACTCTGAAGGTTCAGGTAGGAGTCCCCAGTGCGACCCACCTGCCGCCTCTGGCCTCCAGGTTCGCCAAGTACTACAAGCTGGAGAATGGCAGCGAATACCGCACACTCCTGAAGGCTTTTGGCATCCGCTTTGACGTGCTGGTGTACGGGAATGTGAGTCCTCGGGCTGGGGTGACGGCGGGGCACAGGGGAGGAAACCCAGACCGGTCTTGGGCCCCGAAGAGCCTCCTCTGGTGGGGGGGGGGGGCGGGGGGGGGCAAGGTCCTGCCACTGACCAGCTCTGAGAGCCTCAGCTAGTCACATCTGTAGTCTCTTTGCCTGGGCTGGGGCGTGAAGGGCTGGGGCCTGCTGGTCCTCCAAGAACCCTCCACCCATGGGCTCTCTCTGGCTGCGAGTCCACATTCGGTCTCAGGCCTCAGGACCTCGTACCTGACCCTCTGCCCACTCGCCTGGATCTTTGTGCATGCAGGCTGGCAAGTTCAACATCATCCCCACCATCATCAGCTCTGTGGCAGCCTTCACCTCTGTGGGAGTGGTGAGTTTAGCCCCTCCAGGCTCAGACAGGAGGCCAGTCAAGGTGGGGCTCCAGCTGGGGGTGGTGGGGGGGGGGTGGCCCAGGTAAGCCCTGCTTCTGCCTAAATGTAAAGCCTGACCTCTTGCCAGATGCTTCAGTCTGGCAAGGGGACTGTCCCCCACCCCCAGACTGGTTCAGTCCTGAGTGAACATGTCCAGTCACGGAGAGCTCATTACCTCCCCGTTTGCGGGAGGGACAGACTTGGTTCAGAGCTCCTGTTCCCCACCGTGAAGGTGAGGGAGGAGACTCCAGGGGTCCACAGACCTAAGGAACAGAGCCCTGCTCCCCGGGACTCCTACCCCCTCACCCTCCCCTTCTCCCATCAAGTCCTCTCCCTGCATTTTGGTCTGGGGTCACTGCCAGGAGCTGGAGATTCGGGTGATGAAGACATTCTGCCAAGCCCCTGGACATTTTTCCAAGTGGAAACATCAGTCAGGTGTCTTTGGAGGACTCCTCCCGGCCCCTGGCCTGCTGTCTGCCTGAGGGCAATCGTGCCCACTGCTGCTTCCTGCCAGCCCGCTCCTCCCCTCGCAGGGCAGCCCCACTGAATCCGCCCTGCCTCTTCCTCCAGGGGACCGTCCTCTGTGACATCATCCTGCTGAACTTCCTCAAGGGGGCCGACCAGTACAAAGCCAAGAAGTTTGAGGAGGTGAGCTGGAGAGGGTGGGGGCAGGCGCATGAGAGGTGGAGGGACAGGGCAGGGAGTGGCACTAGGCCCCAGGGACTCTCAATCGCTCCCCCTTTTGGGGACTTCTTCAGGGGAGCTCATTGGGCCTCGGTGCAAGTTGGGGGTCCAGAAAAGAGGGATTTGGCCAAGAATGGGCTCTGTGGAGACCCTTGGGGGCTCTGTGGGTCATCACTGCCGACACCCCCATCTACTCATTGCCCCTCTCCGTTTCTGGTTAGCTCAGGTTCCTGTCTGCCCTTGGGGTGCACGGAAAGACTGTTGGGATCACGCAGACTTGCTCGAGCTCCTGGATACGGAGGCCATGAGCCCCACCTGCTGTGTCTGCCAAGTGGGGTCCCCACAGGAGGACCTTCCCCATAGTTAGAGCACGATAACGCCTGCCTTTCTATCTGCAGGTGGACGAGACGACGCTGAAGGTCACCGCCTCGGCCAACACAGTGTACCCCAGCGACCAGACCACCGAGGAGAAGCGGTCCACAGATTCGGGGGCCTACTCCATCGGCCACTAGGGCCCCTTCCCGGGGCTCCATCTGCTCACCCTTGGGCTCCAGGCCTCCCACTAGGGCACCCACCTAGGCAAGGGGGGGAGGCAGAGAGGGGGGGCCTTCGTTTCTACTGTTCACCCCAGGAAGCCACACTGGACCCAGGTGTCTGGGCCTCGAAGCGCTCTGGCAGACAGGTAGCCCCCCCTGCTAAGATCTCACTCTCCCCTTCACCCCTTGCCTCGCCCCGGTCTGCTTCCCTGGACCCCTAGGGCAGTAGCACCTGAGCTGCCCCCCTTCCCAAGAGTAGAGAGAACAGTGATAACGAGTGGCCACGAGGCACTGCTAAGTGCCAGCCAGTGTCACGCACATTATCTCATTTAACCCGTAGAATAATCCTATGAGGTAGATATTAGTTTCCCTGTTTCGAAGATAAACTGAGGCTCAGAAAGACTGAGTCATTTGCCCAAGGCCACACAGCCAGGAAGCATGAGAGCTGGGATTTAAACCCACATCTAACCCCATCACCCACAACCCCACAAGGGAAGCGTGAACTCCCCGGGGGCATCTGTCCCCTCCCCGCCCCCCTCCCAAGCTGCTTCAGCCTTCCCCACAGCTACCAGGGTCAGGTTCAGCTTAATAAAGAGTAAGCCGCATGCTTTCAACAGGAACTCGGGACCCATTTTAGGGGAGATCAGTTAGACAGGGATGTGGGGGGTCTCTTTCTCTGCCTTGAGTGGATCCCCAATTCAGAGGGAAAGAGGAAGCATGACTGTCAACGAAGTTTTCCATTGTTCCGTCCCCAACCAGGAGAGGACCATTCTCTTCTCTCTCTGGGACCCCCACATACTCACGCACATCGGGCCCCCTCACTCCAGGAGTGGAACTAGCCCCCCACTCCCTTAGGCTGGGGTGTGATTCCCAGACCCCGGGGCCCTTTTCTAGCTGGGTGGTGCTTCTTTGCAACACCAGTGAACAGGCTCCAGTGAGGCCCAGTGCCCCGTGAGCTGCTGGCCAGCCAGGCTACCCCCCACATGGCCCTAATCAGTGGTCAGTCTTCTACTGCTAGAAACCCTCTCATCCCACTCTCCCGTGTACAGATGAGCCAACTGAGGCCAGAGAGGGGAAATGACTTGTGTCACACAGTCAGTGACCAAGGGAGAACCCAGCTGTCCGGGCGCTGAGGGAAGGAAACAAGAGCAAGGAGCCAGAGAGGTCACTGGAGAAGCATCTGGTCCCCCCACACCTCCATCAGCCTGACACCCCCTCCCCCACTCTGGGCTCGCCTCCCGTGAGACGCCTGGGCATCTCCCCAGGGCAGAGTTCCGGAGCAGATTTAGGTCTTAAGGAAGCCTGAAGGATATACAACTTGGGGTATCTTTTTAAAATAATACTAAATTAAGTAACAGAAGGGGCTCCTGCCAGAGGGAGGCCCCAAAGTAATCAGTTTCATTACCTCCCAGTAAAACCACGTCTGGAAAAACTGGAGCGGAGACATGACTCTGTGGTCTCAGCTGCAGTGAGCTTGCCTAGGGATGGAGGGTTCGCCCCTCTACAGAAGGCGCAGGGAGACGGGGAGGGGGCAGCTTTGGGGGTCACTCGGGAGGGACCAGTGTGGGAGCAGCAGGCACTCGCAAAGGCCTGAATCCAGTGATTCACCCCCTCCCCCACCAGGGCAGAAGGCATCAGGCCCATCACCCCCCACACACACCTCATCCTCAAGCTGGTGGGGTAAGACCTCCCCAGGGGTGCCCTCCGGCGTCGGGCCACGTCCAGAGATCTGACCAGCAGAGACGGCGGTGGAGGCAGCGGTTCTGGAGCGGGGAGACTCACAGGCATCCCCAGCAGGGCTCACAGGGGGGCTCCCTGCAGAGCAGCCTGAAGCAACCTTGTCCTCCCTTTCCTCGGTGCGGCAGCCGCCCCTGGGCCCGCCCGCAAGCGTGTGAACTCGCGAGGGTGAGCCGGCCGGGCGAGCCACGCTGCGCTAAGTCACGGCTTCGGTGCGCCAGGCCGAAGGCTGCTGTCTGTAGTGATAACGCTGCCGGCTGGGCTCTGCCACATCGTGGCGAGATCCATCCACCCTGGAGGGGTCACCGTGGCTGTCGGATGGAGAAAGAAATCTGGGATCCGTGGAAGTTTGAACTGGAGCCCACGCTCCCTTCTAGCGGGTCCCTTGCGTCTTGAATGACTCCGCGTAGAAGCTAACTGCCCAATGGGCCCAGGGCGCGACATGTGTCCTCTACTGCAACCCTCATCGTACAGAAGGGGGGCTGAGGCTAGTAAGGAGGAGGGACTAGACTGGCAGAGCCAGGCCTCGAAGCCCGAGAGTTAGGACTCCAGGGTCTGCAAGGTTGACTTCCGTGCCACAGCTGAGAAAACCCAGGAAATCTGTTGGCGCCTTCTATGTGTCAGGCTAAACTAGGCGTCTAGGCCGCAGGAACCAGAAAACCTCAAAACCTCATGATTTAATAGAACCGAGTGGGTCAGACAGCCCCCTCCCTCCACCTGGTGGGTGTGCCCAGACACATGGGCGCCCAGGTCAAGAGTGGCAGGGATGGGGGACCTGGAGGCTCGTGGACCATTGAAAGGCCAGGCCCGGAAGAGGCTTATGTCACTTCCAACCACACTGCCTTGGCCAGGCTCACTAGCATGACTAAGACCCCAACTTCACCGCAAGGAATACTGGGGAACAGCCTTCCTGGGTCCTCAGGAAGAGGAAACAGTGAAGACACCACCCTCTGCCTCATTATCCCCACTTTTAATGGCCTCTCTTCTCCACAACCCTCCCAGCCCATGGCCGCTGACAGTTACACACCTCCTTCCCTTCTGTGTTCCTTCTCACAAAACCTTGTTTTCCGCAAGCTACCCATCAACCTCCCAGACGGATTAATAGATAACACTCTCGGGAGTTTCTTCTCCCGAGAGTATTTGCTTTTTCAATCAAGGGCTTTTCAAGACGGAAAGGCCTTAAACATCCAAAGATATGAATATATAATTGTTGAAGTTAAGGCCCACTAACTGACAGTGTTGGACTTTTGAGGGGTAGCTTATCTACCTTATCGTGCCTCAAGCAAGCTTCAGTCTGCAAGGATGTGAGCTCCTCTCCATTCCCCTCCCTCCCTCTATCTCTCGTATTGCCTGGCAACATGTTGGGCAATTGGCATTGGCTACAGCTCGTTCCCCATCAAGGAGAGAAGTGGAGGCTGATAAGAGGGAGCTTGCCATTCAGCCAAAATAGAGGACCCAGAGCTCCCTATGCAAAGCTTCCCTTGCTGACCATCCTTCCCACCACCCACAGCCAGATTCCACGGTTCTTTTAGAAGCCGAGCATCAAGATTTAGCTTGTTGAAGTATGCAAGGCAAGGATTTGGGTGGGAATCTGGCCCCCAGGCAGCCCCGTTCTCTGCCCTTGGGAAGACCAACAATGCTGTGATTAGGAGCTTCCTACCTGATGTCCATCTAAGGCAGACGGGTACCTACAGGTAGTCCCTGGGTCCAGCATCGGTGACGTTCATCACAATGCCCAGGCTCATTATCCGGTTGCCAGGGACCTGCTGACATTCAGGGGACCCACCTTCTGCTTTTCCACTTCTCCTGTGGTTCTCCATTCCTGTCCTATGCCATTAACTCCAGCACCTTCAGAACCAAAGCACATCTGAGAATACTGTGCTTTTGGTTCCTGAAGCTCTGCATCCCATCACGTGCCTAAACAGATACACACGGACACACACAAACGTAGACTTGTACACGGGTATGGCAGACGTGCACATACATACACACTCACAGACATATGGGTCGAAGACGTACAAGTACCCACAGACACATGCACGCACAGAATCGGGCATGTAAGGGTGCAAAGCTATACAGAGATACACAGACATCCAGGCATATCCATAAATATACAGAGACATTGAAAATATACCCACACTCCACACACAAATATATACCGACTCATACAGATTTATGCATATATTTACAAATACAGATTCACGTATACACAGATAAAGACAGATATACAAAGACTGACTCATGTACACACCAAGATACGTATACACACGTGTAGCTGGGCACTTACAAAAATACTTGTACATTCTCCCTGCTCCCCATGTAGAGCTATACCCCAAGAAGCATATAAGTGGATCCTCTATCTGCCTCAATCTCTCTCTCTGTCTCCATTCTCTCCTCTCCCTCTCTCTCTCTCTCTCTCTCTCTCTCTCTCTCTGTCTCTCTCCACCACACCTCTCCAACAACCCTGGGCTCTCTGCCCTCTTAATTCCCAGTCCCAGGTCGAGCTTCCTGCTTCTCAAGCCCAGATCCTTCCCGGAGCCCAGCATCATGCCTGGAGATGCAACATGTTCTGGCTAGGTGTCCCCAGGGGCTGAGGAAGTGAGGTGAGGGAAAGAAGCTGGGCCCCCGGGCTGTGCAATCAGGATGGGAGCCGCATGGCCACCAGACGCTCTAACTTTTGCCCCCAAGGCCCTCCTGGTGGAAGCAGCTCCCTCCTAAGAATGTGTTCCCTCTCCAGAGGTAAGCTGGGAATGGGGAGGAGGGAGAGGGAATTGCAGTGGGGGAGGGGACACACCTGGGAATAGAGAGGAGAACACATCTCAGAAGTTGGGGACTGTGAACTCACACCCTGGTGGCTGGGAGAATACAAAGTAGGGGCCAGTATCTGAGGCCAGGAAGACCCGGGTCTAGAGGAGCAGGGGGCCTAGGTGAGACTTCCTCCCTCTCAGGTGGTTACCCCGGTGGACTCTCACCACACCCCACATACACCTCAATTCTTCAATGGGCGACATCGCCTCCACCTTGTAAAGCCACCCCCCTCCCACCCCACCCTGCTCCCTATCCCGGATCCAAACAAAGCAGGAGGGCCCCTCTCCCACCCCACCAATGAGGCCAACCCCCAGCGCCTGGGGGAGCGGGGGGGGTGGGGGGGGGGGGGAATCCGGGCCCAGGGAGAAGGGTGGTGCAAAGCCCACCGCCCAGTCAGGGCTCGGCCACCGGCCACCGCCACCCACCCCCACCGGCGCCCGGCCGCCCTTCCTCCTGGCCACCCCGCGCCCACCCGGGGCCCTCCAGCGTGGGCAATAAAGAGACGGAGTCAGGAGATGCTGTGGGAAGTCTGGGTTTATGGCCAGAAGAGGCTGGGGGACAGAGCTGGGGCGCGGGGGCCGGCTGGGGGGTGCGAAGGGCGGGGGATCCGAGGCAGGGGCTCCGCAGCCACGGGCTCAGTAGGAGCAGACAAAGGGCAGCCGCCTTTGGCATGAAGTGCGCCGCCAGTGACCACCTAGCAACGGAGAGCACAGTGACGTCAGCCGCTCGTGGCCGTCCTCCCCTCCTCAGGCACCACATACGGTCCGGATCCAGGTTCCCCCCGGGGTTATGATCTGGCCGCTGTGGTTCCCACACCAGCTAACGTGATTCTTCTCCCCCGGGGCGGGGGGAGGGGGGGAGGGGGCGGGGAGAGTGCTGCTAACGGCTTTGTTCCGTTTCATCTTCACGGTGACGCCAGCAGGTGGGTGCTACCCTCACCCCCATTTCACAGATCGGGAAGCTGAGGCTTAGTGGGGGTCATAACCTGCCTGGGTCTCAGAGCTGGAGGCGGATGGCTACCGTCTTACTCCAGCACATGCGGTCTCAGCCGTGGTGCCAGCTCCCTCACATCTGGCATCCGTGCTGTTCCGAGCTGGCGAATTATCTGTCAGCCAGCCCTCGTTCCCACATCTCTCTTTGGTCCCTCGTCCATATCTTACTTTCACATCTGCTACTCTCATCTGTCACATTAGTCACTCCGCCTATCAGAGCAAGGAAAGCAGTCCCGGGGCCCTGAGCCTAGCTCTGTCAGTGAGGGTGGAAAGCCTCCAGCTAGCTCCCAGACAGGGCTCCCCATCACCTGGGTTTGCTCTGAGGAATCCCTACATTCCGGCCCTTCTCACAGAGGACATGTCCCCCCAACCGGGGGAAGGTGTGAGTTTGGGGAGGTGTGTTGGGGTAACTCAAAGGGACAGTATGTAAGAGTCTACCTCTCCACCCCCACCCTTTCCCCTTCCCCTTCCCCTTCCCGTGGCCCCAGTCCCCCTCACCTGTGGTGCACAGGGTCACACAGTTGCCTTGCCCTTGGAAAGGCTGCCCTGTGGCCCAGTATCCAAAATTCCAGCAGCTCCCATCGGTCCATTGAAAGCTCTGGCTCATGAACTAAAGTGATAGACTGGGTAAGAGTACAGATGTCCAGAGAGACAGACCCAGGGGCTCCAGAAAATGCTGAGTATTCCTTTCTCCTCTCACTGCCCACCCAGCGGGGAGCCAGATACCCTAAAGACCCATCCTTGAGGGTTTGCAGGCCATGACAACGCAAGAACGACCAGGACTCCCAACTGTCGCACAGAGCAGGCTTGTCAAGCCTTACTGTGCATACGAATCTCCCGGGAATCTTGTTAAGATGCCAATTCTGATCCAGGAGGTCTGGGGTAGGGCCCAAGATTGGGCATTTTTTTTTTTTTTTAATTTTTTTTTCAACGTTTTTTATTTATTTTTTGGGACAGAGAGAGACAGAGCATGAACGGGGGAGGGGCAGAGAGAGAGGGAGACACAGAATCAGAAACAGGCTCCAGGATCCGAGCCATCAGCCCAGAGCCTGACGCGGGGCTCGAACTCACGGACCGTGAGATGGTGACCTGGCTGAAGTCAGACGCTTAACCGACTGCGCCATCCAGGCGCCCCTGATTGGGCATTTTTAACAAGCTACCTGGTTTGCTGCCCCTGCTGGTCCACGGACCACACCTGAGCAGCGAGCATCATGGTACTCATTTATCCATGACCCCATACCCGCCTTGAGAGAAGAAGGACCCCATTCTAGAGATAAAGAAACTGAGGCCCCGAGGAAGTCATTCAGCTAGTAAGTGACTAAGCCGAGCATGGAGCCTGTCTCCTGACTCCAGTGATGCGCTGGTAAATGTTCAACAGCCAGCTCTGGGGGAAGGTGAGAACACAGAGGGAGGGAGGAACCCCGATTTACAACAACTGCCAAGTTCTTTGGTGTATATATGTCCACTGGGGGCACGTTTCAGGCTACAAGCACACAGTCACTGAGCAAGGAGCTGAGACCAGATGCCCACCATCATCGGTTCTCACTTCACTGCCTGCTGCCTCAAGGTCATCTCAGCTGCTGAGGTGAGGCTAGACGCCAGCAGAGGCTCCTTTGAGGCAATCAGAAAGAAGTTCCTGTCCCCCGAAGTTGGTGCCCCACTTACCCAGCCCCGGTTGATGGCTCCAATCCAGACCTCATTTTCGTTGAGTCCTCTGGCTGAGCAGAGGATGCGATAATCTAAGTTGTAGCTGTGTATGGAGATGAGGTTGCCTCGGTAGCACCTCCTGCAGATACTCTGCAGAAAGAAGAAAATGGAGGGTAGAGAATTCGCTGGCTTTTCTCAAGTCTCTGGGTCTCCAGGACAGAGCCTCTCATCCCTTTTCAGGTCAGAAATCAGAGACCTGTCTGCCCCTCTCAATCCCATGTTTGGCTCCCTTTTGTGTGGTCAGGAACTTTTTGCAACGACTACAAATATTCGGAATAGTCATAGCTACCGTTTGTGGAGAGTTTTAGTGACCTCGAGACTATTCCCAATACTCCCCACGTATTATCTCATTTAATCCCCACCACAACCCCAATGGGTTGGTACTGTTTATCTCCATTTTACAAATGAAGGTTCTGAAGCTCTGAAAGGTGGAGTGGCTCGCCCAGTAACACGGCCCATGATAGTCAGAGCCAGGCTCGAACGCAGGCGTCTCTGAAACCAAAGCCTTCCTTCCAGATCGGTGGTTCTCAAAGTGCCGCCCCCCAGACAAACAATACCATCATTACCTGGGAATTTGTTTTAAATGCAAACTCTCAAGCCCCGCCCTAGACTTGCTCACCCAGAAGTGTGCTTTAACAAGACCTCTAGGGGATTCTGACGCACACTAGGTTTTGAGAACCACTAATCTAAAAGGGAACAGAAGGTTGAATCGAGTCTCTTCTCCCCCCATCCCCACCCCAGTCCTCCACAGTAGCTTCCCTGCCACTTACCTGAGCACATTGAAATTCCTGGGCCTGCCGCACCATCAGGAAGTTGCAGGTTTTGCACCCAGGACTGCTCGGAACTCGAATTACGTCTTCTTCCTTGGGGCACTGAAAGTCCTTGTCTAGGGCAGCTAGGTTCGAATCCATGGCCTCCCCGTCCTCAGATGTGACCTGACAGCTGGAAGCCTTGGCCTCCTCTCCCTCTGACTGAATCATCTCATCAGTCAGAGCCAGGTCTCCTCCCTGCTCCCCTGAACCTTCCAGATTCTGACTCAGATCCACTTGTATCTCATGGCTGTCCGGACTGCGGGCAGAATTCTCTGGGAAGGAGAGGTAACCTGCTGTCAGTTCTGGGTCTCCTTTCTTCCAGGACCATGGACAATGCCAAAGGCCCTACTTGAACCTTCCTAGAGCCATCTGGAGCTAATCCTGGATCTCCTTGGTGTTGGGTGAGGAGAGAACATTTGGGTCATAGGCACAAATGGATGAGATGCTAACTTCTGGCTGGCACCGAGATGCGTATTGTGGGGGTGGGTGGAGGCACCTGTGAAAAGCCCTTCATCTTCACAGGTGGGTGGATTTTAAGTTGAGGAGATGGCTAATCAGAGATGGGCTGGGTCAACTGGAGAGGGGTGACTGTGGCCCTGGCCCCATGAGGCAAAAAAAAAAAAAAAAAAAAAAAAATACAGGAAATAGGAGAAAAGAGAAAGATTGGTAAGACAAGAAGGAGATGCTTACCCAGATGGAAAGCAGCAACTGTCCCCAGCAGGAGAAGGGGCAGGAGCAGTGGGCCTTTCATATCCACTCAGGTTTGGGATGGGGACACAACTCCAACCTCCTTCCTTGTGGGTGTCCTGTGTGTCTGCACAGCTCTTGGCACTTAGAAGAGACAAAATTCTTAACTGGCTGATTAAGGGACAAACTAGAGCATTCCTTCCCTTCCCCCAACCCCTGGGGAACAGACCCTGAGCTGGAGAATTAGGAAAAGGACATGGGGTGTCAGCTCAAGTACAAAAGTCCCTTTTTCTGAAAGTGCCATCACCGCTTCCTTGGAACGGCCCTTAGCTCAGACCCTTGCCCCTGCAGGAATAAGCCTGCTCAGAGTCAGGGCCACTGTCATTCATGCTGGGGAATGAGGGGAGAGGATGGTGGCCTGAGGACAGGCTTCCGAGGTGCATGCCATATTGGGTCAAGTACTCACCTCCAGGAGTCTGAGGCTTCCACTCTCAGTGCTCCTAGCTGCTGGGACCCAGAGGCAGCTCTTATACTGGGCATCTGGGGAAGTGGGAAGAGGCCAGGATGATTGCTTCAGGCTGGGGTGGGGAGCAGTGGAGCTGATAAGACTAAGTCTTGCTCAGTCCTCTCACCCTTGAGCCCTGATGCCTGCTGGGACTCCAGAGACCTATCTCCCAAGGCCTGCTCCATATGTGGGCACCCAGATGCCCCAGTGTGTTCCAAAAGACCCCAGCTGACTACTGTCCAGGCATTATTACCACCCCTAAAGTGCCCCAGTCTGAACAATACCCCTTAATCCCAAGAGCAGCCTTCCTCTGGTGAATATCCCAGCTCATGAGGTAGGGAATCCCAGGAATCTGGGAAAGCATGTGGGGAAGAGGTGGTAGGCCAAGGGAGCCTCCGCCCTCCTGATCACTTATCTGGACCAGGTACTTTAAAGGCATCACATCCATGAATCCTCACCTTCACCTTATGTATGGTTATCCTTACTTCACAGATGTGAAAAATGAGATTCAGAGACAGAAAGCAACTTGTCAAGGTTGCACACGTAACAGGAGAACTGGGATTTGCGAGTCTTTTTGGCTCAAAACCCTTCTCTGTCTCTCTGTCTCTCCATCTCTGTGTCTCTGTCTTTGTCGCTTTCTGTGTCTCTCCTTCTCTTTCTTTCTTTCTCCCCCCTCTTCCTCTCTCTCTTTCCATCTTTAATGTGTGAAAAATTTATGCTCATTCTTTTATGCTGTGGATCTAGATCAAGGTTCTCAGCCTTTGCTCTATCATTATACAGAGCCAAATCTTTGTTGTGGGGGGCTGTCCTGTGCATCACAATAAGTTTAACAGCATCCCTGGCTTCTACCTACTAGATGTCAGTAGCGCCTTCCCCAGTCATGATGATCAAAAATGTCTCCCCATATTCCCAGATGTCCTCTGGGGAACTAACTTGCCCCAGTTGAGGTTCATTGATCTAGACCATGCCATGTTGTCCAATCTCAAGGCTCATCTTCCAGCAAGGGGGCAGCAGTTGGAATGGAAAGTTTCATGCAGAGTCATTCAGACGCCCTGGGCCACCCTCCTCCCCACCCCCACTCCCCATCTCCCACCAGCTCTCTATCACCACTAGGGTCTCAACTAGGGGAAGTGAACAAGGCACTTGCCTCAGATGTGGAATTTAGAGGGCACTAAAGAATTCAGTGGCCAAGAGAAACAATATTTTAATATAATCTTTTGTGAACATCAAAATAAATGCCAAAAAATCCATGAAGAACAAAATGTCAAATTTCTAATCAATCAAGCTCCAGCCAAATTCAGTGCAACACAGGGAAAGGCCAACAAGTGCTGAGCCCTGACTTAGCTGGATATCACTGCCAAGAGCTAGAAGACTTGTCAGGGTGGGTGTCTCAACTCTGTGACATCCTAGCTGGGCCATGCTTATTTGTTTCTTGGATTCCATTCCAGCCTTCCAGTACTCAAAGCACTAGGGACAGGTAACCCAGAAGGTGAAGAGGCCTGGGTCCTTCTCCTCCTCCACTCCCTCAGGGTACCTACAAATGGAGAAGTATCTGAAAGCTCATTTCTGCACCCAATTGCAGAGTAACGGTCTTGGCCATTATCTCCCCGGCTCAACGGACTTGACTCTCAGCTTCTCTTCCTGTCTTGGAGGCTGGGGGATGGACCAATTCCAGGCCCCCAAAAACCTGGTCTCCAGATTTTGAGCTTGAGGCCTCCCTAGTAGGAGGGCTAGACCCTCTCTCCATTTTTCTTACTCATCCGGGGCCCAGGCCAGGGATATCATTTCATTTGTGTTTGGGATGACCACTAAAGTCGGCTAGTTCCATGAGCCAGCACCATGATAAGCTTTATGTGTGTCATTTAATTTGAACATCCATTTCATAGATGAGGAAATGGCATCTCAGAGAGCTTAAGACACAGCAAGTCAGAGACAGGCCTAAACCCAGGTCTTCCAGCCTCTTAGCCACCCCAAAGCTGCCTTCCTTCTGCCTCCTCTCACTGACCTCCCTTCTCTATGACTTACCCCTCTCCCTGTTGACCCTATTTTCTTTGCACACAAACCCTGGGCAAAGACATTCCATTGACTTCAATGACCTCCTTCCTCACTGACCACAGTGAAGCTTGTCTGATTTAAAACTGGAAATAATATTTTTGAAGGTCCACCACGGACCAAAGACTATGTTTCATTAAGGATTTTATATCTATGGTCCTACTTAATTAATTTTACAATCATCCTGCAAATTAGGTATTGCCTTCTCTAGTCTACGTATCTACTGCACCAGCTCAGAGAGGTTAAATTACTCGCCCAAATTCACACAACTATTAAGAAGTGACCCTCATTTGTTTGACTCCCACATCCTCGCTTTCTTTGATATGCCCAACTGTGTTAGCCCCGGACAGTGTGGCCAACATGTTCATCATCCATGAGACTCCAATGCTCTGGCTTGCTGTTTGCATTTATATTCATAGGGATTTCAAACTCTGTCTCAAGATTCAGCCCAGCCCCACACTGCGCAGAGGGTGGGTCTCTCTATCTTGAGGGACAGTGTAGTGTGACGTGTCTTGGAATCATGAGTTAATAACAGCTTCTCTGTGGCTTGGTCTTCTCATCCTCATGAGTGGAGGCTCATGACAGGACGCTACATCTAATAAGACCACCTCTAATAAAGCTCCCAGAACAATGCCTGGCACGTGGGGTTGGGAGGTGGCCCTTGTCAGGAAACCAGGACTAGAAATGTGACCCTAATCAACAAATAAGCACTGAGTGTTGATTAAGCCCCTGCCCTGTGCTTTGCATGGTGTAAGGAACTCCAGGGATTCTGTTGTAAGCAAGTTGGCTTTACAGAACTTAGTCAACATCCTGTTGGAGATGAGAAATGACACACAAACCCATATTTGGGGATGTAAGCCCTCTTATTTCATTAATTTTGCTTTTTAAAAAATGTTTCTTGTGGACATATAGCATGCATCCTATAAAGTATACTGTATGGTGGGCAGCTCAGGGGAATTTTACAGTGAATGCACCCTCAGAACCATGCCCAGATCAAGAACAGAATGTTACCCGGTACCCAAATGCCTCCTTCGTGGCTTCCTCTTGACATTAATCCCACACAGAGGATCTCCATAGGCTGGAGGGCCCACTTCTGCCACAACACACGGTTCCAACAGACTTACAAAGAATAAGACAAAGTCCACTTACCACTTAGCATTAAACCTGGTACCTAGTAAATGCTTAGTAAATGGGAAATAGTGTTACTCTTTATTATTCATATTGGAATAAAGGGAAGCCGTGTCTTCCCACGGCAGAATACAGTCTGGGAGGGCAAAGAGTGAAAGTTCTTCTTCAGTGGCATCCTCCCCAGCACCCACCCCAAGGCTGAACCCGGAATAGCGTTCCAGAGTTCCACTATCTTTGAATTCAGCAGACTGTCCTAGAACGGCAGCTACAATGGACCTCGGCTTGATTTCCATCTTAACTAACTGTGCGAACTTGAGCAAGTGGCTTCCCCAATCTGGGCCACACTCAAAAAAGTAAAGCTCTTGATTCACCTCTAAGACTCTGGAGCCATCTGTAATTGTATGTGTTTGAGGAGTCCAGGAAGAAAGGGGCTTCAGGGCATTGACTCCTTACTTTCTGTTCACTTCCCTGGAGGAGCGAGGATTCCTTCCCCACCTCTGATTGAGATTCCCTCCTGTCCAGCTGGGCTGGAGTCCTATGGCCCCAAGATGAACCCAAGAGTAAGGGACTGTGTCCTGCCTCTCCACTGTGCCCCATCCCTACATGACCATGTCCTGGAAGCGGCCACAGGATCCTAAGGGTAGAAAGAACATGCTGTGGAGCAGACAGCCGAATCGCAACATTGGCCACATTTAGATGTCTGCCTTGGGCAAGTCTATGAACAGGGCCATAACTTCTCTGAGCCTGGTTTTATAAAATGGGGTAATAATTACTGCTCACACAAGGTCATCTTTGTAAGGTGCTTGCCACAGTAAGGGGTACATTGTGGGTGTGTAATAGGCAGCAACAATTAGTAGAGATTGTGCTTCTGGTGTAAACAACCATACGTTCCAGAATGGGAGGAGGCTAGGTCTTGTATTCCCAGGCCTTATATAGAGTTGGACATATAGCATGTTGTCCTATATTGAGTTTCCCCAGAAACAGGCCCTGAGACAGGTTTTGAGTGCACGTAGCTTATTTGGGAGGTGCAAGGACATTTGTAGGGAAAAGAGAATTCAGATGGACAAGCGAAGGCAGTCAATAACACGTGTGCTACAAAGCCAGCTGCCTCAGTGGATAACGGGAAGTTAATCCCATTGGAAAACCCTGGGAGACATGCCTTAGAATTAGTCCACTTGAAGGGCCAGGGACTAGGACACTCATACTCCCACTCCTATGAGTTACAGACTGTTCCCAGGGACATGTTAATTTCCTGGCACATTAAGGCAACCACACTCTTGGGCATGCGGATGCAGGCACAGGACGTGGAGAGTCCACCTGGAATGGTTGAAGACACAGGGGGGTTCTGACAGCATCTGCTCTGCTGGGGCTAGGAATTGGGTGTTGTGCGAAAAGAGCTACTGGACCCATTCTTCTGTCTCCAGGGAGAGTCCACAGTCCCCAGCCCATACTCCAGCCTCCCTGAAAGTGATCACTTCTGGCTTCTTTTATGAGAGACAGTGGAGTGGGGAGGGGCCGTCATTGTAGGGCAGAAAGTTCCTTAGGCGGGGCTAAGCAGAGAGGATCAATGATCAGAGGGGAAAAGTCAGTTTCAGGAAAGCAATTTTATTGTTGGGATCTGGAAGCAGGGGCAGCAGGCAGGGAGGGGAGGCCCTATGGGGGCGGTGGTCTGGACTCCTGGCTGGGTCCAGCTCAGTAGGAACAGATGAAGGAGAGGCACCCGCAGCAATGAGATCAACACCAGTGGCCTCCTGTGAAGGCAGAATAGAAAGAGGCCTTCAGCCTCTAGTGCCCCCTGACTCAGCCCCAGACAGGCCTTTGCTCCCCTCCGCTCCACGTCTCCATGGCCACGGAATCTCAAGGCCCAGAAGGCCCTGCCCAGCATCTCCTTCGGGAGGCCCTCCTACACCCCTAGGCCCTTCCGTCTGTCATCCCCACTCCCCGGGCACCTCAGGTACACATGAACACACATCCGCCACCGCAGGCCCACAGCCCGGCATGTAAAGTTCCAGCAACTGCCCGTCAACCCTGTGAAAGCATTTGCAGCAATCCTAGAGGAGGCAGGAGGAGATGTGGGCGGGGGGGGGGGGGGTGGCAAAGAGAAAGCAGATAGGCAGAGCTCAAACTGTCCCACAAGGCATTTGCCCTTGATCGCTGGACCATGACGGACACTGTCCTGGTCAACTGAAATGCTGATCCACAGTGATCACCATCAGCACATTCTATGCATCGCAGTGATACGCTCATCCTCTGGCCCCAGCGAGAGGTAAGCAGGAGTTGCAAGCGCATCGCAGAGAGGAGGAACCAGGCTCACAGTCTCGCCCACATCCTACATGCAGACCGTGGCCCCAAACCTCCTTGCTCTGAATTCTTGGCTCTTCCCAGGACCTAGGCAGCCTCCTCGGTGTCCCACCCAAGTCGTCTATCTGTCCCCAGTTCTTTCGAGGATTGGAGGGGAAGCACAGACAGATCTGCAGCATTGTGAGGCACTGGCCGGGGTCAGGAGTGCACCCCACTTAGAGCTGGGACCCCGCTTACCCTGTCTACAACCTTGCCTCCGATCCAGACCTGGTGCTGGTTGAGCCCGCTGACTGAACACTGGATCTCGTCATTGAAGCTGAAGCTGAGGACAGAGGCGAGGTTGTCTTGGCAGCACCTCTGGCAAACTGACTGCAGGACAGGATAAAAGAGGAAGAGTGGAGTGCCCCCCCCCCCGCAAGGAATTCATGTCACCTTAGTCTTGGGTCTCTAAATCTCCAAAATTCATCTTCCTCACCCCCATGCTCACCTCCACAGCCATCTGAAGGTTGGAGATCAAACGGCAGTTCCTGTTTCCACATGACCCTCACCTCTCACCCTGGCACCTCAGCAGGCCCCAGCCCCTGCTGACACCCCCAGGGTCTTCAGTGAGGAAAATAATTAACGATGCAGAGACTGCAGACATCTATCCCCATCCCCCACTCCAGGTCTCAGTCTCAGCGCCAGGCCACTCACCCGAGCTTGGTTCAATTTCTTGGCCTTCCTTACCGGCCGGAAGCGGGGGCAGGTCTTGCATCCAGGAATGCCCTCCAGTTTCACTGTGTCCTCTTCCTTAGGGCACTGAAAGCCCTTGTCCACCTCATTCAGGGCAGAGGCCAACTCTACAGCACCCTCCTCCTCAGGGGCATCTTCACCTCCAGAGCACCCCTCCTCCTCCTCCAGCAGTGTCAGCTGCCCCATAGGGGCTTCCATGGCCTCATTTTCTGGTATCTCCCCAAGCCTAGGCAGAGTCTCACCTCCATAAAGCTCTCAGAGTTAGACGTTACAGTCCCTGCCTGGCAGGGAGAAAGGCCAAGGGCCCCCTTCTTCACATCTACGCCTGCTCCTTCCCAGCACCATGGACAGCGCCCACCACGCCCCAGGCATCCGAGAGGGTTCAGTCCTGGAAAGAGAGGTACCTGGAACCAAATCAACACAAGGAGAACCCAACCTCCCATAAGAGGTCGTGGTGTTAAGAGCGAGGACTTAGATTCAGGCAGTTGTGGGTTTGGGTACTGGTGCCATCACCTACCAGCTTTATTTTCTTGTTTGTGATATGGGTACGCAATACTATGCACCTTGTGGGGATGCTCTGATGTTTAAAGGAGATAATGCAGGGGCACCTGGGTGGCTCAGTCGGTTAAGCGTCTGACTCTTGATTTCAGCTCAGGTCATGGTCTCACGGTTGGTGAGTTACAGCCCCACGCTGGGCTCTGTGCTGACAGCACGGAGCCTGCTTGGGGTCCTCTCTCTCCTTCTCTCTCTGCCCCTCCCTTGCTCGTGCTCTCTCTCTCTCTCTCACACACACACACACACACACACACCCCTTGGGAGTGGGGTGGAGAAAGAGAAGGCATGACAGTAAGTCCCTGAGGCTCCAAGAAGCTGGGGCCCTTTCTAAATAGAAGTGAAAACCATGACAGGCAGCCGAGGCTGGCTCTCCTGTGGGGCTGCAAGAAGGGAACATTACCAGTATTGGTTTATACTTAATGGGCCCCTCAGAGTCTGTGGAACAAGAGAGAACTGAGAATCAATGATTGCTGGCCTTCCCAGGAATGCACAGCACTTAGGTAGTGGGGTCTCTCCTCAAAGCTCTGGAAACCACACACACACCCAGGTCCTCCGGGCTCTGCCTCCCCCGGCCAAGGAGAGCCTTCACATGCCTCAGGAGCATGAAAGGCAGGAATGAGAAGTCTCGCCCCTGCTGACCCCTGAAAGACACCCACGGTCCCAGCCAGCCCTCAGAACCGCCCAGTCTGGGTCAGACACCACCCCAGAGACTGAACATTTACCTGAAATCCACTCCACCATGACAGGGAAAGCGCTTACCTGCCCAGAAGTCTTCCTGGGTCCTGAGGAATTCACAAAGCTCAGGTTCTCCTTCGCTCCATCCTGCAACAACGCTTTACAGTGGGGTCTTGGAGGAAGTGCCCCAGAGAAAGGAGGATTTGCCCCAACCTGAGGGTCATGGGAGGGCTGATAAAAACCATTTTCTCAGAGTGCATAGGTGGCTCAGTGGGTAGAGTATCTGACTTCAGTTGGTGAGTTTGAGCTCCACGTCGGGCTCTCTGCTGTCAGCACAGAGCCTGCTTCCGATCCTCTGTCCTCCTTTCTCTGTCCCTCCCCTGCTTGCTCTCTCTCTCTCTCTCTCTCTCAAAAGTAAACATTAAAAAAAAAAGTGTCCTCACTTCCCTGGGGAGCCCAGTCGTTGCTTCCAGATTGTCTCCTGACACCTCTTTCAGGAACCTAGGGGCCATTCTGGGACTGCCCTGAACCACTGGTTCCTCTCCCGGGCTGCACTTTAGAATCTCCCAGGGAGTCTTTCCAAAATACACAGCTCTCTGCTTCTCTAGTGGGAATGTAAACTGCCACAGATATTTTGGAAACAAATCTGTCAATATCTATTAAGTTAAAGGTGCACATAGCGTTTGATCAATTTCGCTCTTTGGAGACTATCCTTTGGAAATAAAAGCACCTATAAGCAAGAACACTTTTACAAAGTTGTGTATCGCTTTACCGTGTGTAAAATGAAACTCTCCATGAAAACAAGGAGCTGACTGTCCTGTGGATGGATAGGTGGTGAACAGAAGGAAAAGGAACAGGGCGTTCCAGGCATGAGCAAACGTGTGGTGGTGACGTGACCTTGGCATAAGCACAGGACAGACAGTGTCTTTTCTTGCAAAACTAAAGTTAAGAGTATACACATCGGAGGGGCGCCTGGGTGGGTCAGTTGGTTGAGCGTCTGACTCTTGATTTCGGCTCAGGTCATGATCTCACGGTTGGTGAGTTCGAGCCCCACATCGGACTCTGCACTGACAGCACGGAGCCCGCTTGGGAGTCTCTGTCTTCCTCTCTCTCCCCCCTACCACCCCCACTCTCAAAATAAGTAAATAAACTTTAAAATAAAACAGCACACACATTGGAAAGGGGTGGAGAAAACAAGGAAGAGTACATCCCATCTTGAGTCGAGGAATGGAGACAGCCTTCCCTGGCATCCACTGACTTAAGGAGACAGAACGCAGGAATCAAAGAAATGACTCCAAACCAGCCTACACAAGAAGCAGAATGCAGCTCGTCTCCACCCCCAGCCCCCCTGCAGGGCCACTTTGCATGTTCCATGAAACTGTCACAGCCAGACAGTGACAGGATACAGCCATTTCTTGAAGGTCTGTTGCTGCTCAGGGACCCCAACCCCCAAGGGAAGGCTCTCCTTTAGGCCACACAATCCAGGGTCTGAAATCCACAGCTTAAAGACCCTAGAAATTCCATTTTGTCAACGTCCAGTGGGGGGGCTCGAGCAGGGGCTGAGAATGTGGGTTCGGGAGTCACACGGTCCAAGTTCGAATCGAGGGCTACCACCTCACAGCTGTGTGACCCTGGACCACGTTCCTTAACCTCTCTGTACTTCATTATCATTGTTTAAAAAGTGGGGATAATTATACAGACCTCCCTGGGTGATCAAAAGGAACAAATGAGATGACGTGTGTGAGCTGCCCAGCCCCCTGGCTGCCTTCGGGTTTTCAGAATTCCACTTCCCGTGGACCTTGGGAGAGGGCAGGCCTCTCATTCTTGACAAGAAAGTGCCAAATAGATTCTCAGCCTCTCTTGCAGCTAAGGCATGTGACTAGGCTCTCTCAAATGGGAGCATCCAGGCAAGACTTTGAATCTGGAGCTAGGGACCAAGAAGTGGGGGCCACGAAGTCCTCTCCCTGGCAGTGCAATGGTGACATCCAGTTCCTGGGGCAGAAGTGTCCACAGCGCTAGAGAAGGGATCCACGGCCCAGGCCCCACACTGCTGGCCACAGGGTCTGAATCACAGCAGCAGCAGCAACTGGGCGCCCCCACACACACACACACGCCCCTTCTGTGGCCTGGTTTTGGCTCCCTGGTTCTCTAGTCCTTCCTGCAATTTTACGAGCTACCTCATTTCCTTTTAATAAATTCGTTTTCCTACTCAGATCCGCCAGGGAGAGGTTCATCTGCCTGGCGCTAAGAGCCCTGACTGATGCAGCATTTAGCACAGGAACTGGCATTTAGTTACTGCTCAATAAATGACAGCTTCTCGTGTTAATAGGCCTAGAAGTGATCAAGGTCTTGGGGACTGACCCACATTAATCAAACTCTCAAGAGACTGATGTCTACATCTGGTGCCAATGACATACTTTAGGTTGACCTGTACCCACATAGGGCCCACTTAGGGCCTTCAGACCAGCACATTCCCTCCCTGCATCACAAGCTACAAATGTTGCTAAATTTGTGTCAATTTGTCACACAGCACAGAAGACTAATAAGATGTTACAGAGCTCCGAGGCCCATTCCTTCCCAGGACGAAGTTTATCGTAGGGGATTGGCACAGGGGAGTATCCGAAAAGAATGGTCGTGGGGACCTCCTGGAGAAGAATCCCGGGTCAGCAATCAGGAAATATGGACAGAGAAAGAGAGGAGCCAGAGGTCCCCCCACCCCACCCCTCAGACCATAGCAGGCTGGGGAAGTCCCTTCTGGTCTCAAGCTCTGCCCTCAGGGAGTGATGTCCCCCCACCCCCCAGGAGCTAGACCTCTGGGACTGACCAACTGCCTGATAACTGGGCTTGGCCAACACCCCTGTGGGGCAGATAAAAGGTGGTGAAAGCGCTAACATCATCCCAGGGCTAAGCAACCAGGAGATGGGGCCCCGGGCCATTGCTCTGTGAAATCGGCCTCAACAGCAGCTGCTGTGACACTTCCCTGTTTGGATGCCCCAGTGACTGACCTTGACCAAGAATGCTAGAGCTGAAAGTGACCTTGGAGATGACCCAGTCCAGTCTCCGTGTCTCAGCCACGGAAAGCACCCCAGACGGGACTCAGAAGTCCCCATTCCCAGATCCATTGTTCTTTCTTTCTTTTTTTTTTTTTTTTAATTTTTTTTTTCAACGTTTATTCATTTTTGGGACAGAGAGAGACAGAGCATGAACGGCCATCAGCCCAGAGCCTGACGCGGGGCTCGAACTCACGGACCGCGAGATCGTGACCTGGCTGAAGCCGGACGCTTAACCGACTGCGCCACCCAGGCGCCCCTCCATTGTTCTTTCTGCTCTCACCGTGAGATTACCCTTGGTCCCCTCCAGGCACCTCCCCTCCCGGACACTGTGGACTCCCAGCAGAGTGAGCAACATTAAGCCTCCACAGTCCGTGCCTCCCCTGCCCACATGCCGCCTTCACAATCTCCCCGGTCCATCTATTTCTGTCCATGTCTGCTCCCACCTCTCCAGCCCAGGCCACCATGTTTGATGATGTACGTCAGAACCTGCCATCCCCATGCTCCTCGTGCAGTGTCTTCCTTCTGCACTCACAACTAATCCAAACTCATTCCCACTGCCTACAACTGGTAGTCTGGCTCTTGTCTGCTTGTCCAACCTCACTGGTATGAGTGACCCTTTCATACTGGTTTTAGCTCCATTGGCCAAGCTGAAGCCTTCATGCTGGCTCCTTCAATCAGGTCTTGGCTCAAAGGTCACCTCCCCAGAGAAGCCTTGTCAAGAACTCTTTCTAAAGAAATCTCCTCCTGGGACGCCTGGGTGGCTCAGTCAGTTGAGCATCTGACTTCAGGTCAGGTCATGATCTCACAGTTTATGGGTTCGAGCCCCACATCAGGCTCGGGGCCAACAGCTCGAAGCCTGGAGCCTGCTTTGGATTCTGTGTATCCTTCTCTCTCTGCCCCTCCCCTGCTTGCACCCTCTCTCAGAATAAATAAATAAACATTTAAAAATTAAAAATAAAGAAAACTTCTCCCTTCCCATTCTGATATCAAGTTACTTTGTTTCACATTGTTCCATTTATTTCCATCTGAGCATTTACCAAAATCATACATCTTACTTATTGGTTTCTCGTTTATGGTCTGTCTCTCCCAGTAGGAAGTAAGAACAGGGACTTTGCCTTTCTCATTTACTGCCTAGAACTCTACCCAGATCATAAAAGGAGTTTTCCAATTATATGAGTTAATTAATCAACTTGAACTCTGCACCTGGAGAAAGTCCAGCTGAGTTTAGATCAAGGTATAAATCCATCAATGTTCTGAGCTCTACCTACCACAGACACAATCCTGAGCCAGGCTCTGTGTTCTGCAACATTCATTCGTTCGTTCGTTCACTCGTTCGTTCATTCGCCTAAAATACTCATAGATAGCCTCTGGCTTGATATAGCTAAAACAGCAAGACGAAGAGAATGAACTTAGTAAAACAAGGAGGTTTTGCTTTAAATGGGCTTTAAAGGATTGAGAGGAGAGGAGAGGAGAGGAGAGGAGAGGAGAGGCAGGGGAGAAGTGGGAGGCGCTTCCAGAGACCAAGCCATGGCGTGATGCTGCTGGAATTTGAGTCAGGATATGAACAATTTGGTGTTTCCTAGAGGTTAAGTCAAATCACAAGGGGCTTCTCTGCTCTGCCCTGAAGCCCAGGTCCTCCCACAAGCAGTGTAGATGGGGGTGGGGGGGGGAGCTGGTTCCTCAACCCCCTCTTACTCCTCACACCACAGTGATCTGGTTTCTGCCCGCCCACTGCTCCACAGAAACTACTCTTGCCAAACTCCCCACCCAACTGCCAACGTTGCAAACCTCAGCCCTTCTTCAGTTCTTAGCAGACTTGACCTCTGCATTGCATGACACCCCCTCACATCCTCCTTCTTAAAAACTGTCTTGGCAACCTTTGTAATCATCCCTGCTGGTGGGCTTCTCTTCCTCCTCCAGAAAGTTAAACATTGGCAATCACCTGGCTTTCTGGTGCCTTCTTTCCTAACGCTGCACACTTACCATGGATTATCTCATCTACATCCCTGTCTCAAGCTCCCAAATACGTGCCGAGCACTCCAGCCCCAGCCCTGCTCATCAGGTCTGGCTGCCACTGCAGACTCACATATACGGCCACCTAATAAGTTCCCGACTTGAATGTCCCACAAGCATTGAGAACTCAACACATGCCAGGCTGAATTCACCCTTACACACACACACACACACACACACACACACACACACACACACCTGCTCCTCTCCTCGTGGCCACTTTCTCAGGAGGAAGCATCCCCTTGCACCCTAACCCCCACACCAGGACCCTGGGGCCATCTCTTTCTTGAGCATCTCGTCAACCCCCGGAGCCACTCCTTTGCTGCTCTCCCAATCAACTGCTGGCCATCTTCCACTTGGATCATTTCAATGGCTCCCAAATTTCTTTCCCTGCCCCCAGCCTTACCACCTCTCCCTGCCTCTGATACATTGTCCAGAGGCTGCCAAAATGAGCTGTCTAAAAACCCTGCTGTTTCCCGGTCGCACACGATCTCTCTAGCTTCATGCTTTTGCATCCAAGAACGCCCTTTCCTCCCTAACCGCTGTGCTACCCCTCCTCTTTGTCTACCTTTCAACCAAGGATTGCCTCCTCCAGGAAGCCTGCCCTGATTCTCCAAGGGAGAGGTAGAAAAGAGCCTAATCGGGGCTCATCTCTCTCTATCCCAGCCCCACCCCATCTCCTTGCCATGGGCTAGCCACGTGTGCTACGTGCTCCCTGTCACGTAATGTTCCAAACGACCCGGTGAGGCAGGCACCACTGTCATCCATAAATTACAGACCAAAAGCCTGAGGCTCAGAATGGGTACTTGTCGGGTAAGCGTCAAAACTGGGACTTGAATCCAGAGCCCGCGCTCTGCCCTCCATACCTCAGCCCCCCACGGCGGTCAACGGCTAACACAAAGCGCTCCCCACTTGTTTCCCAAGATGCAAGGCATGCACAGCAACCCTGTAAATTCATGCGCGGGGCAGGTGACGCAACGAGAAGCAGGAAATGTGCTCCCTGGAACTGAAGAGACCCTGGCCCACCTCAGCAGGTTCCTTATCCCCCAGTCTCCGTTTGCTCATCATCCGTGAGTTGAGTTAGAGATGCCACCCTCACGGGGTTTGGGGGCGCCTAACAGGAAGGTGGTTATGGAAGAATCCAGGAAGTGCCCGGCCCCTGCTAGGTCCCCGACAAACACCAATCCTGAATAGTAGCCCCATCTTAGGAATAGAGAGAGCGTGGCTCGGAAAGGTGACGTGACGGTCCGAATTTCACGTAGCAGCAACCGATGGCGCTGGAAAAAGAACTGACTCTTCCGCCTTCCGCGAGGAGAGGTGCCCCAGCATCTTTCACGTACTCATCACTGCGTGGGACAAAGTCACAGCCCACCAGGAGGGGCCAAGTCAGGAGCACTTGGAGCCCTGAGCAGTCGCTGCGCTGTCCCCACCTGGGGGCTCAGAAGCGAGACAGAGATCACGATGGGAAGTTCAGTCGGTGGCAGATGCTGGGGGTGGGAGGCGGGTGCCTCCCCAGACACAGCAAGGGAGGGAGGTTTGTGTCCAGAGCGCCCACCCGGCAGGTGGACACTGAATGGCAAAGGCAGACTGGCCGTGGTCACTGACGTGTCTTGTGGACTTTCAGGTTTGCTGGTCCCAGCCCCAGGCCGGCCATGCACACACCACCCCAGCAGCCAGCTCCTGTCCATCAACTCTCCTTCCCTCCCCCGACATGACAGCCTCAGAAACACCCCACCCTTCTCCAAGGCCTCCTGGCTCAAGTTACCCTGCAGCTTCTGCAAGCAAGTCCCTGCGAGCGAAGAGAGAATCCCAGAGTGGTGGAAGATTGAAACTGCCCTTTCCATCCTTCCTCCCTTCCCTCCTTCCTTTCTTCTTGCTCTCCCTGTGTGTGAGTGTGTGCATATGTGTGTGTGTGCCTTTCTATCTCTGTCTTGTGTGTACGTCTCTGTCTGTCTGACTTTCCCTGTCTCTCTCTGTCTCTCCATATCTGTCTCTGTCTCTCTCTCCATCTGCCTGTCTCTCTCGCTCCCTCTCTCATACATATCCAGTGTTTCTTGAGCCTCCGTCCTATGCCAGGCAGGGCACAAAGCCCTGGAGATACAGTGAGTCGTACAAGATACAGTTACTGCCCACACGGAGCTCTCAGCCAGTGGAAGACACACGTTAATTTTTTTGTGACCGTGTGTTACACTGCGGCTGTGACGGGCTCTGTGCAGCCAGACGCCTGGTCCTCTGAAGCCCGTCCCAGGTCACAGGCTGGAGAGGAAGGAAGGCAGAGCTGAACTGAGAGCTGACGGAGCTATCGTTAGCTATGGAGATAACGATGGCTGGGTGGGACTTGTTCCAAACAAAGAAAACTAAACCGTTTCACTTTTAAATAGTGTACTTGGCTTTTAACATGACTTTGCATTTATACTAAAAATTAGTAGCTGCTGCTTGGGTGGCTCAGTCGGTTGAGCGTCCAACTTCGGCTTGGGTCACGGTCTCATAGGTCGTGAGTTCGAGCCCCCACATTGGGCTCTCTGCAGAACCTGTTTTGGATCTCCTGTCCCCCCTCTTTCTGACTCTGCCCTGCTTGCGCTCTCCCCAAAATATATAAACATTAAAAAAAATTAATAGCTGCTGTTGAGAAAGACCCACTGTGTGCTGAGGCCAAGGACTTTTAATCTGCAGCCTCACTGGTCCTCACTGCTCTCTGGGGTAGGCACCAGACCCCCGTTTCCGGTGAGGACACAGGCACCGCGAGGCTGTGGCTGGTTCAGGGGCGCCCAGCCTGAGAGCAGGTGGGAAGGAGCTGTCTGTCCGGGCTCCCCCCTGGCCCCAAGCACCGCCCCTGGTGGTTGACATTCTTGGGCTCCCCGGTCCCCTGCACAGACTGCTGGAGAAACAAAGAGGAGCACAAAAGTTGAACATGAAGACTGATATTTTTCATTGACTTTGGCTTAAGATTTAAGGTGATTAGAAAGTCACCGTTTTGTCTTTGAAGTTTTCCCCTTCTACACAATACAAGGGAATCGGTGTTGCTTTGTTAGGCAGAAACAAGCCGGGGCAGAAGCTTGCAGGGTGTTTTCATCCCGAACCAAGGCAGTGACATGCGGACCCCACCGGGAATAAATTGTGGACACTCGTCATTCTGCCCTCCCCGCTCCCCACCCCCACCAGCAACCACAGGTGTTACTGACGACCCCCGCAGCCATCACCCCTGCAGCCAGCACAGCAACCTGCTTCATGCCAGGGGAGGGTTGCATTCATGAACTCACATAATCCTTACGACCCCAGGATGTATTCCTACTGTTACCCCATTTTTCAGATGAAGAAACAAAGGCTTCATGAGTCTAAGTCCCAGAGCTTGTGTGGGGAGAAGCTGGAAGCTGGTTGTGGACAGTCCAAACAGCAGAGCTCAAGCTGCCTTTGCTGTTTATTCCTTGTGGCCCCCCCAGTTCCCCCCACAAGCCCCCCAGTACTTATCATCTCCGCCACAAGTGAGGAACCGAGGGTACCCGTGATTCAAGGTCACAGGGCTGGCCAGTGCCTGGAAGGCCCAGAGCCTTTCCCATATGCCTCCTACATGAGTCCACCTGGGACCCGGGAGGGCCCCTGGACCCAGGAAACAGATCGCTGAGGGGCCCAGGAGCACATGTTTGGAGTTAGGGAAAAAATCTAAGCCAGGGAGATGGGCTGGTGTCACTAAAAGCTTCCACCCTGGGTTTAATCACCCTGCGCAGCCAGCCCTGCAGTGACTCCTGGTGGCCAGTGCGACTCAGGCAGCAGCGTGTCCAGGAGCAACCAGACGTGTCCCCCCGCTTTGGAACTCCTCATCGCCCAACAAGGCCTGAAGCCTGTGCCTCGAAACCCAGATGCAAGTGTCCTCCCACAGGTGTTTGAGGAAGGACTCTGTCCCCCGGTGTCACGCCCAGTGCATTTGGGAATCATCTCTCCCTTGAGGGCTGGCAGGAAAAGGCACTCCGGGAATAACCGCTGGGCTCACAGCTCCAAGCTTCGAACTCAGAGGAGAGGGTCCACCGGCGGCCAACGCCTTTAGCTGGGGAAGAGTTGGCACCGGGTCAAGGGACAATGATTAATGGACGCGACCTCACTCCTTAGAAAGTCCCAAGGTGGCTCTTTTGGTTCTATTATTACCTACTTCTCCATCTGCTGACCTAGGCTGCTATCGTGGTTCACCATCATCTGGGACGCCCTTGCTCAGGCTGCAGAGGGGGACAGAAAGAGAGTGGGGTACAACATACCAAGATGTGCCCGAGGGGACACCCCAGAACAGGGTGGGGGGCTAACTAAGGTGGGGCTGACATTTTTGACAACTATTTGATAGCAAAGAAGAGCTTATTTTAGTGATCGCACATACACAGTCACATGCCGGGGAGAAAACATGCCGGCAGGTTAACCGTGGCCATTTCTGAGGGGTGCAATTAACAAGGATACCCCTTTCTCACGCCCTTGGTGCTCCGACCGGTTTCACAACCACCGTACGTTTCCTACGTAAGAGCGAATGCAAAGAAAAGGCAACGTCTAAAATGCACGTGACCTTAGGAGTCAGGTCTGGATTGAAATACCCACGCCACAACGTGCCGCGTGCCCGTCTGAATGAGCTGGGACATGACTCGCCACGCGGAGCCTGACGTACCTGGTTCTTCATTTGTCAGATGGGGCCGATGGAAGGGGACTGACATGGTCACACCCTTCCTGAGGCCGTGGGCCGTTCCTTACACAGCGGGTGTTCTCTGCCCCAGGCACACGCGACCTGACCTAAGGGTGGTGAGGACGGATTTGCCCCCGCCCCTCTCCCCCGAGGCTGGAGGCCAGACAGGTTGCACTGGGAGCCTGTCGCTGAGCAAAATCAAAACTTGTGAAACCCCTGAGTTGCTCACTTTGTTTGAAAGAGCCGTTGGGTCCGTGTGAGGAGGAAGTTGCAGGAAGAGGGCCCTCGTGACAGAAATAGGAGTCTGCGCCCATGGGCTGCTTCTCTTAGCTTACTCATCGTCCCCAGAAATCATCTCTACTCTCTCCGGAAAGAAGTGTTCTCTCCACTTCCTGGCCATCCAGATACTTTTTTTTTTTTTTTTTTTTTTTTTTTTAATAACAGCTCTATTGAGATATAATGCACATACCATGTAATTCGCCCGTTTAAAGTGTATAATTCAGGGGCACCCGGGTGGCTCAGTCAGCTGAGCGTCCGACTTCGGCCCAGGTCACGGTCTCACGGTTCGTGGGTTCGAGCCCCGCGTCGGGCTCTGCGCCGACAGCTCAGAGCCTGGAGCCTGCTTCGGATTCTGTGTCTCCCTCTCTCTCTGTCCCTTCCCAGCTCATGCTCGCACTCTGTCCCTGTCAAAAATAAGTAAACTTAAAAACAATTAAAAAAATAAAGTGTACAATTCAGTGGCATTTCGTATATTCTGAGGTGTATAATCATCAGCGCTATCAATTTTGGAAAGCTGTCATCTCCCTAGAAAGAAACCCCTCAGCCATTAGCAGTCACTACCTCTTGCCCCAGCCCTAGGCAATCACCAGTCCACCTCCTGCCTGTATAAATTTGCCTATTCTTGGACATGTCACATATGAATGGAGTCATGCTCTATTCAGTCTCCTGTGACTGACGTTTTCATTGCCACAATGTTTTCAAGGTTGCAGCATGCATTGGCTTCATTCTCTTTTATTGACAAGCAATATTCCACTGTATGCATATACCACATTAAAAAAATTTTTTTTAATGTTTATTTATTTTTGAGAGAGAGAGAGAGAGAGCAGGGGAGGGGCAGAGAGAGAGGGAGACACAGAATCCAAAGCAGGGTCCAGGCTCTGAGCGGTCAGCACAGAGCCCGACACGGGGCTTAAACTCTCGAACCGTGAACTCGTGACCCGAGCCAAAGGCAGATGCTTAACTGACTGAACCACCCAGGTGCCCCACATATGCCACATCGTATTTGTCCATTCACCAGTGACGGACACCAGGCATCCTTTCTGAATTTAATATATTACCATTAATGATAGCCGTGATCATGGAGCACCTGCCATACACAAGGCATTTGACCTAATTTCTAATCCTTGCAACTGCTCAGGGAGATGGGCTATTTCGCCCATCCTACAGATAAAGAAACGGAGATGTAGGGGTGAAGTGGCCCATCTGAGGTCCCACTAGTGACACAGCAAGAATCAAAGATGGGCTGGTCCAGGCCCCCAGTCCATGCTCTTCCCATTGCCCCATGCTGTCCCCACCCCCATGTGCTCTGCTCTCGCCTTCCAGTTGGCTCTGAGGCCAGAAAAAGAAAGAATCCTCTCATTCACCCTAACTGGGTGGCCAGCACACATGAGTCAACGAGCCAGGTGACATCCAGAGGCCACCCCATGGGGGTCACTGCCCGGGTGATGAGACGTTGTCATGCAAGGAGACAGGTGCTGATCACCAGGAAGGGTACCGAGTACTGGGAACTCATTGCTGCTAGATACCCTGAGGAAAGACTTTTAGAGGAGATGATGTTTTTAATATATTTTTTAATGTTTATTTTTGAGAGAGAGACAGAGAGACAGAGAGACAGAGAGAGTGAGAGCAGGGGAGGGGCAGAGAGAGAGGGAGACACAGAATCCAAAGCAGGCTCCAGACTCTGAGCTGTCAGCACAGAACCCGAGGCGGGGCTCAAACTCACAAGCTGTGAGATCATAACCTGAGCCGAAGTCAGACGCCCAACTGACTGAGCCACCCAGGCACCCCCAGCGGAGAGGATATTTTGAGCAGAACCCGAGGGGACCAGGCAGACTGTCCAGGCAGCAGAGACAAGGCAAGCCTGTGCAGAGGAGCTGATGTGCTCCCAGACCCAGAGACCAGGAAGCGTGGTCCACGGGGATGTGTTCTGTCCTCCTAAAGGTGGGAGGTGAAGAGTACGGGGAGAAGTCGGAATCACACTGGGGAACCTGCGTGCCAGGCTGGAGTCCGAGCTGTGTCCTGTGGGCAGCAGGAAGCCACTGAAAGTTCTGAGCAAGATAACAAAGTAAAAGCCTTCCATTAGCTGTCTGTTTTCTCTGCTGTCTGTTTTCAGACTCAGGTTCCCAGGCCCCTGGAAATTCTCCTGCAGTTTCACAGAAGAGCTGGCTTCAGACTCTTGGGCATCTTCGTGCCTCCAGAACCTAGGACAGTGCCTGATGCACTGTAGCAGCTCAATAAACAGTAGTTGAATGAATGAATGAATGAATGAACAAATCAGTCTGCCTGACAGCCTCTCCCCCTCACCATCCTCTCCTAGTGCCTCTGCTTGCGTGTTCCAAATTCTCCATCTCACCCACCTACCCTCTCTCCCTCCCAGCCCCTCACCTTCTCCCCCCTGGCTACCCCTCTCCTTTCCGGTCATGAGTAAATAAAGGAACAAAACGCTCATGTCCTCCTGCCGTGTGCTAGGCAGCAGCAATTACTTTACTTTTTATTCTTCTTTTTTTTTTTTTTTTTTAGCAGCAATTACTTTAAATTCTCACAACAGCTCTCGGGGATAGAAATGATTAACTACACTTTGCAGGTGAGGAAATTGTGATTCACGGTGGTTACGGGACCTGCCCGGCGGCTGAGTGCCGGAACTGAGACTCACAGGGACCTTCTGATTCCATCTAGGGCTCTCGGCTGGGGGTGTGGAGTGTTGGGGGAGGGTGGGGAGGAAGAGGAGGCAAAAGAAGGAAGCATCAGGCCCATGTCCCAGGACCAGGAGAGTGGGTCCCGGTCTGAGGTTCCACCTCCGGGTCCAGCTGCTACACTAGGGATGCTGCACCCAGGTTCCTCTGCCCCACTCCCGCGGCCACTCCCCAGGCTGGAGCACCCCCCGGCGGAAGCACAAGCAAGCACACACATGCACACACACGTGCACACATGCACGCACACTCATGTGAGCACCCACGTGCAAGCATGAGCACACAGACACACAGCAGCCCAAAGCCGTGAGAGCCACACCAGTAGTTGCCTCGGGCAGAGAGATTTTATTTTTCTATAAGATTACTCCCCAGAGAAATGTTTTCTGTTATGCCCAACGTAAATAATAGAGGGAGCCCCCTCCAAGGGCCGGGCCTTGTCGCCAAGGTCACGACAACCGTACCCTTCACCTGGAAGCTTACCTGGCACAAAGGGCTCGACACACAGAGGCCTCACAGCCAAAGAGGTCCGAACAAGTAGGTGACAAACCTCCTCCCCATCACATCACCTCCCCTTAGACCGGGTGTCTCCCAAGGTCATGTGCTTCCTGCTCCGAAACTAAGAACTTCCATGGGCCTTTGCTCTGGGTCCGTCTGACAGCAATCAGCGTGGCAACGGGGCCTCTTCTCTTGTTAATCCGGGTGTCAGCTGGCCGTGAAACGTCTTTTATTTTTTTAAAGAAACAGCAATGGCCAATTAATACCAGTAGCCTGGGCAGGCAGAGCGCGCCTGGACACGGGGTCCTCCAAGGTGGGGAAAGATTAGCAAAGCGTCCTCAGCATGAAAAGCAAGAGCTTCGGAGCTAGGCAGTCGCAGGGGACTTCCGTTCCCGCCGGCACTCCCAGTACACCATAAACGGGTGGACAAATGTCAAGACAGTGGCCAGCACCAGCATCACGTTCACCTGGCGGGGAGAGAGGGGAGGGGTGAGGTCCAGAACTCTGAGCAGCAGCCGCCACCAACAAAGGAACAGCCTCGACTTTTTCCTGAGACACTACAGTGCCCGGGGGGGGGGGGGGGGGGGGGGACTTCTTTTTCCTCTCTGCCCGGAAGAGCAGAGTCGGGGAGGGATATTGTGCCCATTTCACAGATGAAGAAACAGAGGTCTTGAGAGCACTCCATGACCTGCTCAAGGTCACACGGGAAGTTGGGGACAGTGGCTGGAACACACGTCTTCTGAATACGGTCAGACTCGCCGGAGGTCACAATCGAGGCACTCTCCTCAGTTCTGAAGTTCAGTCCCTTTTTTTTTTTCTCCCAATGACTGACTTACACTTCTGCTCTACGCTTTGCTACCCTTTTTTTTTTTTTAATTTTTATTTATTTCTGAGACAGAGAGAGACAGAGCATGAGTGAGAGAGGGGCAGAGAGAGAGGGAGACACAGAATCAGAAGCAGGCTCCAGGCTCTGAGCTGTCAGCACAGTGCCCGACGCGGGGCTCGAACTCACAAACCATGAGATCACGACCTGAGCCGAAGTCGGTCTCTCAACCAACTGAGCCACCCAGGCGCCCCTTGCTACCCTTTTTTAAACGAGGCTGACAGAGCTGTGTGGTGGTCGGAATATGAAGTTCAAAGTCAAACGATTTCTGCTCCTTGGCTTTGTGCTTCTGAATGTCTAAGTCACGGAACCCAAATCCCTGAACTGATGTCTCCAATCTGCAGAGAAGTGAACCACCACACCAGCAGGGCTGGTTCTATGAGTACCCCTCCAGTGTGGGGACGCAGGGGTGAGGGTACAGAGCTCCCAGCCCTCGGAATAACCGTGGAAGCCGATGCGTGTTGTGGTCCCAGGGCCGAGGCCAGGGCACCGCAAGCAGGAAATGTCTTTCAAGTCGTCGGTTTTCATTTGAAATGTTGTGAGCGTTTTACATTCTCTGCCAGAGTACGTCTGCTTGTTTCCACACACACAAAGACTATATTCTCCCCAAATCTCTTGGCAACCCCGCAGGTGAGTCTTGTGGTTTCAGGTACCCCTGCCTTGTGGCAGAGGTCCCCTGCTACCCCAGTTTGAGAAATAAGACCAAGGATGCCCCCATGTGCAGAAACATTCCTAAAGGAACCATCTCAGCCAGATGTGGGGTGCCCCCTGCGGGGGCCCCTTGCTGGCCTAAGGCCAGGGCCACGCCCCTCCCCACAGTACTCACGTAGAGCGGGTCGTTCTGGAGGGGGCCTTTGATGAAGGTGAAAATGGGGAACTGGAGCAGAGACACAATGGCTGACAAGGCCATCACCAGCCCAAAGAGCTTCCCAAAGTGCTCCGCAGGGAAACTGGGGAGAGAGACAAACAGGGTTCCCGTGAGCTCCAGGAGCCCTCTTTCCAAGGAGGGGCCTGGCCGTGGTGGGCCTGTGGCGGCCACTTCTCCCAAGTCCCCCAGTCCTAGGCCTGGCTTCACTCACCCACACCCAACACCCACACAGCTCTTCCCCCTCACCTTTGCTCAAACACAGAACACGGAGGAGGTATTGTGCGGGGCCCCGGGGACACAGCAGGGACCCAGACACAGGCTGTGCCCACAGAGGTCTCAAGGAAAAGACAGACACATGAACAGGTCAGTATTTGCTGGGTGATGGGTGCACTCTCAGAGGAAGCAGGACCAGAGTGCCAAGGGCACAAAGAAGGAAGACACTCTTTCTGACTCTGGGACAGTTGAACCGCAAGCGGGCCTTGGAGGGTGTACAGGTAGGTAAGAGAGGCAGAGAGGAGAGCTGATATGAAGGCTCCAGTTCGTGAATGTTCTATCCCTCCCACCAGCTTCTCCCGCTACCCCACCCTCTACACCTGCTCCCAGACCCTGCCTCCCTCACTGGACCAGCCCCAGGTCCATCCAGCACACTTCCCTTTGTGCCCGCACGTCCCCGGTGGTGTTACGCACCCCAAGCCCACTTACGCGAGGGTGAGGAAGGCTGCGTTGCCCCCGTAGAGGAAGGAGCGGCTGATCACTTGCAGGATGAAAGTGACATATTGGAGGGGCAGGATGGGGACCGAGGCACAGAGGGCGAAGCCCAGGCACAGCAGAGACGTGAGAGCCAGAGAAGGCACCGCCGAGCGGAGGGCCACCGTCATGGCCGAGGACCCTGGTCCAAAGGAAAAAAAGGCTGCGCATGGAGGCGAGCACGGTGGAGGATGGGGAAGGGACACAAAGACGCGAGAGGAAGTCGAGCCACCGTCCCCACCCCGCCAGCCGTCAGGGCAGAAACCTCTTCCTCCCACATGCTCATCTCCAATCCATCCCCCAGTTGCCATTCAAGTGCACACACTGCTCTCTACCCCCACTGACTCCGCCTGGTCCGTGGGTCACGTGCTCTGCCCCCTCCAAGCCACAGTCATCTATTCCGTGTGGCTCTCGGGCGATGGCAACATCAGTGCCACAGCCACAGGACGGATGGGCAGCAGCTGACGGGGCCAGAGGAGGCCGTGTCCCGGAGCCCCCTCGGGAGGGAGAGAGCTACGGGCCACGTCGTGCAGTGGGCGCCTTCACCCAAGAGAGGGTGAGACAAAATATAATGTGGGTGTGCGTTACAATATCCTGTAATCATCTGCAACGGCACAAGAATACTTCAGAGAATGCGGACTAGATATATATCTTCTGCATTTCTTTAAAAAGCCATAAAAATAATTACCTAAAGAAAGAGGGAATGAATGGGGGTCCAGGGAACAGGAAGGGAAACGAAACTTCTTCAAATATATTGTTTCACAGCTTGGAAAAATAGAACTGTTTGCTAGTAAATGACTAAAAATACAATTAGGTGTGCCTGGGTGGCTCAGTGGGTTAAACATCCGACTCCTGATTTCGGCTCAGGTCATGATCTCGCAGTTCATGAGTTCAGGCCCTGTGTCAGGCTCTGGGCTGACAGTCCGGAGCCTGCTTGGGATTCTCTCTCCCCCTCTCTCTCTGCCCCTCCCCTGCTTGCACTCTCTTTCTCTCTCCCAAAATAAATCAGCTTTAAAAAAAATTAAATTAAATTAAAAGAATAGGATGAAAACAAAGCAATCGCAAAAACTCAGAAACCAATGGACATGTATATATGTCAAGATGGTGACTCTTAAAACACAGTAATTTGACTGTACATCTCTTTGGGATATATCTTAAGCAGAAGGAAGGAAGGAAGGAAGGAAGGAAGGAAGGAAGGAAAGAAGGAAGGGCAACAGTACTCAGCAATCATTAATAGTACTGATATTGTGAAGCCAGGCATTACGTATAAGATATATTTTTAAAATACTATACATGTGTATATGTATACAGTGCACAGCATATAGAGAAAGTGTATACAGCATACGTAAATAGCATTATTTAGGAATTACGATTTTCAGAGGAAGAGAAAAGAGACACATATAAAATCAGGAAAGTAAACTTTGTTTTTTTGGGGTTTTTTTTTTTTGATGTTTACTTATTTATTTTGAGACAGAGACAGAGAGCACAAGAATGAAAGCGGAGGAGAATCCCAAAGATTCTGCCAAGAATTTAGAAATTCTAATTTCTCCCAAGAAATTAGAAATCAGAACAGAGCCGGATGCAGGGTTCGATCTAACAAATGGTGAGATTGTGGCCTGAGCTGAAATCAAGAGTCAGACGCTTATCCGACTGAGCCACCCAGGTGCCCCAAGAAAGTAAACTTGGAATTAAAATGTTACCTCTCTCCAAGGCCTCGAAGCACAGACAACCCAGGAGAACTGGAAGTTCTAGCATCCAGACTGCAGTCTTTAAATACCATTTCCCATTTAAAGGGACCCAGGACTACTTGGGGAAATGACTGCTTCAGGTCCGGGGCAGGAAACTTACCCCGGGACACGGATCTGAACATGTCACTGTGTTAGGGAGTAAGACAGTCTCTAAACCCACTGGCGCTGTGTGAAAGGACACAGACTCTGGCCTGGTGGTTCCCAGTGGCCAAAGAAGATGGACCGACTCGAGCATAAAGAAGAATCGTGACAGACATGGATGGAAACGTGTCAAATATATTTAAATTGGTCTTTTTTTTTTTTTAATGTTTATTTGTTTTTGAGAGAGGGAGAGAGGCGGAGTAGGAGCAGGGGAGGGGCAGGGAGAGAGGCAGACAGAGAATCCCAAGCAGGCTCCGCAGTGTCAGCACAGAACCCGATGCGGGGCTCGAACTCAGGAGCTGTGAGATCATGACCTGAGCCAGAGTCGGACGCTTACCCGACTGAGCCACCCTGGCGCCCCTGTCAAATATATTTAAAATGAGACTTTAAAAGAGAAATGACGTTAAGAAATAAAGTAATGAACGAAACAACGGAGAAGTGACAGCTCATCACCTCTGGAGGTTGCTAGGGCACCAAGTCAGTACTCTGAAACTGGTAAACAGAGGAAAAGCCAACCACTTATTTCAGGGTACAAAGCCACCAATGAGGGAAAGCTTTTCTTTCGGGAGGAACTCTAGCAAGTAAAAGCAGAAGGAAAGACAGAAATAGACAATCTCCATTTTGCAATCCTAATAAGATAATGGATCCCGGCAGTGATCGCCAGGAGCTACTAAAATCATTAGCCAAAAGGCTGATGGGAAACTCGGTAATGGGTGCATCAGACTGGCAATGTCTGGACCCACTGATCAATCCTAACATCGTAAGAACAGACACAGCGAGTACCAGGGGCTGATAGGAACCAGAGGAAGCCCGAGGCTCCACCTCCGAAGCATGCTCCCAAAAAAATATTAAACTGCGTCTCCTCAAGCCTCCAATCTGCCTGTTTACAGGAAATACCCAATCAAAGAAACATTTTTAAATGATACCAAAGGATGCCAAATCCAATCTGGGGGAAATCTGACAGAGCAAATGACCCAGTTTCTTCAACAAATAAACAACAAGAAGAAACAAAAGGTGGGGGGAGGGGAGGGGACATACAAATGTAAAAAGATACGGAAGGCTCATCAACCAAATACACAGCGCAGACCCCGTGTGCATCCTAATTTGAACGAACCAACTGTAAAAAAAAGGCGTATCTGAGACAATTTGGGAAATCATGTTAGATGGTATTAAGAAATTATTGGGTTTTGTACGTGACCATGACATGACGGTACCGTTTACATAAAAAGGGCCTTGTTTTTAGAGACCCAGACTGAAGTATTTACAGAGGAAAGGATCTGATGCCTGAGATCTATCTCAAAACACACCAGCAGGGGTAGGAGGCACGGTGCGGGGGAAGAGGGTACCTCAGAGGCCCCCTGTTCCTCTGGTCTCGGAATCCAAGGGTCTCATCCACGCTCCTTGGCTCAGCACCGCCTGCCCCTTGTTACCTCTCCCCGTTCAGCACCTTCTCTGTGCCCTGGGTCAGCCGGACATCCCCTCTGGGATTCCCCAGATTCCCCCACTATTTTGCTAGCTCCTTCACCATCCTGACCTCAGCGTATTCCTGGGCTGCTCTCCCAGGGCCCTCCTCTTCCTCTCCTCACTTCTTGCTCGTCCTTCAGGCCTCAGCTCAGAAGCCACTTCCTCCAGGAAGCCTTCCCTGACATCATCCGCATCCTCACCCAGCACAGGCTTTGTGCCTGTGTGTCCCCATCGCCCCCACCCCGGGAGCTGACTGCATGGATGGCAACGCCTCATCACCTGCCCTTCTCCATTCTCTACGCGGAGAACAGCTTGAGAACAAGGGCATCCCTGTCCCATCCGCTGTGGAATCTGGAACTATGGCTGGCACATAATTCACACTCCGTGACGAGTGGATGGACGAATACGGATGGATGCAAGCAGAGAAGGATTAAGAACAAAAGAGAAGGGGACTCTGGCTGCGCATGAAGATTCCTCCTCTTCCGGGTTCTCCAGGCCTCACCTGTGCTTTTCGCTTCCTTCTGGTACTTCTGCTTGAGCCGGTCCATGAGCAGCCCGTTCCAGGGGGCACACAGCACTCCGAAGAACTGAGTGATGGCGAAGGCGTTTGTGTAGGCGCTGACTGCAGAGGGCAGACAGGGGGTGGCTGGTAAGAAACTTCCAGCACTGCCTTACGGGAGAGGACTCTCCCCACCTGCCTTTGCCCTGCCTGTCCCTCCTCCCCACACCCCTGCTCAGACCTTCCTCCAGACCACATAGCCCCACCGAGCTCAGTACGCCCCCCCCCACCCCACCCCGCCTCAAGGTTCCAAGTCCCCGGCAGGGACACAGAGGCGGGCTGCACCACCACCCCACCCCCAGCCCTGCCACGTACCTAGCGCCCTGTCACCCTTGGCCAGGCTGGTGAGCAGAGAGTTGAGGGTGCCGATGAAGAGGTAATGCCACAACTGTATCACAGACAGCCACACCAGGTGCCAGGCGAAGCGCTGAGAGAGAACATAGCTCCAGAAAGAGCGGGGCTCCTGCTGCTTCTCTGGTCCCAGCGCCTCTGATGGAGAGGAAGGATCTGGGCATAAATTACAAGGTAGGGGAGTGGGATGGGCAGGAGTGTAGGGGCCTCACGGGGCAGCCTAAGGAGCGAGCTCACCTTCTCCTGGCGTCCAGGCCTCATCTGGCGTGTTCTCCGAGCTGCCAGTAAACAGCACGTCCCCACCCCTATACCTTTGTTATCCCGGCCCCACCACCGTGAATGACCCACCCACGTCCCCCCTCCGTCTGCTGAAACCCCATCTGTCTTTCGCAGCTCGGATCCAATGACACTTCTTGCACCAACACTCTCCCAGCCAGGACGGGGGAGAGAAAGACAAGGAGAACAGAACGTTCGTTGGAGACGAGGTGAGGGTCAGTAGGCGGACAGCCACTGTCTCAGCAGCAACTCGCGCCCCTTCCCGTGCCTGCAGTACCAGGATCCCGAGTCTGTTCTGGAAATCGTCCCCTTGGGGCGCCTGGGTGGCGCAGTCGGTTAGGCGTCTGACTTCAGCCAGGTCACGATCTCGCGGTCCGTGAGTTCGAGCCCCGCGTCGGGCTCTGGGCTGATGGCTCAGAGCCTGGAGCCTGTTTCCGATTCTGTGTCTCCCTCTCTCTCTGCCCCTCCCCCGTTCATGCTCTGTCTCTCTCTGTCCCAAAAATAAAAATAAAAAAACGTTGAAAAAAAAAAAAAAAGGAAATCGTCCCCTGCCTGAGTCCTCGTGGTCCGGGCGGGGCTGTGAACGACGCGTCCTGTTCCGCACCCAGGGTTGACCAATTCGATCGCTCTCCCTGGCGAGGCCGACTGGCTGTGATTTTAGTCCCCAGGGATCCCCAGGGGCATCCTGGTTCTCCTCTTCCCCAGGGCCTGGCAAGTTCACGTTCCCCTTAATTTTGTGAGCTTTCCCAGAATCCTGTTCTTGCTTCTACCTTGTCGGCAGCGCTTTGGGATGTTTGTAACCGAAGCCCCAAGACAGAGGAAGGAAGGGAGGCGGCAAGGGGATGAGAGAGGGCGACAGGGGGAGGGGGGGGGGGTTGGGCGGGACATCTACAGGCAACGGGACAAAAACAAGGCAGACTCAGGGACTGAGGGGTGGGAGGAGGGGAAGGCAAATGACCTGGGGGTTGGGAGGACGTCTAATGAGACTAGGAGAGAGAAGAGGGGCAGAAGGAGACAGCACAGAGGTCTGCGCCCTTCCACGGACCCTCTGTAAAAGGCAGGTGAGGTGGGGTGGAGAAGACCCCCCACATCCTCTTCTGGATGGACCGTTCCTTTTTCTTTTTTTTTTAATTTTTTAATGTTTATTTATTTTAGAGAGAGAGAGAGAGAGAGAGAGAGAGTGAGCATGAACAGGGGAGGGGCAAAAAGAGAGGGAGACACAGAATCTGAAGCAAGGTCCAGGCTCTGAGCCGTCAGCACAGAGGCTGACTCAGGAGTCGAACTCACGAATCGTGAGATCATGACCTGAGCCGAAGTCAGACGCATAACTGACTGAGCCACCCAGGTGCTCCTGGACGGACCTTCCGTGACTCTGAGTCCCCGGGGCAGCTCTGGAGGCAGAGCACCAGGTCGGCCACGGGGCTGAACCCGCAGGACTCACCTTCCTTTGCTGGAAGGGACTCCTTGGACTGCAGCTCCAGCTTTTCAGACTCTGCCGTTTTCTTCTCTTCCTCCCTGGCGTCGTTCCCAGAGCACAGGCTATGGACACAGAAGCCCCCAGCCCAACCCCAGGACTGAGAGCTGAGCCTGAGATTCAGGCTGCAGGGACTCCCAAATTTCACTGCACAGGCCACAGCCCAGACCAGTCACAGCAGAACGTCTGGGCACAGGAGCCAGGCTTCCGTAACTTTTTTACATGTTTATTTTTTATTCATTTTTGAGATAGAGCGCGAGTGGGGCAGGGGCAGACAGGGAGGGAGACAAAGGATCCGCAGCAGGCTCCCAGATGACAGCAGAGCCCAACATGGGGCTCGAACTCACGAACCGTGAGATCATGACCTGAGCTGAAATCAAAAGTCGGACGCTTAACCAACAGAGCCACCCAGGCGCCCCAGGCTTCCTTTATCAAACCATATCATTGTCATTATCATTATCATTATCAAACCTTTATCATTATCAAACCATAATATGATTCTATTATGCAGCAAAGTTTGGGAACCACTGAAAGTGTGGGTAAAGCGGGCGAGGCCTGGGTTCAAATCCCAGTTCTGAGTCCTCCCAGCTATGGAAACTTGGCTCAGACTTAGCCCTCCTGAGCCTCATTTTTCTCACTTGGAAAGCGGAGATAAGGATATCTATCTGAGAGGATTATCATTCAGTGAAATCAGAGGGCACAAGGGGTGTGGCAAATAGTAAGTGAGCACCAATGAATGCCCCCCCCCGCCCCGCTACCTGTGGTGCTAACTGGAAAAATGGTCACATTTCTGCACCTGCTCTGTTCTCTAACCTTTGCAATGGGACTTTGCAGCTCTGCTTCCGCAGCCCCTGTATCGGGGCTGGCCTTGTGACCTGCTTCCACCGAGGGAATGCAACAGAAGTGATATTGGGCCAATTCCAAGAAACCCTGTGCACATCTGCACTGTTTCTTGGAACCCCGGAACTAGCCTAATGGAGGATGAGAGCCACGTGACCCAGACATCTTTGTCACCTTGAATGACTGCCAGACAAACCCCATATGAGGGAGGCCATCTTCACTAGCCAGCCCCCAGCTAGCCCACCAGATGACCGGAGGCATAAGTGAGCCTGTCAACACCATCCAGGTCTGTCTCTGATTAGTAGAACTAGGCAGCAACCCACAGACTCATGAAAAATAAGAAATGCTTAATGTTACTGAGTTTTGGAATAGTTTGTTACACGGCAATAGCTAGCTGATACACCCCCAGTCTAGTCCTCCTGTCCTGTGACAGGAGGTCACATCTGTCCCACCCCTGGCTTCCTGCCGCAGGTCAGGTGAAAGGTTCTGGCCCACGATCACCAGATCACAGTCCTTACCCGTAGCTGTAGTTCGAGGGCACCGGATAGGGGATGTGCCCACGGGGCATCAGGAGGAAAGTACGCCCAACATGCCAGGCACTGAAGACGGAAAGGAAGATGAAGGAGGCCTTGAGGCTGATGCCTTGTTCATAAAGGAGCTGCAGAAGGAGAAGGGGAAAAGTCAGCATAATACCCATATTCGTGGCAATCTTAGTTATAACATCCAAAAGGTCGAAGCAAACCATTTGCAGAGAAGTAGGTAAACGAACTGTGGCACATACATACAACGGGACCTTATTCACCCTTAAAGAGGAGGGAGGTTCTGGCACGCGCTACAACATGGGTGAACTTGAGAACGCTCTCCTACGTGAAATAAGCCAGGCACAAAGGATAAATACTGCATGATTCCACGTGCATGAGGTACCCAGAGCAGTTCAATGCACAGAAACAGAAAACAGAAGGGTGGTGGCCTGGGGCTGGGGCAGGAAGGGGGACAGGAAGTCATTGTTTAACGGGTACAGAGTTTCTGTTTTACAAAGTTGAAAGGAGTCCTGGAGAGGGACGGTGGTCACGGTTGCACAACAGTGTGAACGACCTCAATGCCACTAAACTGCACACTTAAAAATGGTAAAGATGGTAAATTTTGTGTGATGTGTATTTTAGCCCACAAAAAAAGTCAGTGTAAGAAGCATGGGCTGGAGCCCCAGCCTGTCGCCGGCTCTTGCCTTCCAGCCTGAACGCTGATCAAAGACGCTTGAGCCACACACAGGCTCACCCTCACCCCGTGTCTCAACCAGCAGGGGAGCCATCACGTCACCCGTCACCACGGCCTTGCAGAGTCTCCTAATGTGGCTTCTCAGAGACCTGCCAGCCTACTGCTTTCTTATCTTATTTAACAGCAGCCAAGTCCTTTCTCTCAAACAAAACTTGACACAAAAATTCAACTTACGAAACACATCGGCGGGAAGAACCCAGTCATCCTCCCCCTCGTTCTCCTTGGTGACCGACATAATATCAAAGAGAACCCCTCAGTGTTCCTCGACACCCAGTTTGAAAACCGTTGATGTAGCCCAATGTCCTCCTTCCACAGGGGGTGGAAGTGAGGTCCAGAGAGGTGCAATGACCTGCTCTAGGTCAGAGGAAGCGGCAGCAAGGTCAGATCAGATGGAGAACTCAGCTCCTGCTCTGTCATTCTCTCTCCTTCCACCTCTAAGGAGGGAAGAGAGAAAGGAAGGCACACCCAGGGGAAGGAGGGAGAACCAGGAAAGTGACTCCTATACCAGGGGTAGAGAGGCCTGGGTAAGTGCCCCTGGGGCTCAGTCTCTGGGTGCCCCTCCAAGCCAAGGCGCTCATGGGACGAAGCTAGTCTCATGTCTAGTAGTGACTCCCAGAGCTCCTCTTCTCTTTCCCGATGGCCCATGGGCTGTGACAGCTGCCTCTGGCCTAACACAAAGCCTGGAGGGAAGTCCCAGGTTAGGCAGCTTCGAGTGTCAAAGACCCACACTCTTTCATTCCTTCCACTCAGTCATCCTTAGTGTCCTCCAGCTGGTTGCCTCATAATCACAGCATAGCTGCCACAGCTCTAGCTATCACATCCTGCCATCACAACATTCAAAGAGAAAAAGTGGGAAGGGGGGCCAAGGAGAAAGGCTTTCTGTCTGCTCCGCTCTCACCTTCCATCAGGGAGGGGAAATGTCCCCTAAACTCTTCCAGGATATACACCCTTCATCTCATTAACAAGGACTGGATAATATGACCACCTCTACCCATCACCAGCAAGGGGGACAGGGATTGCCACAATTGGCTTAGATCAATGAGGGTTCATCCTCTGGGTTGGCACCTCACTGCCCAGATAGAATTGTTAGTAAGGAAGAAGGTGGAGTGGCTGCTGGGTGAGCCACTGATAACACTGGGAACGGCCCCTCCCCTACCCCCTGAGCCCCCAAATCAGCCTGTAGGAGAGCTGGAGAGGCCTCTGCGTCTGCCCTCGCTGCTCCCACCAGCTACCTCTCACCTTTTTTGTCCAAATCAGAAGCTCACAGGTGCAAACACCCCACTCCAAAGGGCTCCCAGCCTCGGCCTAGCACCAGCCGGGGCACATCACAGCCTCTCCCCAAAACTCCTAGGTAGGCATAAAGAGCCTAATCACTACCAGGTGAGGCTCTAGCAGCAGACAGGTCCGGGCTCAAGTTCAAGAGTCACATTTACTGGCTGCAGGAAGGTCGAAGGAAAGAAATCATGCAAAGTTCACAAGACAAGTGCCTGGCATATGTAAGTGTTCCACAAATATTGCTAACGGATATTTTTTACCTTAATGATGAGGAAGACAGCCGAGGAGGAGTCAAATGCTCCATTGTAGAGCGTGATGATGGTCGAGCGGTGTTTACCAAATAGGTTCCCAACCTAGAGAACACATGAACCACGTATTTGTCCGTGAAACAGTATTTCCTGTGCACCCAGCATGCACCAGGCCCTTACTCTACCCAGACCCACCTCCATCCCAGAAGCCGCTGCCCTGGCTTGAGCCAACCCCACAGGAGGTAGCCAATGCGGAAAAGCGCTTGTCCCTCCCTCCACCCTCCCCAACCTCCCGCCAGGTGCCTGGCATTAGGGCAGGCTCACACCTGCAGGTTGGTGATCAGGAACAAGATTCCTCCAACAGTGAGCATGGGCATGGCCAGGAAGAGCAGGAAGGCCAAGTCTGGAACAGTCAAAGACAGAGGTGGGGGTCATGTCACAGTGCAACCCAAACGTGGGGCCCCAGACTCTGGCTCCCACCCGCTCCAAATTCCCAACAATCCTGGGGTCAGGGCCCCAATGCCAGCCAGCCTTCTAGCATCCTCTGAGAATCTTAAGATAGTGGTCAGGGCTCCCCCAAATGTCCCTGCAGAGGGACCCTGTGGAGGTCTCCTGAGCCACTTCTTCCCCACAGAAGGTGGACCTCGGTCTGTAGCAGACCTGCACGCCTACAGGCAGAGGCAAGACTCAAAGCGAAGCCACTGTTCCCTTCCCTCATTAAGCCACAACAGCCCCTCTCTTTATGGTTGATATTGCCGGGGAGAGAAGCCTGGATTCGGCCCCCAAGGCCAGCCTCTACCTTACTGCATGACTTTGAGCTGGATTCCGAATCTGTGACTCAGTCACCTTATCTGTTAAGTGGGAATAACCATCTTTGCTCTTCCTATCTTACGGGGTGCTGTGAAATCCGAGCATGAAATGGCCATGGACTGTGTTTCCCTGGTTCATTAAACTTGGAGCACTTGGCCAGCACAACCAAGACACCAGGAAAGAGCACTTCCCCCTACAAGTCTTCGCAAGGCGTCTCTCTCCAGCCTCAGTTTTCTCCTCTACACAATGGGAGAAGAGGAGAATGAACCCGACGGAAATTCCCAGACCGTGGAAATTTTCTATGTCTGTAAACCGGTAAAATTTGAGACAAAAACTTTTAACTACGATAGGGTTGTTGACTTTTGCCCTACTAAGTAAGGGTATTTTCAAAAAGAACCATCTTCCATACTATCCTTTTGTTTTGTTTTTTTTTTTTTCAACGTTTATTTATTTTTGGGACAGAGAGAGACAGAGCATGAACGGGGGAGGGGCAGAGAGAGAGGGAGACACAGAATCGGAAACAGGCTCCAGGCTCTGAGCCATCAGCCCAGAGCCCGACGCGGGGCTCGAACTCACGGACCGCGAGATCGTGACCTGGCTGAAGTCGACGCTTAACCGACTGCGCCACCCAGGCGCCCCTATCCTTTTGTTTTAAAAAGAGAACACATGAGCCTGGGTGGCTCAGTCGGTTAAGTGTCTGACTTCAGCTCAGGTCGTGATCTCAAGGTCTGTGAGTTCGAGCCCCTCATCAGGCTCTGGGCTGACAGCTCAGAGCCTGGAGCCTGCTTCGGATTCTGTGTCTCCCTCTCCCTCTGCCCCTCCCCCACCTGCACTCTGTCTCTCTCTCTCTATCTCAAAAGTAAATAAACATTTAAAAAAATAATAAAATAAAAAGAGAACACATTAACACGGACAAGATGAAGGACGGGATCTTTCAAATAAATTCTTCTCTCTGAAGCAATCCCTCCATTGTCCTTATTTTTTTGCATTCTCAGTAGACTAGACTGGTTTCATAGACTGGCAATCACTCCTTCAAAGATTCTTTCAAGCTCAAAATCTGTGGATCTCTGATAATTGTGGGGGTCAGTGTTTCCTACCCATCAGCTTCCCATCTACCAAGTGCCCCTGACCTTGTGTCCCTCCCACCCATCTGATAGCACTCACCTGCAGAGATGAAGGCTATGGTGAGGGTGGCACTGGTATAGAGAAATCTGAAACATACAATGGGAGATGGAAAATGATGTCAAGAAAAGACAGAGAAGATAGAGCCAAGGTCCTCCCACTTGGGATCCCAACAGCCAATCCCTTGGAGAAAGGGATTAGGGCCTGGTCTACAAAGCAAAACTTTGAGTTCTAATTCCTCCTTGCTGTGTGATCTTGGGTAAGGCACTGCCCTTCTCTGGGCCTCTGGAGCCTTTTCTATATAAGGAAATGAATGGACTCTTCTAGAAATTCTAGGTCACTGTGATTTCAGGACCCACAATCCCAAGGTTATGGGGATCTCTTAGCAGTCTGGGGGTCTTGCAAGGCATGGGGGAAGAGAAGCCATGCCTAAGTGTGATGTTTTGATTTACAATAGGAAATACACATTTGGTCCTTGTCCCCAGTGCCTGACACAGGGCTCCTAAAACACCTGTAAATTCTTCAGTGATAAGAGCATGAAGAGCATCTTTTTTTTTTTTTTTTTTCAACGTTTATTTATTTTTGGGACAGAGAGAGACAGAGCATGAACGGGGGAGGGGCAGAGAGAGAGGGAGACACAGAATCGGAAACAGGCTCCAGGCTCTGAGCCATCAGCCCAGAGCCCGACGCGGGGCTCGAACTCACGGACCGCGAGATCGTGACCTAGCTGAAGTCAGACGCTTAACCGACTGCGCCACCCAGGCGCCCCAGAGCATCTTTGTTCTAATCAGGTGACTCTGGGTCAGCTCCTGGATGGCTCCGGGTGGGGGGCTGGTCACCAGAAAGACCAAGCCAGAATTAGAAACTTGGTATTTTTAGCCCTGCCCCCCACTTCTGCAAAAGGTGGAAAGGGTCTGGAAATGATGAATAGGGCTGGAAATGATTAATAATTGATCAAGCCTACGTGAGGAGACCTTCTGGGCTGGTATAGACAACCACAGGCTGAGGGGATGTCACAGCCCAGACTTCACCAGAACAAAAGTTCCTGTGCTCAGGACTGTCCCAGACCTCACCCTACATATCTATTCATCTGGCTGTTTATCTGTATCCTTTATCATGTCCTTTAATAAACTGGTAAACATAAGTAAATGTTTCCTTGGGTTCTGCAAGCTATTCTAGAAAATAATCCAGTCCAAGGGAAAGGCAGTCATGGGAACGTCTGATTTGTAGCCAAGTGAGACCAAAGTTGCGGGTGAGTTGGGGACCTACCACCTGTGATCGGCATCTGAAGTTGGGGGGCAGACTCATGGGACCCAGCCCTTAAACTGGGGGATCTGAGGCTCCAGGTAGATGGTGTCAGAGCTGAGTTACATAGTAGGACACCCAGCTGGTGTCACAGAATTGCATGGTTTGGGAAACCCCACACACGTGTGGTGACCGGACATGTCAGGAGGACAGTGTTCTGTTGAAAGTCAAGGAGCAATGCAGGAGGCGATATGTAGGATTTTCCAAACAGTTGGTGTCAGTGAAGCGGGAATTGCTAGAACAGCCCAGGCTCAAAGAAACATGTGCGTCCAGAAAGAGAAAGGATGAAAGCATGGGGGATGAAGAGCCCCTGGCTCCTAGGTGGCTCCCAGGTGGCCCCGTGGTGACCGGGCTGTGCAGCAGTGGCTGCACTATAATCAGTCACTAAAGGGAAAAGCTACCAACCGAATTCAGAAATGGAGCCAACTCCTGGGGAGCGGGTTCACCAAAGTGCAAAGTAATAAGCAAAAGCTGAAACGTACAAGCTCTTGGTTACCGGGATCCGTGATAGCAAAGACGAAATTAAAAGAGGGCCGGCTCAGATCCTCATGCCAGACCGAGGTCAGATTTGGGGCACACTGAGCTTCGGCCATTAGCCTCCAAGTCACCCCCAAGGGAAAAATTATGCAGGAGCAACAGAAAGTTCCTCTAAGACCTCTGGTCCCCAAGAAGGTAGTCCGTGTGGGAGGAGGCAAAGCCACGGACCTGGATGGTGGCGGGGAGGAGTGGCACGGTGCAAAGGAGTTGCTACATTTTGTGGGTGGGTACCCTCAGCTTCCTGGGGATCCTTTACTGAAATGGGCTGGGTCAGTGACTGACCTGGGGGCTGTGTCCTGGGTTTTGAATGCAGCAGACTGGAAGTGCACGGGTCTGGGTTGATGCAGGACCCAGTAGCTTGTTATGGAACAATCCACACACACAGGAGGTTATTCCTGAGGGCACAGCCAGCCCGGTGGACTGGATAGAAACCACTGTAAGGTGGTGTCCCCCTACAAATGGAACAGTCCAGATGGGGCAGCTGATCCCCTTTGTGTGCAAGCTGTGCGGGAGTGGCTTGATGGTGACCTGTGCCCAGATCTCAGAGGTAAATGCTGTGGTGAAGGGGGTCCCTTTCACGTGGGCACCCCATAAAAACCTATTGCTGCAACAGGACAAAAAACAGTTTGGAAAGGCTTATTGAATCGCTGGCTCAGCTTCCCCTCCTGGGTCTTATAGATGCTAATAAATATATCAGGTCAATTAACAGAAGAATGGGGAAAGGGGGAGGAGAGGATCAAGAGACTGGTCTTAGAAGAGTAGAAATTTTTTAACAGTTATTAAGGAATAAGGTGAGGAAAGCAAATCCCAATGGGGGTGGAACAGAGAGGAAACAGAGGAGAGTCATGAGGTCATGCCCGGAGGGTGGAAATCTTCAGAGGGTTATAGAGATGTGCAATAAAGGAAATGGACATTTGATAAGGTTAAAAGGTGTTAATACAACACTGCCTAAGGCGGGGGGCGGGGAGCCAAAGGGACCCCTGATGGCTCCCAGCATTAAAGTGCCTGCACACAAGTCCGTTCTATTCATCCCCATTTACAAAAATGTTAAAAGCCAGAAGACAGGGGCACCTGGGTGGCTCAGTCAGTTAAGCGTCCAACTTTGGCTCAGGTCACGATCTCACAGTTTGTGGGTTCCAGCCCCGTGTCAGGGTCTGTGCTAACAGCTCAGAGCCTGGAGCCTGCTTCAGATTCTGTGTCTCCCTCTCTCTCTCTGCCCCTCCTCTGCTCTCTCTCTCTCTCTCTCTCTCTCCCTCTCAAAAATAAACATTAAGGGGCATAAAAACGCTATGAAAGTTGGGCTGTTTAAACAAGCGTTCTGTAAAGAAGTCGTGTCTACCTCACTTGATGTCTTATGAGAATGCATACTCTGCCTGGCCGGGAACCCTTCCCCTATCTGATGTGGGAAAGCAGCTGCTGACAAAGTCCTAAGGAGGCTCCGGGTAGGAAGAGAAGGGTGGATGGAAGAAAGGGTAAACGTTCATAGGAGACCCAGCACGTTGGGACAGGCTTTGTGAGAATGCTGGCCTCTCCTTTACCTGAACTGTATTATGGGGGTGGCCGCTCTGTGTGTCCAGGCAGGGACACGTCTAGCCCTGTAGACGGGAAGGCATGTGAATCTGCCCTTCGTGTTAACGGAGCATGTTAAATGGGAGCCAGTGAGACTGCCTGAGCCCAGACGGTGTGGAATAGGAGGTGGAGTACTGGTAGAAGACAAATGCTCTGTGCCATGACCTTACGGGGAGCGTAAACTGGGACTCATGGCAAAAGTCTGCGGTTACCTCCCAGCGACAATGACTGGCATCTCGGACGAGGGAATTTCCGTTTGAGGGGCATCTATTGTCTTGCTCTCAGACATTAACTGAATCCACACAGATAACTGAAGTACATCAAATGATCTTAAAACAGGAAATACCCACAATGTCTAGCATGATGTCGGAGAAATGCTCTAATGGGGACAGCAATGCCCAGAAGAATTCCATACTAAAAAAAGCAATGGTTAAACAGGATCGTGTTGCCTGGGGACGGCACGGAGGAGACACCACGGACAGGGAGCCTCTTTTCCCCTAAGGCGGACTCTGGAACCATGTGGGGAACAGATGGAGTCTACCGTCCCCTTGGACGGTGCCCTCTAAAGAACTCTTGATTAACCAACAAAGAGCGACTTGGCTGTGTTCCAAGATGAATGGACAGCATCCTATTTGGAAGGCCCCCACTCTGATCCAAAAAGGTACAGACAGATCAGCTCAGGGGGCTCAATGAACTGCATGCTGCTGTCCTAGCAGAGAGGAAAGACATCTACAATGGAAAAGGCCCCGACCTTCGGGTTCTTACTGACCCAGTGGCCTGGCCATAGGGTCACGTAGGAGGACACTGGAAACCTGGCCATACAGGGCACAGCCCTATGGAAATCCCTACGGCATCGGAGGGGTGCACTAAGAGAACAGGCTTTATGTGAAGGGGTTGTCTCTCTTTCACCCGACTGTCTTAAGGGGGGTGGACTCTCCGTCTGAACGGGGACCGTTTCCCCTAGCTAGCACGGTGGCTAGGGGAATTCTCCCTCCCTCACACAGTGGCCACAGGACCAGGACTGCCACGGCAAGGGCTGGACGCAGGGATGATTCCTAAGCAAGAAACTATGTTTTTCACCATCATGTTAGAATTCCTAAGGGCCTGGTGGGGCAGACCTGCTGTCCCTCTATCTGCCAAATTTGGGACTGACGGTGAATGCCACCACACTGCCTGGTGGGAAAGACAGCCCGCTGGTTCTGTCCCTGTGTAACCTTGCCCTGTCTGAAAGGGGGTGGTGGGGTGAGAGGGAGGCACTTCTGGACGGGTGCTTCTGCCTGTGATCCAGATCCACACGGTGGCCAAACCGAACACCCCTTCCAAAGGTGGAAGTGTTAGGGTATGGACGGAGAAAGGGAAAGGTAGCCGGTAAGGGGATGAATAAGCGGGCTCTGTGACGAGGGAAATCCAGTGTTAACACGAACGCTTCGAAAGCGGCTCAGGGCAAGAGGGCATGTGGCCTTAGCTCAATGATACCAGACGCCTGAAGGGTAAAGGTATATAATGCCGAGACCACGCCTGCTTTTGGAACCTGACAAGATCAAATGGAAGCCTGTGCATAAGTGGCCCTGGGAGACACTTTCAGATGCTACAACGAGGGCCTGGGTAGTTATTCATGACTGAATGCGTTTCGGATAATGTGCCGGTATCTTTTGACCTTTATGATCGTTTCTGCTACAAGGGACCCACGTTCAAAGACCAGGAGTGCACTGTGACATTGTGGTTTATCATAAGAAATATATTATTTGGGGGCGCCTGGGTGGCGCAGTCGGTTAAGCGTCCGACTTCAGCCAGGTCACGATCTCGCGGTCCGTGAGTTCCAGCCCCGCGTCAGGCTCTGGGCTGATGGCTCAGAGCCTGGAGCCTGTTTCCAATTCTGTGTCTCCCTCTCTCTCTGCCCCTCCCCCGTTCATGCTCTGTCTCTCTCTGTCCCAAAAATAAATAAACGTTGAAAAAAAAAAATTAAAAAAAAAAAAAAAAGAAATATATTATTTGGTCTTTGTCCCGGATCCCTGACACAGGGCTCCTAAAACCCTTGTAAACTCAATGACAGGGCACTAGGAACATTTTTTTCTTCCAATGGGGTGACTCCAGGAAGCTCCCGCACAGCTCCTAAATGAGCACTGGTCACTGGAAAGACTAAGCCATGACTGGAAGTTTGGGAGTCTTCAGCTGCCCTCACTCTACTTCTCTAGAGAGGGGAGGGGGCCTGGAAACGGTTAATACTCGATCAAGCCTACATGAAGAAACCTCCATAAAATCCCGATCGGATGGGGCTCAGAGTGCTTCCAAACCTGTATCTTTCATCTGTATCCTTTATCTGATCCTTTAATAAACTGCTAGAACATAAGTGTTTCCCTGAGTCCTGTGCGCTGTTCTAGCAAATAATCCAGCCCAGAGGGGCGCCTGGGTGGCGCAGTCGGTTAAGCGTCCGACTTCAGCCAGGTCACGATCTCGCGGTCCGTGAGTTCGAGCCCCGCGTCGGGCTCTGGGCTGATGGCTCAGAGCCTGGAGCCTGTTTCCGATTCTGTGTCTCCCTCTCTCTCTGCCCCTCCCCCGTTCATGCTCTGTCTCTCTCTGTCCCAAAAATAAATAAACGTTGAAAAAAAAAAATTAAAAAAAAAAAATAATAATAATCCAGCCCAGGAGGGAGAAGGTCACGGGAACCTCCGATTTGGGGCCAAGTCGGACCAAAGCTGGGGGTAACCTGAGGGGCCTGCTCCTTGCAATCGGCATGTGAAACGGGGGGCAGTCTTGTGGGACCCGGCCCTGAACCTGTAGGATCTGATGCTTTTTCTCCAGGTGGATAGCGTCAGAGCCGGCCTCAATGGCAGGACACCAGCTGACGTCACAGAATTGCTTCGTGTGGGGGAAAAACCCCACGTACTTGGTGACCTGATGTGTCCGAAGTAAGTGTTCTATGTGAAAGCAAAAGGGAAACGCAGGAAGGACAGAGTTTTTCCGAACATCCGAAGGCCAGAGGGGAGGGAGGGGGCAAAGGAAAGGGTGGGAAGGAGACAGGGAGCCAAGGACCAAGACAGACTGAGATAAAGTCTTTCTATAGACAAAATCTTAAAGAGCAGGAACTGGCTTTATCAGGCAGCCCTGCAGTCCCTCCATCTGATGGCTCATTTCCCATGCATGTGCCAGGAGGCACCTGCTCTGGGTCCTATCAAGGCCTCAGCAGGCCACTGCTTATCACTGAAGCTGGCCAGCTGCCGTGCCACCCTGTATGGGCGAGGCGAGGTCCCTTACCCTCCGTGAAACCCCCACGGTCTCCCCTCCAATCAAGGGGTCGGGCACTCCCACCACTGGGGATACCCAGGAGACCTTACTAAGTGTCTGGGGAGCGACAGGGGTAGATGGTGAGGAGGATGACAATGAAGCCTGGGGGACCTGGATGTGAGGTCTTGTTGGACATGTAGACAAGGATCCCTGGGGTGAAGGCAGAGTGACCATTTTAGGTTCCGTGATGTTAACCCAGGCACCAGGCCAGCCCTCACCGGAAGTGGGCCCAGGCTCCTGCTCAACTTGAATTTACATTTACATGGAACGGAGGAAGAACAGGGCAGAGGAAAGGGAAGTAGGGGTGCAGGGAAGAGGGTGGATCCACACAGAGTCCACATCCTGGGCTATTTCTGACAGCTGCCAGGACGGGGCCAGGCAGCGCGGCCCAATTGCCTGACCGGGTCTCCCTCCAAGCGAGGCCGCTCCCGGAAGAATTCCTCTTGCCTATGTCTGCCCAGGCCGGGCCTTTGGCACTTACATGGCTATGAGGCGAGCCACGGTGGTCTTGAACCTGTCAAAGATGTAGCCGGCAGGGAATGTCATGAAGTTGTTCATGAAGGACCCCAGGGTGAAGATAAGTGAGAACCTCTCATCCTGGGCTTTGCAGTCTGGAGGAGAGAAAGGGGAGATCTCAGGGAGTTGACATGTGACAGCCCCTAATTACCCCTTGGGGGCTGGTACTTCCCTCCCCAGGTACCTCTTAGACCAAGGTCAGGGAGTTGGTGGGGAGGCACACACTCCTTTCTGCTCAGCACAGAGAGGCTGGCGGTGTGGGCAGGGGGTGGGGTCCCTCCTGCCCCTTCCTACTGCCTGGAAACCAGACTCTGCCTCCCTAAGGACGTCCCTTACCAGGCTGCGCCGTGAAGTTGCCCGTGGCCCCGGCATCTGGTTCACACAGCTCGTCAAAGTAATGCTCTGCTTTGAAGACGTACACCAGTGATGCCCAGCCGAAGAGGACGCCTGCAAAGCCGAGGCATTCCAGCAGCCCTGTCAGCAGGGTGGCCACTCGGAGACACAGACCCTGGCCTTGCATGGCCTGAGCTGAAGCCGGTCCCCAAATCTCACGGGGGGCCTCCCGCGCTGACCACAGGAGCTTCGAGGGCTGGCCTTCTGAGCACTTGGAAAATTCCTCTGGCAAGCCCTTCTGTTCAAGGAGGCTGTGGTTCTGGCTGTTTCGGGCCTGGGCAAAAAACCGGCAGTGGGAGACTGTCCGGATCCTGTAAAATAAGGCAGACGCTGCTTGGCTCCGGGGGGGACTTGGGGGAAAGGTAGAGGTGGAAGGAGGGTTCCCCGGAGGGGTGGGGAGAGAGGCCAGCTGTTAGAAACAGCTGCAAAAAAGCCTCTCTGCCCCACATTGGCAGCACGTGGGGAAGGAGGAACTGAGCCCAGGTCTGGGGACCGTCCACAGAAATAGTAACAGCGGCAATTCCAGAGGGGGGGGGGGGGTTGACACTTCCTATATGTCCTCACAAAGTCTCAAACAACCTGGCAAAGTTAGCGTTTTGTTTTCTTCAGTTTACTGACAAGGGAATAACAGGTCCAGGGGATGTTGTCAACTTGCCCAAGGTCACGTGGGCTAGTTAGTCACAGCACAAGCCAGTGGAAAGCCTAAAATATCGCACTCCAGCGGGACCTTCCCTGACCCGGGCTAGGATTCCTCCTGCCTCTCCGCGTGTCACCCTCTGCCGCGTGTCACTCTCTGCCCAAAGGGAGCCCCGGGGGACCCGGGACCCTTGCGCACCTGCACCCCCACCGGCACCCCCTCCGGCACCTGCACCTCCCTCCCAAGCTCCCTGAGAAGGCGCCGCAGGGGTCCGCGGCCTCGGCTCCCCCCCCCCCATCCCCCCCCTCGCCGCGTGGCCCCAGCGCCCTACCCGGCAGGCCGCCTCGCTGGGACTCCCCTGCCACCCCGCGCCCTTCGGCTTTTGGATTCGCGCCTCTCGCCCGCCCCTCCCAGCCCCGCCCTCACCCCCACCCCCCACCCCCGCCTTGCTCCAGTCCGGAAGGGCCCTGACCAGCGGGGGGCGGTGTCTGGGGAGGTCCACCCACCACCCTCCCTCTCTGTCACTTCCTTTCTCCCTTGCTCACAGTTTTGGCCCTTGGATCTCCAGTCCGTTATCTCCCGCCAGCCCCAGCGGTGTGTTTTCCTCTCTCTATCCTCTTCAGCCGTCTGGTCCCTTTGCCCGTCCGCCCTATCCCTAACCAAATTAGGTTCAAAACGGTTGCTCGCGCAGGCAGACCCACGGAAAGGAGCACAAACACCCCGCGCACATGGAGGAGACAGCTACGGGCAGACACACGGACGCACACAGACCCCCTATTCCAGGCCCTTTAGCTTGACCACCTGGGTGGGCACAGAACACATTTCCGCCCTTTTGCCCACCCGCTCAAACCTCTGTCCTGATCTCAGGCTCCCAGGGCTGCCGACAAATCCCCAGCACAGAGGCAGAGAGCCAAGGACCGGGGCTGAACTGTTTTCCAGAACCCATCTCACCCCACCCCCCACTCCCGTGGGGTGCCCTTGCCTTTTCACCCCCAAGGACCCCTTTGATTACTTCCTGCCTCACCCCCAGCCCAGGTTCTGAAAGATTGTACTCGCCAGACTGCATTATTAAGTATTCATTCATTGCTCCATTTTTTATTAATCAAAGACATATATAATTGCCCATTGGAGCTTGTGATCAGCATGAGAAAGGCAGCTGAGCCAGCTGTGGGGCTATCATTCCGGCCCAGAGCAAGTGGGCTGACAGCTTCCTTGACCTGTGTGGCCGTTTCCCCAGTAAAAGCTGTATTTGCTGGAAGAGCATCTTGCGTATTCCATGCAGTCTGCAGACCCCCACGCCCAGCCTTCTGGATTCCCCCTGAGGCCAGAGGGACTCGAGCTATTGCAAGCCCACACTTCTTTTTGATGAGACAGAAATAAGAGATTAGAAGAGTGGGCGGCCCGGACCAGGGAGTATTTTCCAGATCTCCACCAAAGCACAAAGAATAAAGAAAGTGTGCCCACCAAAGTGACTGCCTGCATGGGTCAGGGGCACTCACCCCGGGTCCTATACCCAGGTACTCACCACAGCGCCGGGGAAGCTCTTGGCTGCCCTACCCGGAAGGTGAGGACCGCACTACCTTAATTACAATATTTGTCACCAAAGAAATATGAGATAAGTTTATGAAATCCTTGCAGGTATGGTAGGCCATCGCCAGACTGCAGATAACACTGGGTTCTCCAGTTTCCAGATACGTAAACGGCCAGAGAAGCAGCTTTGAGGGAGACTTCGAAGGAATCTGACCAAGGTCAGGTCACCCTACAAAGTCTCAGTGTCTGCCCGACCCCCAAACCTGTGCTCTTAACCCTCCCAGTCTTAACATCGGATATTCGGACATTAGAGAAAACAAATCTTGTCTTAAAAAATTCATTGATGGAAACAACCATAAGGAAATCTAGCCGCCCGGGGACAAACAGGCCTTAAGATGTCAGATTTTTCTATCTTACTGCAAGACACAAAGACACTGAAATTAATTCAAGCCCTCTCTCCTGCTCTGGCTTACATTTTGGTCTCCTGAGGACCTGGGGGGATCAGTGAGTGTGGGAATAGCAAGGGAGGAGGAGAAAAAAGTCAAAGCAAAGAGAGAGATTTTAAAATGTAAATCTGCAGAAGCAGGTCCGAAAGGCCCAGCTCGTGGGCTGTCTGTGCATCCAGGACTGGAGCTCGGGACTTGGCACAGGTCACTGGGGCTTCGTCCTCCTTATCGTGTTATCTCGGGGAGGGGGCGGGGGAGGGGCTCCCCGTGTCCCCACCCTACACTGCCTCAATGTCTGCAGGAGGCACTGCCTCTAGTCATGCGACAGACTTGCTGAAATTGTTGGGACAGAATATTAGAATGTTCTGTGAAGCGTTCCCATTTTATCTGGTTCGAGTTCCAGCAGCTAGCTGAGGCAGACGCCATTCCCATCACTTGCTGCCTCGCTCCGATGAGGATTGATGTGTAACATCAGAGAGAGGACTGATTATAACAAGGTCTGACGGGGCGCCCGACGTCTTCATTCCTTTGCTCTTTACTTCCTTCCTTCCCCTTCACTCTGCGTCTCTTTTTATTGATTGATTCCCTCAACCAATAGACGGGGTGCACTAGACTTCGTGGCCGGGCTGGGATTCAGAGAGAAGAGATTCAGCGCCTTCCCTCAAGGAACTCATTCTTTAGTTAGGGAGTCAGACCATGAAACCCAGGCAGAAGCCAGCCCGGCACATCCAAAGGCGTGGAGCCTCGACAGAGGGAGAACATTCAGGAACGAGCTAGAGCAGACACTGGCCATGGTAGTGGCTCAAAGCCGGAGCGGCCAGCTAAGTGAAGGCATTTGGACTTGGGCCCATGTCAGTCACGTCCTATTGATCCTACCCCTTAATACACCTCCTATCCATCCTTGACCGCTGTCCTGCTCAGACGCTCATCATCTCTCACCCGGACGTTACCTCCTTCCAGACCCACACCGTTCCGCTGCAGCAGTTGATTTCCACGGTCCCCAGTTGGTGACACTACTTAACTGCTCAAAACCGCTCAGAGGCTAGAGTTCCAGTCAGCCGACTGGTGAGGGCCAGTCCAGGCCCTGGGACACCAGCCATGGGACATTACTGCCTCGGAGGGTAGAGGAAAGCACTGAACTGGATCTCTTGCCTCCCAGGCAAGTACCGGTGCTGGGGGGCTTTTCCCTCCCATGATCATGTCTGGATATCCAGGGTCCACCCTGTGGATGTTTTTGTCGCAAGGGGGTGTGTGTATTTAGATCGGGGAAGAATGGTTTGGCAAACAAGGCAGTTCGGATGAGGTGCGCCAAGCATCCTGGGTGGGGCACAAGCAAGTGGCCGGTCTTCAGCAGGGCCACCTCCCAGTGCAGACCCCCCACCCCTTGCCCCCCAACCCCCCCCCCCACTCCTTACCCTACCCCCACCCCAGCACTGAGCTGTTTCCTCAAACCTCCTCCAGATAACCTCAGCCAGGACCCGCCATCCACACCCTGTCGTCACTTTCCGGGCAAGGTGAACCCACTCTTTCCTGCCCCTCATCCCCTCCTAAGTTTTGATATGTGGAGACACCGTGAGCCATTCGTGAGCCATTCGTATAAAGGGCTTTGCTTTCTGATCGGCCAAACGATCAAACAAACAAAACAAAACACAAACTTCTTTGTCCTTTCAGGATCCGGTCTCCTGTAAATCACAATGTTTGGTTTTCCCCGGCTGGGGTCTTGAATGAGGTCTAGAGAGCTTATTTTGGAAGTCAAAAGATAAGCAAACATTTTCTCTTTCATTTCAACTGAGGAGAACATGCGAATCATCTTGAGGCAATACCAAAACAAAACCAAATTCCCACACTGATATTGGGCCACTTAGTGATCTTACTGATTCCTCTGAGTTCAGTTTCCTCGTGTATGAAATTGGAAGCAGGCTGTTGGACGGATTCAAGATAACGTAAGGAAATCACCCAACTCGTACACTAGCTAACAAATAGCAACTAGGGGCACCTGGCTGGCTCAGTTGGACGAGCACACAACGCTTGATTTCAAGGTCATGAGTTCGAGCCCCGCGTTGGGTGTAGAGATTACTTAAAATAAACAAATAAAACGTGATGAATAGCAGCTATTGTTGTCACCAAAAATGATTTAATTACTGAAGAGCAAAGAGGAAATCATGAAATCATTTTGAGGAGGATTGCAAAGTGCTCCTAACCTAAAAGAGAAATAAATAAGGAAGAAAACAAAACAAAACAAAACAAAATACTGTATAATGGGTGAGTTTGGCCATTTGTCCCAGAAGCCCTACCCCAGAGAACTGATCTGTAGGCAACGTCCAGATAAATGCACATCAGTGTCAGCCGGGTGTCCTGCCCCGCTTGGCCGGGCTTGTCCAAACAGGGGCTTGGTTGATTATACTCTGAGCTGCAGGAAGGAAGTCTATTCAGTGAACCAGAGTAAACAGGGAGGGCAAGGAGTCTTACTGGTGACCCTTCAGGGTATCTCCCACTGCCTTCAGAACAGCTCCGACAAGGGTGGGGAGCCTCTTGGATGAAGCCCTGAATGAAGACGAGTCCTCCTTGCTCTGGGAAGACCCTTCTGTAACCGAGGGTGAATCCTAAAGCCACCCAAGAGGCACCCGGCAGAGGGGGCTGCCCCAGCCTGTCAGGTCAGCCCCTCATCCCTGGTGGATGCTGGAGTCAGAAGCCATTGCCACCAGATCAGCCTCCCTTCCACCATGCAGAGAACAGGGAGCTTCTGAGCCAGTCCCTGTGATAGAAACGGGAGCCCCGGGCCCCACTGCACTCGGCCCTGAGAGCCTCCGGATGCTCCACTCAGCTCTAATTCCACGCTCATGAAGCAATCGTGTATTGGTAACTCGACTTCAGTATAGACTTTGGTAGAAACAGAGTGCCGTGGGTGCACTGACAACCTCTGCATCTCCAAGGCTGAGGACCGGGCTGGGGGATGCTGTTGACGACACCAAGGGCTGCCCCCACCCCCCGAGAAGAGTAAATATCAATAGTACCCAATGTTCACTGAGCACTGACCACCTATGAGGCACTATTCTAAGTGCCTCGTACTTATTCTCTCATTGAATCTCCTAACAACCCTATGAGAGCAGGCGTTGTGATTAGCATCCATTATCTGGGCCAACTGAGGCCCTGAGGGATTAAGCCATTCCCCCAACTTCACATCGGGAGTAAGTGGCAGGGCTGGGATAGAAATCAGAGCCCCGTGCTCTTAACCAGTACCCCACCCAGCCTCCCTGAGGGGCCTCCCCCAAGCTCTAGACAGAGCATGAGCTCTGGAATTGGGCTGCATTGAGTATCAACTATTAGTCGTAGGAATGGGGGTGGGAACCTCGTTCAGAAGGCATCGTTGATTGAAACAAGAGAGAAGCATCGCTTTCCACTCTGCCATGGGCCTGTGTCTCCCAGCCCTACTCACCCAAACACCCCCACAGGCACGCTCACGAAAGCAACAGGATTTTCCAGATGTCCAGCTCCCCCATGAAAAAAGGAACAAGAAAGAGCTGGGGCCAATGGAACGCTCTATACTTTTGTTGTGGGGAAAGGCAAAGAGAAGCAGAGAGAATCTGGAACCGTTTCCTTGGTGCTACAGGGGTAGGGTGCAGGGATATCAGAAATTCACTGGGAAAAGCGAGGGGAAGGGAATTGGAGAAAAGTGGGATCTCCACTTGGCAGGAGAGAGCATGTATGATGGACTCACCCTTCCTCCTTGCACTGGCTAGAATCAAACCCGAGGGGAGACTAGAAAAGGCCCCTCAGGATCCGTAGACAGAACATACTGGACAAAGAAGCAGGAGGCCTGGGCTTTGGAGCCCCGAGCCAGGCAATCTAGAGCATCCTTCCCTCTGGGAAAGCCATGAAGCGAGTGCTGATGTCTCGCAGCCCTCACTGACTGCCACACCAGGCCTCAGGCAGGGCCTGAAGGTAAGCCAGGATCCGCTGTGGGTGTAGCAGGCTGCCTCCTGACGCCGCCCTCCCCCTCCCCACACAGAAGAGGGCAGCAAAGGCCTAGAGGGTGCGCATGCCCTGGGAGTCTCTGCTTGGAAGCTGAAATGGCCTGACAGTGACTCAGAAACCACGGATGTTCTTGAGGCTGATGGGTTCTTATAGATTGTACGGGCAGCTCCCTTCGTGGGCTGCGAAACCACAGGATGGGCCGTGACCACTCTCAAGGAAGGAGCCTTACACGGCAAAGAGCCCTCTGAATCTTAAAGCAAACACAGACTCCGCTCCCTCCGAGACCAAAGCACCTCTGGGGATACAACAGGCCCCAACGGGGACACTTGTCCTAGAATTCTCCTCAATGAAAACATCATTCGGGGTAGTAATACAGGCAACAGCAATGACAGCCGTTTACCAAGTGTTGCTTGAGGGCCAGGCATTGTGTTCAGAGCTATATGTGTTATATATATAATCATTTCATCCTTAAAGCCACCCCAGAAGGTAGCTGCTCTCATTTTGCCCCCTTTCGAAATAAGGAATCTGAGGCCTAAGGGAGATAAAGTAACTTGGCCACATCGCACGGCCAATAAGTGGGAGAGATAGACATTCAACTCAGGTCGGCGGTCTCCAGGGCCTGTGTTTTTAACTACATTTTTATGCTATAGTGTCCCTCGTCCTGTGCCAATGTCCTCCTCCTCCAGGAAGCCCTCCTTGATGCCCCCTTCCTCTACACAAAAGTCCTCTCTCCATCCTCTTGGGTCTCGCAGCATATCTTTTTATACCATTATTTGGACATCTCCTTTATACTACTTTGTAGTATTTGCCTCCCAGACTCTCCCTGGGAGTTTAGCCGTTGTGATGAGGTGTGGGGGAAACGACCTACACTAAACAAACTCATACGAGACTGATTGATAAACCTGGAAGGCGGTTTATTAATTTACACTGAGAAATGAAACCAGCCGGCAGACGGGAATCCTGAGGTTGACTGGTCAGCACAATCTCTTTCAGGAAGGATAGACTTTTGGGAAAGGAAATCAATACCAGAAGGTTCTTTGTTCAGTACAAAGTCAGAGTGAAGGGAGTTGACGGACTGACACTTAGGTAAAGCCTGACACACCCCTATAAAGCCTCCTACCTGCCAAGGAGTCCGAATCCAAGGCAGGGATCCCTATGGGTGTCCTCTTCTCTGGATAGTGCTGGATTTTTCTGGATCCCAGGAAGATCCTGCCTTTCTGGCTGCCTGTATCATGACTGTGCCTAGCCTTTTTGTTAGCTTGTTTGTTTAGATTATTTCTGCATACCTGATAGAACTGAGAGGGAATTTACCATTGAGACCCAGTGATGAAGAAGAATCAATACTGTGCTGCCCTTTGCAGAGCCTTGACTTCCACGTGGCCATTTCATCTCTGCACTGCTTTGCAACAGAGGGATGGCAGATGGCAAAAAAAAAAAACATGGAAGCCAGACTGCCTAGGTCTGAATCCCGGAGAGTCGGTTTCCCCATCTCTCTGTTGCAGATAATAATAGCACCCTCCTCATCATTTGTCGGGAGAGTGCAACGAGTTAGTACACATAAAACGCTTAGAACAGTGTCTGGCATCTGGTAAGCACTCAATACTTGTTAGTGATGATTAATAATTCATTTTATAGATGGAAAAACTGAAGCCCAGAGAGATAAAAAGTCAACTAAGATCATGCAGCCAGTAAGTGGCGAAGTGATCATTCAAAAGCAAACTGGCTTCCTTCAGGTGCCAAGGGTTTCTCCCAAACCCAGTTTCTTAGCCTTCACCCTTCATGAGAATCCCAAGAGGAGCTTGTTTAAAAATGCAGATTCAGGGGCGCCTGGGTGGCTCAGTCGGTTAGGCGTCCAACTTCAGCTCAGGTCATGATCTTATACTCCGTGAGTTCAAGCCCCGCGTCGGGCTCTGTGCTGACAGCTCGGAGCCTGGAGCCTGCTTCGGATTCTGTGACTCCTTCTCTCTCTGCCCCTCCGCCTCTCACTCTGTCTCTCTTTCAAAAATAAATAAACATCAAAAAAATTTTTTAATAAATAGATAAATAAAAATAAAAATGCAGATTCACCACCCACCAGAAAGGGTAACCTTTAAAAGAATGAAACCATCAAGGTCTGGCGAGGATGCGGGACAACCAGAGGGAGTTAGGTAGGCACCGTCCCTTGAGAAAGATATTTGGCAGTTTCAAATGGAGCGAGAAAACACCTGGCTGGTGTCAGCCAGGGTCAACCAGGGGAGAGAACCACTCTTGGTGAGGTGCTCGGGGATTCAGCCCTACTCACTGTGGTGGCTGGTTAAGCACTCTTGGGAAACTCTGGTCTTTGCTTCTCAAGTTGGAGCTTCGATGCCACAGGTCAGACAGCCAGGAACAGAAGGCAGATCTGGGGGAGATCAAGGAACAGGCTGGACCCCATAAGCTCTAACCGGAACCACCCCCCCCCAAAGGATGAATTTCTGAATCCCAGAAACCCGTGTCAGTTTTGGCTGCGTCTGTCACCGACGATGTGGGTATTTTGCAGAAGCCAGTGTTTCGCCACCAGCTAAACACAGACACACGTGGCTCAGGAGGAGGAACCAGCTGCTTGTTCCTGTCAGCAAGGGGTGTCAGCGGAGCAGCCACAACATGTGTGAGCTACAGAAGGACTGCTGATTCCCTTCCACTTTCCAAATCCCCTCAAGAATCCCCCCCTCGTGGCCCCACCCCAACCAGAAACATAAGGAAGAGAATCCTGTGTTAGCCACCACACCTACCCTACGATCAGGCAATTCCACTCTAGATATTTACCCAAGAGAAACAAGGCATATGTTCACCAAAAGACATGTGCAAGAATGTTCATAGCAGCTTTATTCATAATAGCCAGAAGCTGGAAACGGCTCAAATGCCCATCGATAGGAATATGGCTAAACAAATTGTCCTATACTCACACAATGGAATACTGCTTTGCAATAAAAGGGACAAAACTATTGGTACACACAACATAGATTAATTTTGCTGACATGATGTTGAGCAGAAGAAACCAGACACAAAAGCATGTATGATGTACAATTCTTTTTGCGTTAAGTTCAAGGACAGGCAACACCAACTAGCAGTGACAAAAATCACAGTGGCTGATCACTGCCGAGGACGGGTGGGTTAACCACTTCGCCACTTGATGGAATCTTGGGGGCCCCGGGAGTGTTCTCTGTCTTGATCTCGGTAGCAGCTGTACAGTTCCAGCCACATGTCAAAATCCACTGGGTTATACACTTAAGGCGTGTGCCCTTTACTGAATGTATGCTATGCCTTCATTTCAATTGGAATGCAGATTCCTGGCCCCGCCCCCAGAGATAACCTACCAGCTCTGATGCCCTTGAGGGACCACCGTAGGGGAAAACGGCCCTGTGTGTGCTTCATTTCTTCAGTTTGCTCCCCACTCTGTATAGACAGTCATCTTTGAATTCATCCGACAACCAGCCTTTTCGAGGAGAGAGAACATCCGATTTTAATCCTACTTCTCTGGGATTTGGAAAAGCAATTCCTGTTGGAAAAGCATCCCCCCCCCGCCCCCCTCCACCCCCCCCCCCCCCCCCCCCCCCCCCCGCCCAAGGTGTGGGACTTAATCAAACAAAGCTCCTTCCTAGAAAGGGCATCAGGAAGGTGTGCTAACAGTCTCTGAAAGTCGAATTGCTCTTGGTTTTAAGATGCCAGGTAGGTTTCACGGACCATTCCTTTGGGGACTTCTAGGAATGGAAGCTACCGTGTTTTCACAACACTTTCCCATATCCTGAACACCGCTCAGCCGCCCTCTCCTGGCAGGATCGGGCCCAGGACAGCTGCCTCTATCTTCAGAGGCTGAATCATTTAGGGACCGGAGGTCCCCGCTCCATGACAGGGAGGCACCCTCCCTGGGGAAGCTCTTGAAGGTCATGAGAGTCCCGGATACGATGGCCTGAGCTTCCGCACAGCTCAAAATGAGGCTAATTCCCTTTCCTCCTGTTTGAAACCCAGCCGTACCTGTGGAGCAGGTGACGCCGATGTGCGTTCAAGTGCCTGTGTCCCCTCCGAGCCTCCGTTTCCATCCTTCACTGGTGCACGTGGGCTGTGCGATGCTGCATCCTGATGGAGGAAAGGCAAGAGACAGAACAGTCCCAAGTAGTCACACAGTTCCCCGCAACTGGCCAAACAAAGCCAAATTCCTCAAGCCCTCCCTGAACACCTGCGTACCACCACGGCCTCTCCCCCGGCCCCCGCCCTCCAGCTGGAAAGGATGCAGAGTCTTCTGGGAAGGGTTTGGTTTCAGGGTCCCCAGTGAGAAGCCGATACCTCCCAGAGGCTGCTCATCAGCGCCAAGCGGATAGGTATCTGGGCTCAGGGGAAGTGACACCAAAGAGGTGCCATTGACAAATCAAGTGAATAGGCTCCAGCCCAGCACCCGAGCAAGTGAGAGAGGCAGCAGTAGCACAGAGATGCCCAGATTCCACTAGGCAGTCAGAGGCCTGAGGCTTCTGGAAGAGCAGACACAGGCTGAGTGTCCCTTCTGTGAGCTGTCACTCTGCCACCAGGTGACAAGTCAGCTGCTGAACCTCCCTTCCATCTACCAAAGCCAGGCAGCCAGGGCAGCCAGAGAGCAGCCTTCTACACTGTGACTTAAGCTACTTGAAGCTGGCCTGCCTCACCCTGTCACTTGCTGATGGGCCCAGTCCCCCCACCTCCTAACCCCCCCCCCCGCCTTCCCCCCTCCCCCCACCACCTCCCCAGCCATATTAACAATGCAAAGGAGAGGCCCCAAGTGGAATCTGGAAACAAAGAGGTCCAAAGCAAGTCATGGGATTGGAGGAACACTGACCAATCGGGCTCCAAGAAGCAGGGCTGGCAGATTGATCCAGAAAGGGCAGCAGGAACGAACTGATACCTGCTGAGCTCTGTGCATGGCTCGGTTTATACCTGGTCATACTGACGGATTCCGTGTGTCGAGGGTCTGGATATCTCAGGGCTCAGGGGTGATGCATATCATCAGCTATGCACCTATAGTTCCCTGGCTTGGGGACCAGAAGGGCCCAGAGCTGGAGTTAAGCCCATGAAAAATGAGCCCTGGGACTGAGGCTGCCTCACGCCTGCAGAAAGTGCCCAGGGAAGCTGGAACCTGAGCCTGAGGCAAGACTGGGGGTGCCTGAGACCAGTCCTGGGAGCACTGGCTTAACTGGCTTGGAGAAACACGCATAGTCTGGACCATTTGGGGACCTAGTCCTGAGTCATTTGTCCGGATTCCTCAAGAGAGGAGACTCCAGGAAAATGGCAAGAACAAAACTGCCTGAGGACTTCCACTAAAGAGCTTCAGTATCACTGCGAAGAGAGCTGTTCCCCTCTCAGCTCTGACGGGAGATCTGCCCCCCTGGGAATGGGCCATGAGCATCAGCAGGAGGCCGAGAGCAAGCAACAACGGGCATGAGACAGGAAAACCACTCAGCGGAGCATCTGGGAGGCGTTGGCCCCCCACAAGTCTACAGGATTGAGGCCTGGGCGTCAAAGATCACTGTGATCTCTGCCCAAGCCTGTGTTGGCCATCCCTGGTCCACAAGCCTCCCTCCAGCTGTGACACACTCTCCCTGTGTGACTATGAATGAGCGCCTTCTCCTCTGAGCCCCCTCCTCAACCAGAAAAGAGAAAGGAAATTGCACGGAGCTTTCTCCCAGAACAGCAGATCTGGAAGCCCTTGCTCTGAATCTGCATGGCACCGTCCCCCACCCCCGTGCCCTCCATCATCAACATGGTGGGCAGCGGGCCCAAGAACGCTGGCACTGAGGGCCTCTGGCTGGGAATGGCTTTGGTGCTGAGATGCTGGGGTGTGTGGAGGGCCAAAAGGCGGCCCAGTCAGGGAGAGAGCCACGTGTCACCCCTCAGGCAGGCTGCCTGGGCTCTGACACCTCATGGCTGTCTGTCCCTCACCGGGAGGACCTGCCACTCTCCATTTACTAAAGTGATCTGAAACTTTGAACAGGCCACACAGCTCCCGGGCCTGGCTCCGCCTCACGGAGCCCTCTGTGCCACCTGGCTCCCGCAGGAAGCCCCCTGCTTTATCCTTTACTGCCTCACCCCCAACCAACTCCTACTCATCCTTCAGAGCTTTGCTCAAATACAACTTCCTGAAGAGCACGGTCACGGAGTCCCAGGGCGGACGCACTGTGGCCAGTACTCTTTCATAGAATCGATCTTTGCTGGTCATTACACATTTGGGTTTGGGGTGACCTGATTCCTGAGTCCTCCCCCTGCCCTTCAGGTGCATAAACACTCACCAGCACACAACGGGGGTGGCCAGTTTCTGTCATTCAACAACTATTCATTGAGTGATTGCTGGGGGCCAGGGGCTACAGAGGTGTCGGTGGGTACAAAGTCAAGTGGGTACAAAGTCAACCACCCTGCTCTGGTGGAGCTTACGTTCTAGTAAAAAGAGACAGCCAATAAGCAAGAAACCTAATAAATAGATAAGTTACATAGCACGTTGGCAGGTTATGAGTGCTTTGGGAAAGAGGAAAAGTAGAGCAGATGTGGGGGTGCGGGTGGAAGCATGAGGTGCCAGACTAGGTGGGGAGAGCTCATTGAAAAGGGGGGCACTGGGGCGCCTGGGTGGCGCAGTCGGTTGAGCGTCCGACTTCAGCCAGGTCACGATCTCGCGGTCCGTGAGTTGGAGCCCCGCGTCGGGCTCTGGGCTGACGGCTCAGAGCCTGGAGCCTGTTTCCGATTCTGTGTCTCCCTCTCTCTCTGCCCCTCCCCTGTTCATGCTCTGTCTCTCTCTGTCCCAAAAATAAATAAACATTGAGAAAAAAAAAAAAAAAGAAAAGAAAAGGGGGGCACAGGCGAAACCTTGAAGGAAGCAAGGACTTGGCAGAGGGCCGCTGGTCACCGTCACATCTCCAGCCTGAGGCCCCGTACTTGGCACCCAGTAGTCATTTGAGAAGTTACTGAACAGAAGAATAGACGTGTGACTGGATGGACGGTCTCTGTGTAGCTATGTTTAATGTCCAGCCAAGTCACTGTTACCTGGACCTAGGGGACCAGCATGGTCATTATGGTTGGCCCCTCCCCCAAACATCTCTTTCCTCCTCCCACTGCTCAGCAGTCACGTGACTCAGCTCACCTGCTGGGCTGCCCTGATGAGTCCAAGGTCGTTAAGGTGGTATCACGTTCCTCACCCAGGAGACTGATTGGGGATCCTGACTTCAGTCAATCAGTGTATATTACCCTCCGGATGATGATTAGAGGGGATTGACCTAAGATACCCCAGGGAGAAGGGAAAGACTTTTAGCCCATGACTGGCGGAGGCCTGCTTTCTCCTGGATATGGATAAGGAGTTATGTGCTAGCAAATTTGGGTTGAGTTTTCCAAAAACTGAACAAATATGGGCCCTTCCTTCCACTTCCACGTGTGCTGCCTTGATCCCTCACCAGGAAGCTTTTCCCAATTTGCCAAGGTCGTGGAGGGGTCTCCACACTGTCCTGTCCTCTCTCTTTATACCACCCAGCATCGGCTCCTTGATTCTCACCACCACCCTGAGAAACACGTATTATCCCCATCTTAGAAGCAAGGAGATACAGTCCTACAGAAGTGAAGAAACTTGAGTTCGGTGAAGCTACTGAAATATACCTTGACCAAAAAGCTGCCTCTGAAGCCATGACCAGCTGCCGGTCACAGAAGGGAGAGGACAGAGGCTCCCAAGGTCCTGCACGTGCTGTGGAAGAGGCCAGGGGTCCAGCCGTCAGAGGGTCTCCCGCCTGGACCCACCAATGCTGGTCCCCTCCACTTGCAGCCTGGCTATCTCTCATTCCTTAGGTGGGTCTTGCCTCAGGCAAGAAATTCCTCTTTTTTTAATTTTAAATTTTAAATTATTAAAGAGATAATATATGCCCCGGGTTTTAAGAAACAAACAGCACAAAAGGTTGCGTAGTAAAAAGTAAGTCTGCCATGATCCAGGGCAGGGTGGCTGTGGTGGGCACGTAGCGGGGGGACACGTCTATTACTCACATCCACAGACCCCTCCAATGACCCTGAGAGGCGAGCACGGGCTCCTAGCTGGACAGACACCACTGCAAACCCAGCACTTCCCTCTCAAGGACTCTCAAGCAGAGTCCTTCCAAGACAAAATTCTGGGCAGCTTCTGTTACTTGCTTTGTTTATGTCCTTCCAGAGGTAGCCGGTGCATGCATCAGTATGTGTGTGTGTAATTACCTATATTCCATCCCGCAGGGTTTGAAACAGGTGATAATACACCACCGCATTGTTCTGCACCTTGCTGTAACTTCGAATCTCTGCTTTTGTTCCATATAAGAACATAGAAACTTCCTTCATTCGTTTCTTCTTTTCTTTTTCTTTTTCTTTTTTTTTAAAAGTAGGCTCCATGCCCAAAGTAGGGCTTGAACTCTCAACCCTGAGATCAAGAGTCCCATGCTCTACCAACTGAGCTAGCCAGGTGGCCCTTCATGCTTTTTGATGACTGTATATGGATGTACTAAAATGTATGTAGCCAATCCCTTTTGATGAATTTAGGTTATGTCTGTTACATCAGATGCTACCACAAACAAGGCAGCATTGACTATCAATCTACAGATGCCTTTGTGTACATTTTAAGAATTACCGAAGGATAATGTCCTAAAGAGTCAATTTTGGGGTAAACAAGGATATTCGTTTTCAACATAAGAGCTGCTGTCAAACTGTCTTGCAAAGTGGTCAAATAATACTCCCTCCCATAACGAATGAATACGTCTTGCTCCTACCGTGGAAAGACAAGAAATTCATGGGCCCACTATGCAGGGCATGGAGGAGGGAGCGTCGGCCTGTCACATTCCCCTCGTCATTAATAAGATCAAGAAACAGAATGGTAAGAGGAAGGACTTTGGGGTCAAACAGTACAAGACTTGAGTCTGGGCCCTGTTACTTACCTGCTATGTGCCTCAAGTAAATGTCTTAACCTGTGGACCACAGCTTCCCAACATGTAAAGTAGAAATTCAAAATCATATGCATTTCACAGGGTCATTATAAAGAGCCAGCAATAAAGTGTTAGCTATGCAAGGTACATTAGTTCTGGAGATCTGTACAACACAGTGCCTAGAGATAATAATACTTCGCTGCACCCTTAAAAATCCGTTAAGAAGGTAAATCTCATGTGAAATGCCCTTACCACAATAAAAGAAAAAGAACTGGTTGGGGCGCCTGCCGGGCTCAGTCAGTTGAGCATTTCAGCTCAGGTCATGATCTCATGGTTCGTGAGTTCGAGCCCCACATTGGGCTCTCTACTGTCAGTGCAGAGCCTGCTTTGGATCCTCTGTTCCCCTCTCTGTCCCTCCCCCATTTGTGGTTTTTTTTTTCTCTCTCTCTCTCTCTCCCTCAAAAATAAAGACTTCAAAAATATCTTTAAAAAAAAAAGAATTCGTTAATGGATATACTTTGACCCCAAGATGGGGAAAAAAAGAGCCAACAGAGATTATGTATACATAAAGCTTCTAGTGTAGTGCCTGGCACACAGTGGGAGCTTAATATCTGAGAATTAATTTTTGTAGTCGGCAGCCTTCTGAATCTGAGTGTCCTCTTTGTCCGTTAATGGCTTTGATCTGGATTTGGCTCAAACAAGCCCTGGAGAAGCACTGAGCACAGGAGCAGGGAGGGGCCACAGGGTGGGTCTCAGGGCCCCAGGCTGGGAGGGGCTGGTGGACTCCAGAGAGGTGATCTGGCTGGGACCGGTTCAGGCCGTGGGAATGATGGTAGCCGATAGGGCAGATGGTGTGGAGGAAGTAAAATGGAACGGGAAGTCGAGTTAGACTGTGGCATAAGATAGTTCAGTTTCTCCTAAAGGGGGTTGTGTGTACAAGATGATCTTTAGTGATTTTTTTATACTATTAATTTTTCTAAAATTTTTTATTGTACACTGAAAAATATAGCCAACACATTTAACAGATGATTCCAAGGGGCTCTTACTTAGGATAATGCTAGAGTAGGCGTTTGAATGTTTAAAAAGTGAGTTGATTTAAATTTAAAGATTCAGTAAATCATAGTACATGATGTGTGAGCCACAGTTATCCCCCAAAGCATGATGGCAATACATTAATGACTGAAGTTCTTTAAACACTGATGCACAAAGCCAGCGATGGAATTTAGTGCAAGTTCTGAAAGCAGACAGCATGAAGATCAAGCCCAGCTCTGCAATTTACCCTGTGGGCGCGTGGATCTCAGATTCCTGATCTGTAGAATGGGCATAATATTAGTTTTTGTTCACAGGGTTGTCATGCAGATTGAATGAAATCACATACGTGACTCACCTCCCTGTCTGGAATGGAGTAAGCCCCTCACAAACACGATCACTATAATTATTAGAGTGAGTCTAGGCTAAAGAGTTTTGATTTTATTACCAATAATTGTGGTTCTGTTCGTATAGCATTAATTCTGTTGTGAAAATAATATTTCTATTTTTCACATTTTTTTTTTAATTTTTTTTTTCAACGTTTATTTATTTTTGGGACAGAGAGAGACAGAGCATGAACGGGGGAGGGGCAGAGAGAGAGGGAGACACAGAATCGGAAACAGGCTCCAGGCTCTGAGCCATCAGCCCAGAGCCCGACGCGGGGCTCGAACTCACAGACCGCGAGATCGTGACCTGGCTGAAGTCGGACGCTTAACCGACTGCGCCACCCAGGCGCCCCTCACATTTATTTTTGAGAGAGAGAGAGCATGAGTGGGGGTGGGGCAGAGAGAGAGAGGGAGACAGAGACTCTGAAGCTCCAGGCTCGGCTGTCAGTGAAAAGCTGGACGTGGGGCTCAAACTCACAAACTGTGAGATCATGACCTGAGCCCAAGTCAGACCCTCAGCCGACTGAGCCACTCAGGCCCCCCTGAAAATAATACTGCAACATTAACATAGAAGATTCTTTTTTTAGTGTTTATTTATTCACTTTTGAGAGAGAGTGTGTTGAGGCAGGGGAGAGGGGGAGGGGCAGAGAGAGAGAATCCCAAGCAGGCTCCACACCATCAGCTCAGAGCCCGACTCAGAGCTTGAACCCGGGAACCGCTGAGATCACGACCTGAATCTAAACCAAGAATCGGATACTTAACCCACTAGTCCACCCAGGCGCCCCGACAAAGAAGATTCTTAAACAAAAAGGAGAAGCACTCATTCTCCCAACCTTAAATAATTTTCAATTTTGCATATTCTCTTCCAGACTTTGTCAACGTGAATACTTACTGTTCATAACTGCAATCACAGTGTTCATGCAAATTTCATATCCTGCCTTTTCTCAACAAACATGATGTTATAAACATTTTCCATGCTTCTGCATATTCTTTATAATTATCTGTTTGTGGCTGCCTAATATTGCATTGACTGGATGAGCCTTGGTTTTCTTAACCATCTCGCTGCCTGGAAAAATGTAGAAGGATAATGCCAGTGGCACTCCATGACCTTTTTTCATCTACTGAATTATGTTCTTAAGATCAATTCCCCGAAGTGAGATTAATGGGTCAAAAGGTAATAATGTTTTTGAGGCTCCTGTTACATTTTACTAGATTGTTTTGCAGAGTTTTGCATGCTGTTTCCAGAGATGTAGGAACACAGACTTCATCCAACGTTGCCAGCGCTGGGTGATGGTGTTTATGAATTCTGCTAATTTAATAAGTAGGAAACGCTATCCTGAGACTGCCTTCATTTCCATCTCTTTGATCACAAACAGGTTGAACTATTTTCCAAGTATTTGTTTACTCTCTGCTTATCCTCTTGGGTGAAATCGTTGCCCATATCCTTCACCTGTTTGTCTGTTGAAGTCTTAAAGTTTTCCTTATTAATTTGAGCGCTTTAGAGTTCATAGATATTAATCATTTGCTGGCCAGATTTGGCCACGGGAGGCTTCTGAGCAGGAGGTCATCAGATTACAACTACATTTTGGGGGATTAACCTTGAGATTAACTGAGGTAAGTGGGTTGAGAGACAGAGAAATCTGCCAGTGGCTACTGTGCTTGATGCCATAGCAGGAGCGTGAACTGCGCAGGGGTGGTGGGAATGGGTAGGCAGGTCCGTGCCCCCATACGAGAGCTTGTGGCTCTCTGCCCTGTCTCCCACAATGCCCTTCACACATATGCACTCTCTCGCAAATTCAGTGACTTCAGCCCACAGAATTTAAGGGGAAAGGAATTATCCTGTCCTGTCTATTCACTACAGAAATGAGAAAAAGCACTGCCCACAGGGAATCACACAGGAAAGGGGTTCCATAAGCACCTTCCTTCTCTGGGGTGTCTCCTGGAGGTAGGGGAGGGGTTGGAGAATTGGTGCAACAGGAAGGGGGCATCATCAGAGTCTTTCAACACATAATGTGGGTTCCCAGTCTAACAGAATCTAAAGCAGCTCATCTAATAGCCCCCCCCCCGGCCCCCCAGGCAGGCCTTCCCAATACTTCCCAAAGCCCACTTTCCATCCCAGACTTGCCCCCTCTGCTGGACGTCAATGCAACCAGCAGCACCTTGCACCATGATTATTTACTAGACCATGCGTCCAGGAGGTCAGCGCTGTTTGCCGAGTGCCTACTCTGTGCCAAGGTTGTGCCCAGCGCATGAAATAAAGTCAAAGAAAACATGGACCCTGTGCTTGGCAAGTTCACACTCTAGTAAGAAAGGGAGGCTCTCTTCAGCAGGAAGGGAACTCCAGCAGACACAATGGGACCCAAATTTCTAACCAACAGACCTTCAGGGAGCCAAAATTCTGACTTTTGGTCAAGACTGGCATGGAGCTTCATGAAACAAGGAAAGATTCACACAGACCTGGATTCAGAGCTTGGTCCACAAATTCCTAGTCATGTCAGCTCTGATGAAGTCACATGACATCTCAGCATGGCTGCCCCTAACATTTGCAGGCTTAACACTGCAGATGGAAGGTAGGTACCATAGGCTGGGAGGTTTCTCCTCACCCCACCAGTCCATGCCAGGCAACCCCTGCCCACAAGTACCCCTAGCCTCTTACCCACACCAGCCTTGTTCCTTTGCATTCTTCAAGGGAATCTGACATTGGAAAACTAGGTTCAAACATAGAATGATCTAACTCCATGGAGTTCTACACACAAACTCAGCCACCTCCTCTTGTCTTCCCAAACATAGCTCCATCCCAAACAAGGGCCTTACATACATCCTATGTAGGAATATCCTACCCACATGTCCAAGCTCCAGCTACTCCCCACAAACAGCTGCCCGACGGGAAAAGACACTCCCATAAGCCCTGGAAGTAGATTTGGGCCATTTGAGCAAAAGATTCCAGAATTCTGGATACCCACAGTATGGTCTAGAAGGGGAATACAGGCTCCCAGAGGGCATATCCCCTTGGTTGCAGGGACTTCACGCCCCATGAAGGGATGCTGGCTAGAGGAGGACCTGAACAAAACCCTTTAAAGCATGGGACCCAGGGCAAGAAGGATCTTTTGTTTTTTTAAGTTTATTTATTTACTTTGAGAGCAAGCACAAGCATGCTCAGGGGAGGGGCAGAAAAGACAGAGAGACAGAATCTCAAGCAGGCTCCAGCTGTCAGTGCAGAGCCCCACATGGGGCTTGAACTGATGAACCGTGACATCGTGACCGGAGCCGAGATCAAGAGTCAGACACTTAACCGACTGAGCCACCCAGGCGCCCCCTGGACAAGACGGATCTAAGAGTAATACTACCTCTCTGAGGAATCTCTATCGGTAAACAGGGGATGTTAATAGACCCTGCCCCATAGAGCTGCTCTGAATGTTAAATGAGCCAGTGCACATAGTTCATGACATGAAGTGGTTAATAAATGCCAGTAACTGTTATAAATAATATAAACGGACAGAGAGCCTAGAAACCAAACAGGGAAGGAGAAAACATGTTGTAACACCCTTGCCCTTTAAACTACTTTGCTTTATGTGTTTTTCCTGATTTTGGAAAGCAGCTCTGTCCCCATTAGGCGGGCAGAGTAGGACTTTGGGTGGGAGGGGGGAGGGTTCTGGGTGAAAAGTGCAGGCCCTGCCCCCGCCCCAGCACGCAGTCACTGAAAGGCTCAGGCGCCTCAGAGAGTCCCTAGAAGTTCTGACCTGCCCGTGGGTCCCTCATCACACCCCCAGAGCTGGGAAGGGAGGGTAGGGCAGCATGGAAAAGGATCTAGCTGGGAGGCTGCCTTCCAGTAGCTTCTGATTCCAGAGGGAGAAATGAGGATGTCACAAAGGCATGGCTCTGGGGACCCTTCCAGTGTCCACACTGCTCCTTTCAATGATGGGGAGCCTGACGCCCAGAGAGGAGAGAGGTCTGTCCCAGGATACACAGCCATTTGGAGGCTGGCTCCCGGCTAGAACCGGACTTGGAGCTCGGGCCTGGATTGTGTTCATCACACCAGGCAGTGCTGGTCCGTGCCAGAGGGAGGGAGAGATGTGGAGGCCAGACACACACACAGGGTAGGAGGTTCTAACTCAGCGGCGCCTGGGTGGCTCAGTTGGTTAAGTGTCCGACTCTTGATTTCGGCTCAAGTCATGCTCTCACAGTTTGTGGGTTTGAGCCCCGTGTTGGGCCCTGCGCTGACGGCAGCTGGCATGGAGCCTGCCTGGGTTGCTCTGTCTCCCTCTCTCTGCCCCTTCCCCCTTCTCAAAAATAAATAAACTTTAAAAAAAAAAAAAAAAAAACAGGTTGTAACTCAACACCGACTCCCAGAATCAGCTGTGACCTCGGGTCCCCACCCTACCCTCTGCCACTAGACGGCAATATCTATTTCTGCGGGCTGTTGTGAGGCTGAAAAGGAAAATTAATAGTAATTTTATTAGAGTTTGTTGAGCACAGGGTCAGGTACTCTGTTAGGTTCTTTCATGTTTTATCTCATTTAATCCTCAGACAACCGCGTGCCCTGGGAACTAGTACTGCCCCCCTTCCATTTTCTGGCTGAGAAAACTGGGGCTTAGAACAGGTAAATACCCTGCCCAGCGTCCTGGAGCTAAGTCAGCAGCGGAGCCGTGGTAGGAACCTGCCCTGGACCCCTGAGCCACCCCCACTTCGGCCGCCACCCGCCAAGTGTCCTACACGATGAAGTTGCCAGATCAGGTGTCAGAAAGAGCCAGGGACGTGCTGTGGACTCACGAGATGGGTTCCCCCAGAGGAAACAGGAGCCCTGGGGGTCACAGCGAGAGTAGGAGTGCTGTCAGTGAGTGGGCACTCGTAGAGGAAGTCAAGACTCGCCTAATGTGTGCCAATGTCTTGTTTCCTGTACCTGACCTCCTTTCCAAAGCCCACCGTTTTCCACACGAGGGACCCTCCCCCTTCTCCGGGAAAATCCATCCATCCCATCAGTCCATTCCTGAAGCTCCTTGGGTTTCCCTTGGGGCTGCAGATCCACATACAGCCACCAGAGGGCAGGCCAGCTCTGTGGCGAGTCCTGAGGACCAAGTACCCTCAGAGACTGGCCAAGTGTCCAGCCAGGAAGGGATGGACCCAGGTGCCCTATGACACAACCATCCTTTGTATCTTGCCATCAGCTTACTCCCTCGGATGTCAAAACATCTAACTGTAGAAGCCAAACTCATGTTCACACGTGGTGCCTGATTCCACTGGGACAAAGATCTTAAGAACCACCACCAAAACAGTAAGGACAATTGGTTATCACCACAGACACGGGTCAGAACTTCATTTTACTAAGCACTTTCTCATATCTTGAGTGGTTGGAGATGTACTGAAGCCTTATGAGTATGTTCCCACTGTACAGATGAGGAAACTGAAGGACCAGAAAAAGGAGTAACTTACTTAGGGTCGCCTAGAGAACGCTGGTCTTCAGACTGGAGGGAGAGTGGTTTCCAATTCCCTGACCATCTGGAGGTGGGATTGGGGGGGTGGGAGCGGGGGGTTGGGGGGCAGGGGGATGCAGGTGTGGACAGGGAGAGGAACAAAGGGTCAGAACGCTCTACAGGGAAGGCCAAATGCATTGTGGTACTTCCTGTAAAGCAACCATCCACCCACCCACCCACCATCCATCCATCCATCCAGAAGGGTTCATTGAGCATTTGCTGGGGACACAAAGACGGATGAGAGGAGTTTCCTGCCCTCAAAAAGCTGGCAGTCTAATGCGGGAAAGTGGTGAGTCAGCAGATAATTATAAGAAACTGCACAGCTGTACAATGGGATGTGAGCAGAGGGTCTGCGACCCTCGGAGGGGCAGCCAAGTGGAAGGTGTCTCTGGGGCTCCCAAGCCCTGAAGGAGAGGCACGGAGCCAAGGATTATGGGCAGGAACACCCCTTTCCAACTGCATCCCACCCCGGGATGGGGGCTCCCCTCCCGGCTTCGCGTGCTGGCCTGTGTTGGGGGCCAGGGGTCCTCCCACCCCTCTCAGAAGAGCGCGGGCCCAGGGAGCCGATGACAGCACACCTGAGTCAGCCCGCCGCCCACCCGCCCCTCAGCGTCTGTCTCCGCATCTTGTGATATTTCGCTCCCCGGGAGCCAGCCCCACTGCGCTCCGGAGGCAGCTCGGCAAACAAACCCAGCGACAGATTGTGCCGCGGCTCATTCCGGGGAAGGACGCCAAATCCCACCCTGCTACCCCCAACACTCCCTCCCCGCCGCCCCCTCCAGGCCCTCCTCCCAGGCGCGGGGCCTCGGCAGGGTGGGTCCCAGGAAACGCTGGGGCCTATTCCTGCCTTCTAGAGATGGGAGGGGGGTTGGAGCCCCAGAGACGCCCCTTTCCGCTCCTGCCTCTCGGGAACCAGAGAGGCGCGGCAGAGGACATTAGGTGAGGAGAGAGCCCAGGAAGGGCAGGCGACAAACCGGCAGGGGGCGCCCAAGCGTCCAGGTGCAAGACTGCCGAGAGCCTGCCAATGAAATGGGGGTGGGGAGACGGAGGCCGACACCGAGAAACAGACAAGAGACACAGAGATGTAGAGGCAGAGAGGCAGAGGGCCATGGGACAGAAGGGAGGCTACAGAGACACGGAGAGACGGTGAGAGAGACAGAGAAGTTAGTGATAGAGACAGATGCATAAAGATAGGAAATGACAGGGAGAGAGGCAGGAGGGAGAGAGGAAGGAATGGGGGGAGGGGGGTGGAACAGAGAGACAGAGACTACAAAATATGAATAAGGGTGGGGGAAGAAAGTGAGAGAAGTCGAATGAGAGCCAGGGAAGAATGAGAGACTATGGGTGGAGCGGGGAATGAATGGGGAAAAGAAACCGGCATTTATAAAGCGCCAACTGTATGCCAGGGGCTGCGTTGGACTCTGGCACCGACAGGAGAGGAGGAGCCAGAGAGGAGGCAGCGGGGGCGAGGGGTTCTTTTTCTGTGCTCCCGGGAGCGGCCGCCCGGGGCTCTCGCGCTTCCTCGGGTGGGGCTGCGCGCAGATGGCCCTGGCCCGGGCGGCACGCGCCGCTCCCGCAGCGCCTACCCCGCGGGTGCCTCAAGGCCACCGTCCCCGAAGCGCCTTCCCCCATGGCCGCGCGCCTGTCCGGAGCCGGGGCGGCTCCGAGGGCCGGATGCTGGGCGCCCGGGGCGGGGTCGCGGCCGGGGTCATTGTCCTCGCTGTCTTTGTAAGGAGACGCTTAGGTCACGGATCGGATGGTATAGCCTCGAACGCGGCCACACGAGGCGCGAGGGGCTCCGTCGGGATCAGAACGCAACCCTCTTTTAGAGGAAGAAGCAGCTCGTGTAAAATCAGTGGTCTCTTCCCCACGCAGGAGATGAGATATTCCCTTTAGGTCACATCACACTCACACATAAAAATGCACACACTCGCACGCGCACCCAAACTTGCACCCGCTCGCAAACGCATTAAGGGCACACACACCCAGGCCCTATCCCCCTGCCAGCCATCCCAAGTTCACTCGCGCCAAACTCTAGCACTCCTCACGTTTCCCACCAGTGCAGCCCCGCACGCTGGTGGGCACTCCGCGGCTCACCCATCCGCACACTCATGTGCCCCCCTCTCCCTCGGGCCCGTTTAGAAGGTCGCGCGCAAACACTCCAGAGTCACACCTTCACAAGTGTCCTTGTGCGCGCGTGCACGCTCATATACTCTCCATCTTGCACACGCAAACTCTTGCATATGCTATTCTTCTAGTCGCACACACTCCGGGCCTGGGGTCTGCGGACGGAAGGGAAAGTGGAATCTAGGAGCTCTCCCAGGAAAGAGAAATGTGGAGGCCTGGACTTTGGCGCTGGGGACGCGGCAGGAAAGAGAGGTGACCCAGGAGCCCATCTCCTCCGGGAAAGTTGGGAGGGGGGACTGGACAAGTCCACAGGGTTCCCTCACACTACTGCACCGCCGCCGCCCCCCTCCCCCAGGAAAGGATTTCTCTCGAAGCAAGGCTTCGCGAAGGCGATCGAACACCGTCCTCCGGGTTCCCCCAGGGGGGGAGGGGGTCGGGATGGAGGGGGCTGGAGAGCCGCGCCCGCCTCCTAGTGGCCAGGAGAGGGTTAAGTCGGCTGGCTAGGAAGCGAGGGAGGAGCCAGCGAGTGCGGGAAGGAGTGGGGGTGGTTGGGAAGTGCATCCTCGCTGTCCCCACTCTCCCTCGGCGAGCAGCCGGGGCGCACGGACAGACGGACTGACGGACTCGCGCGCCGCTCGCGCTGCTGGGGGGCGCTGGCACCGGGCGTCGACGGCCAGCTCCAGCCCTCCCAGCCCCGTCGCGCCCCGCCCCGTCCCGTCGGGGCCGATGGCTCCTCCCGAGGCCCGCAACCCGGGGGGCGCAGGGTAGAGCCTCGCGGCCCGGCCACACAGCCCGGGGACTCCTGGGCCCTCCCGGAGCCCCGCGGAGTCCCCGCCGTCCGTCCGGCGGGCTCAGTGAGCGAGTGGGAGCGCCCTCCCCCCGCCGCCCCCTCCCCCGAGCGTCGAGACAAGATGCTGCCCGGGCTCGGGCGCCTGCTGCAAGGTAGGGACCTCAGCCCGCCGGCAGGCGGAGGGCAACCCGGGGAGGGGAGCCGGGTGCCCCCTCCCCCCCCCACCCCGGGCGTGAGGGTGGGGCAGTCGTGGGGGTGGGAAGGAGCCTGGGGATGTGGGGGGAGAGCTTAGCTGGGGGCCCCGCCCCCGCGCCCAGGGTGGCCGGCTGGAGGAGCGCACCCGGCTCCAGCCTGCTGGGAGGTGCGGGTAGCTCGTGACCGAGGGGGGACGCAGGGGCAGGCGGACCCGGCCCGGGCTCCACCTGCTCCGGGGGACGCTGAGGACTCTGGCCGGCTGGGGAAGCGCCGACTCAGCAACTCCTCGTGCCCCGTGCCTCAGCACTTTCCAGTCACCTGGGAAGACTGGGGGTGTGGGTAGGGGGCTGTCTGGGAGGATGGGAGACTCGGAGGGAAACCCAAAAGGCCCTGCCTGGTAAGACAGATGGAGGGCGCTAGAAGGGGGGGGGGGGGTAGTTTCACGGACTGAGTGACAAACTAGGGTGTGGACCAGAGATTGGGGGTGGGGTGGGGAAGGGGTCAGAGAGAGGGGGAAAGCAAGAGGCAGTCGGTGATGGAGAAAGTGGTTTAGGGGAGAGACGGAGAAGGAGGAGGAGGAATAAAGGTTAGACGGGAAAAACCTGGAGGGAAGTGGGACCCAGGTGAGGCCCAGGAAGAGAGAAGGAAAGGGGAGACCACGTTCGGAGAGAGATGGAGAGAAAACGAGGGAATGGGACCCAGAATCGGGAAAGGAGGGTGCGTAATGGGAAAGAGGGAGGTAGGCTGGGACCCTAGGGACCAGGAAGGAAAGGGGAGTGGGAAGACGGGGAACCTAGAAACCAAAAAGGGGTGGTGGATGGAGATGGGGTGTCAGGAGCCGGGAAGAGGGTCCAGGATGAACACCAGGATCACGGATAGCGAACCATAAATGGGAGAGGGGCTGGGGCTGGGGCTGGGAAGGAAGGAGGGAAGGAAGAGGAGGAAGGGGACTAGAAGGGAGAGAGGTACCAGAGGGGGCTGCCTAGGGATGAGACAAAGAGGCTTCTGGTAACCACTTCCACGTGGGAAGCCCTCCATTCCCAAAGCACCTGCTTGGCACGTCCCTTCTCCCAGGCAGTGGTCGGTGGGCCAGCCTGGGGAGCTCTGAGCTCGGGGCCTTGGGGGTGGCTGTGAGGGGGCAAGGGTGAGGCAGCCTCCAAAGGTGGGCACCTTGGCTGGCTGCGTGCTGCCATTTATATCTCTGGGCCCCGCCGTCGGATCCTGCCACCGCCACCCTGGCGGCTGCTTATTTTGGGGTGTCACATTCTGGCAGAGTGAGAAGCTGTTTGCAGCAGCTCTAACCCTCCGTCACCCGCATCAGTGCTTCCCCAGGCCCCTGCGTCACAGGCATCACTGCCACCTCCATCCTTCTCTGCGCCCCCACCTCCTCAGCCCCTACCCCCCTCAGCATCTGCCTGCCAGGCCGCAGCCCTTTCCCAGCCTTCTGGGTCTGGAACCGTTTGTTGTTCATCTGGGACCCTGTGCCCTTCCCGCAGAGCCAGAGCCCTGGATGCCCCTTCCAGGGGGCATCTTTTCCCGGGGCCACTCTGCCCGCTGGGTTAGCACCCTGGCATCTGCCCCCCAACCCAGTGTCCATCCACCTCCTCCTCCTCAAGCTCCTTCTCTCACCAGAGCCTCGGGACTAAAAGGTGGCTCTTGGGGTGAGAACCTTGTTCCTGAGCCTTGGTACTCCAGGGTGATAGCCCAGAGTCCTTGACAATGGTCTCTCGGTGAATGGATACTTTTTGGCTCCGGGCCCCTCAGCCTTCCGGGATCGATACCGTGTACTGGCCTCTCTCCGCTCCCCCCGGCAGGTCAATCCTCGCCCTATCTCCTGGACACTAGTCATTCCTTTTTGACTCCAAAATGGGCCGTCCCTTAAAGTAGCCACAAGCTGGAGCCCAGAAGAGGAAATCTGCAGAGAGCCTGGGTCCCTTCTTTGCTCTCACCCGGAAGGGCATCATGGCTGGCCCAGCCCCGTGCACCTGGGTGCAGTTTCTGTCTCCCTTTACCTTAAGGGCAGTGACTGTCACACTCAGGCGTGGGTTCTGTGGATGATATGGGGTCTCCAGCTGCAGGCCCTGGGGCAACTCATTTTCTGTGCCTGAGCCTCCCTCCCCTCGCCTGAAAATTGGGGGCAATAATATTGACCTCACGGGGTTATGTTACATTATACTGTATGCGTAAAGACACTATTTCTCTACGTAGAAATACCGTGCCTGGAGCACAGTAGGTGCTTAATGACAGATGGCTTCTGCCCACCCCTGCTCTGCGCTCCCCTGCGGCTCTAGCCATCACCTGCTGACTTTAGAAAAAAGGAAGAGGAGGAAAGAGAGAGGACGGGGTGAGCCAAGAGGGTGGGGGAGGCTGTCACCACCAGCTTTCCTCCGTCCCTTATAAGTAGTGAGGGCTTCAGTGAACTGAAGGCTTCAAGAAAGATATCGAAGGCAGACTGTCAGACATTCATGTCAGGAGGCCTGAGCTGCTCACTCAGAAACTGACCCTTCCCCTTTCCGGCCCTCAGTGGCACTGCCTGTGAAATAAGGGTTTTGGCCACTGACGTACCCACTCCCCCTTCCAGCTCCGACGCTCTGTATCTTGCCCTGGCCTTTGCTAGGGAGTCACAAAATGGGAGCTGGGAGCAGACATGTGGTCCTCAGGGAGCGAAAGGAGACAAGGCCTGGAGGGAAGGAGTAATGGTGAGGAGCCATGGGAAGCAGGGGGTGGGGAAGGGACCGTGTGGCGAGAAGAAAAAGGGCTCACACCACGGGCACAGACCGAGGGCGGAGGAGGGAGAGAGGTGCGGCCCACCAGCCCCCACTGCCTCTGCCCAGGAGCGCTCCAGCAAGGGCCAGGGGTGGGGGGCAGAGAAACCCAGCGCCCCCCACCTTCCCCTCCTCCTTGCCTTCAGTGAGAGCCGCAGCCTGAATTATGGATGAGGCTCCTTGGGTTACAGCTGCTTTGCACGGCAGAGAGGGCCAGAAATGGTAACAGAGTCACTGTTACGCAGCAGCTGTCACAGAGGGGCCCCCTGCTCAGGGCCCCTCCTCAAAGACCCTGCAGGGAACACCAGCTCCAACTTGGGGCAGTGGGCCGTGATGGAGGGGCGGATACAGGGGCAGGTGGAGGGGGCGTGGGGAAAGAAGAGAGGAGCCCCCTGATGTGGGCAAGCAGGGGGCCAGGGAGTTGTGAGTCAGCCCCGGCACCCTTGGCCTCTAGGCTGGAGGAGACCCTGGGGCCAGTGAGTGGCCCCTGACTCTGGAGAGCGGTGGGATTGCACATCCTTCCCCTGTCTCTCCTGGGGTACCGGGCAGCCCTGGAGGCTGAGGGAAGAGCTCCCTAATCCTCTAGAGGGCTGTGGCCTTCAGAGCTCACACTCTCTTGTGAGCTTGTGGATAAGGGGTGGGATTAAGGATCAGAAAAAGCATTTGACTTCCCCTGGTGTCAAGTCCTTGGGGAAGCAAGCTCAGAGGGGGACTGCTAAGAAGAGAAGTGTCCTGGCCAGGCATCAGGAGACTCCTTTTTGGTCCTTGCCCCGTCAACCACTTTGCTGTGTGACCTTGGGCAAGTTCCTTGCCCTCTCTGAGCCCCAATGTGCCCTCCATAGAATAAGAACTTGAACCCGATGAGCCTGGAGGACCTTTCCAGCTCTGAGATCTCCTGTTCTAAGCCCCAAACCTCACTCCTCGTGAAACCCACCCAGGGTTCCCTGCTGCGCTCCCTGCCCCCCGCCTGGTTCAGATGAGGGGTGAGAGACACGCCCCTCCACCCCACGTGGCTCTGAAAAACTCAGGAGGAGAAAGTAATCGTGAAACGCCGCACGGGGGAGGGGTGAGAAGGGCCGAGAAACGCGGAGGTGGTGTGAAGGAACGGAACAGCAGCCGCTGTGTCACTGAGTATTACATCACACCCAGCCTACACACGCACGGGGCCGCACTCACACACACGCGGAGTGCAGCCGGCACACGCTCGCACGCTCGCACCGCAGAGCGCCAGGAGGGGCCGGGTCAGAGTTGGGGTGGCGCCCGAGGTGGGGGAACAGGAACACCGCACACATCAGGCATGGGGTCTCCCGCCCCCGCACCTGTGTGTCCCCCCAGGCAAGGAGGCGTGGCAGAGGGTCCACGATACCCACGCTACACCCCTTGCCTACCATCACACACACACACACACACACACACACACACACACACACACACACACGCCACACGGCAACCTCTAGAGCACAAGGCACCACTTAAACTCACAGACCCTCGGTCTCTCCCCTGGAGTCTCTGAGGCCCAGAAAGCCCAGAAAACCTCGGGTCCTGGGTCCAAGCACCCATCTTCCTCCCCTCGGCCTTCATGGGCCTAATACATTGCTTGAAGCAGAAGGCTCTCAGTCTATGTGTGCCCAGGGAATCAGTGTCCGGGTTGTGGGGTGGAGGCTCCCCTTCACCCCAGGCCAACGTGCCAGCAGAAGATCCCAGGAGTCATCTGGAAGTCATGGTAAAGGGCAGAGGTCAAGCTAGGTCCAGTCCACAAGCTTACGAGCTGCAGGGAGGGCAAGAAGACCAGGGGACAGGGATGGACGAGGGGGTCCTGCACAGGGACACAGGGGGCCTAGACTCGGCTCTTTAGCCCCAGGCCCTTAGGCCTGCTTCTCCATCCGTATCATAAGAAGGCTGAGCTATTTCCAGTATTCAAGTTGCTTGAAAATAAATATACGTATATGCATCTTTAAGTGACTTCAAATGAGAACAGCGTGTGGTATAAACATGCAGATTCCCAGGCTGTCCCCCAGGAATTCCAATTCTGCAATCTTTCCAGGACCACCCGGCTGATTCTGTTGCAGGTGGCCGCTGGCCCCAGATAGAAACGCGCTTGCCCCTGGTCCCCAAGGGCCCTTCCAGCTTGGAGAGGCCCTGGTTCTTCCAAGGTGAAAGGTGAAAGCTGCCGGCAGGTGAGGGAGGGGGCTGCAGGGCCAGACCCCAGGTCAGCCAGAGAGGGCCACCATGCACGGGCCTTAGATTCACCAAGGCTCTCAATTTAGTTCCAGCCGATCTCAAATGGGGGCGACTCACTCCCCAAGGGACATCTGGCAATGTCTGGAGACATTTTGGTTATCATAACCAGGGGGCAGGTGTGACTGGCATCTAGCGGGTAGAGGAATACCCGAAATAGGACATCATATAGGACTGCCCCTGGCAGCAAAGAACCATCAGGCGCACCACACCGAGGCGGGGCGGGGGGAGGGAGCCCTGGCAGTCCACATGGCCAAACCTACCACAGTGGAACCAGTTGAGAAAAGACCACCACTCGTCAAACAACGTGAAACCTCGCTGTCTACAGTGCCCTCTTGGCATCGCTTTATTTTTTAACACACCAGGAGCCTCAAAAATCAGAAGTGGCTGGGGCTTCTCGCGACTCTAGGGATGCACCCAGAACCCCTCCCCGAGAAGCCCTGCGGTGAGGTGTCCCCCGCACCCCGCGCTGGCCCGCAGCCCACCCAGACCCGCCTCCCTCTCCCCGCAGGTCCCGCCTCGGCCGGCCTCCTGCTGATGCTCCTGGCCCTGCCCCCAGCGGCCCCCAGCTGCCCCATGCTCTGCACCTGCTACTCGTCCCCGCCCACCGTGAGCTGCCAGGCCAACAACTTCTCCTCCGTGCCGCTGTCCCTGCCGCCCAGCACGCAGCGACTCTTCCTGCAGAACAACCTCATCCGCACGCTGCGGCCCGGCACCTTCGGGCCCAGCCTGCTCACCCTGTGGCTCTTCTCCAACAACCTCTCCACCATCTACCCGGGCACCTTCCGCCACCTGCAGGCCCTGGAGGAGCTGGACCTCGGCGACAACCGGCACCTGCGCTCTCTGGAGCCCGACACCTTCCAGGGCCTGGAGCGGCTGCAGTCGCTGCATCTGTACCGCTGCCAGCTCAGCAGCCTGCCCGGCAACATCTTCCGCGGCCTGGTCAGCCTGCAGTACCTCTACCTCCAGGAGAACAGCCTGCTCCACCTACAGGTGAGCCGGCCCCGCCCGGGGCGCGCGCGCATGCGCAGAGCTCTCCCAGGACCCCGGGCTGCTCCCTCCAGGTGCCCATGGGGACACCCTTCCTGCCGAAGCATCTCTATTTCTCTGCCCCTTCTCTAAGTTTCTGTGTCCCTCTCACTCTCTCCAGGCGGGGTTCTCTTTTGTTTTCTCTCCTCTGTCTTCCTGTCTGTGCCTGTTTGGGTCCCTTGCTGCCTCTCTCACTAACTCTCCAACCCCCCATCTGTCTCCCTCTGCCCGGCTGTCTGTCTGTCTATCCTTTTCTGTCCCTCTCTGCCTCTCTCACCAACTTGCCTCCCCCATCTGTCTTCTTCTGCCTCTTCTGTCTGTCTCCCTTCACACGCCCACCCCACACACTCCCCCATGTCTGTCTGGGTGTATGTGTGTGTCTCTTTCTGTGATCCCTCCTTTCCCCCTTGGCTGCCTTCGGGGGGCTCTGCCTTTCCCCGGGCACCCAGCCCGAAGGCCTTTGTGGCTGATTTTCTCACCTGCCCCCACACCCTCCCACGTCCCGGGGAGGAACAGCAAGAGGGCAGAGCCCCTACCATTATGCCCCATGGGAGGCTCTGCCTCTCTCCAGCTCACTGGGTAATGGGACGAGGGCAAGTCCTCCCCTTTCTGGATTCCTGTCCCCCAGACCTGGCATCCCACTGCAAGGGAAGAAGGAGAACAAAAGGGTAAAGGGCTGTTAAGTAGCTGGAAAATGGATGCTCTGGAAACGGAAGGAATAACAGTAATTGCTATTTATTGTTATTGTCATTGATCTAAATATTGTTTATTGTTGTTGTTATGCTGACTGTTTGACAGCCAGATCCTCCCGTTCTATTTCCCCAGGAAGCAATCACACACCCTCCAAACCACTCTGGAAGAAATTCCTCCCTTGGCTACATAGCCTCTGGCTGGAAAGGGGGCAAGGACATCCAAATTCTCCCCTCTCCCCACATAAGCCTGGAAGGCTCTTGCTCCTCCCCAGGTCGGTGCCTGCCTGGTCTCACCAGTGTGCCAATTTGAACATCAGGTCAGTGTTGACGTGGACAGAGTTAATGACAATACCCTAACAAACCTGCGTCCAGCACCCATTATGGGCTGGGTGCCGAGAACTCAGCAGGGAACAAAACAGACCAAGCTCCCTGCCTTCAGAGATAGCATTCTAGTGGGGGGGAGACAGACAAGAAGACAAATGCAGAGGATGCTGGAAATCTTGTCATGGCTATTATCACTGCAAAAATAATGATAACAGTAGCATCCACTACTGCTCAGTGGGCACACTGTGCGTCTGGCACAGGCATCGACGGGCATCGACTCTGGTGTCGTTTACAGGCGTGTGACAAATTTTGACCATCCTGAACCCCAGTTTTCCCATCTGTAAAACGGGGGCAGCAACAGCCCCCATCTCCCAGGGATTTTATAAGCGTTCAGTGCATGAATAATTTGTAAGGCACTTAGAATAGTGCTTGGCATACGGTAAGCACTATATAAATGCTTGTTAAAACACTATTTTAAAAAGAGAAACAAACCTCATTTAACATGGGTCTTGGTGAAATGGCCCATCTTGGACCCAATCCTGGAGATTTGGGTCAACCTCATGGATTATCCTGAGGCCATGAGTGGGTCCCAGAATACTCCCTCCCTTTTCCTGCCTGCCTAAATTCGCCTCGGATCTCAGGGTGTATGAAGTCTATTCGGCCACCTCACCTCATTTCCGTAGCCCCGTTGGAGGCTGCTTCCTCCACAGATGAGGAAGCGGAGGCCGAGAGTCCCAAAGACTTTGTAGATATAAGGCCTCTTCCCGCGAAGTCTCTTAAACCACTGCACAGAGTCCACGTGACAGGGGGCTAGCGTGTCCCACCATCTCGCTGAGCCTCACGGGAACCTGGCAATAGGGACACGGGATAGAAGCTCCCGAGGCCACTCAACCAGGAAGGGCGGGTGGCATTCGAGCCTGCGTCCACTCAGACTTCTCCACCGGGCTCTGTCCGGGCCCAGGAACTACAGCAGTGTGGGCTCCCCTTTGAGAGCACGCGCCTTGGAGTCTGCTAAACCGAGGTTCAAATCCTGGCTCCCGTAGGACTTAGGACAAATTACTCAACCTCCCGGCCTTCCATTTCCTCGTCTCTAAAATGACAATCGTGATGGTACTTAACATTTATCTAGGACATTTTGTAAGGTGGAACACTTAGCCCCGAGCCACACTCAATGCGGGTGCTATCATCATTATCCTATTACAGCCAGTAGTTCAACAACTACTCCTACGGAGCCCCTGACCTCCTTAGCAAGATAGATCAGTTGGTTCAGAATGACGACTTTGGGGCCCGAGGGCCCGAGTTTGAATCCCCCTGCTCTATTTTCCGACTTACTGAACTTGAGGCAAGGTGCCCCCCCCCCGAACCTCAGTTTCCTCATCTTTAAAAGGGGGGGGGGGGGATAAAAGTAATACCTGCCACAAAGAACGGCTGTAAAAAGCAAATGCATTTGTGTATATAAAGCACATAGTTCAGTGCAGAATAAATCATGTCATGATGACATGACCCTCCATCGACCCTCGGGCCACGAATGGCAGCCAGAGCCTGAGGTCAGGAAAGGCCTAGGCAAAGGGGGCCTTGAGTGGACACGGTGAGAGCGGGGACATGTGTGTCAGGCACCCCTTGGTGTGAACGGTGCTGGGGATCATGGGAAGGAAGTGTCTTCGCACCTGGCCCTTCATAGAGGAGAAAGAGCCAGCCTCTGCCTGGGAGATGCCATAGGCAGGTGAGGAGACACGCGGGCGGGGGTGAGATCCACAGAGCAGGTGTGACCCAAGATGGCGCCTACCCAGAGAGGGGAGCTTCGGAGGCGGTGAGAGGGCCACAGCTTTTCAGGAAGAGGAAGGTGGAGGTGGGATGGGGTGGAGTTTCTCATGGACCGTCTGTTGTAGGCCAGGCACTGCACCAGGGGGGTTCGCTCATCAGTGGATATTTACAGAGCACCTGCTATATGCGAGGGATTCTGGCGGCGAACAGAAACAGTGTCCCTGCTCTCCTGGAGCCGATGTCCTACTTGAGGAGAACCAGATGATAGAGACACCAGGTCTCTCCTTTAATCGTTACCGCCTGCACGGTACGCAAGGGCAGTCTCTGCACTCTGGCAGATCCGAATTGGAATCCCAGGTCCACTTCTGATTTGCTGTGTGGCTCTGTGCAAGTTACTTGACCACTCTGAGGCTCACCGGGCCCATCTGTAAGGTGGAGGACATGACCTGCGCCTCAGAGGTTTGTTGTGGGGGCGAAAGCACACGCTGCTTGCAAAAGGCTCCGCACGATGGGCGGCTCAGGGTAGGCGTCATTCCCCCCGTTTAGCAGCTGAGGACGCTGACCCTCAGCAAAGCTCAGGCACCAGTCCAAGGTCACCCAACTGCTGAGGAGCGTAGCCTAGCATTGGCCCCCGTCCGCCTGACCCCAGAGTCCACATCCACATTCCACCATACACGGCTGGTGGACCCTAGCCAAGTGGTTTGCCTTCGGGGAGCCCCCCTCTCCTGTTCTCTGGAAGGGACATAATAACGTTATCGGCCTCGTGGGGTCGCGATGATGGAGTTGCTACATGGGACTGGGCAGCACAGAGCTTGGCACACAGTGAGAGCTCAGCAAGTCAGCTGCTTGACGATGCTGACGCAGACGATGACGGTGACACCTGGCACAGACTGGTGAGCATTGTGAGTGGGGGTGCCTGGCACAGAGTAGACACTCAATACAGTTTTGTTGAATGAATGAGGTACATTCCAGGACTCACTTACTCATAAATATCAGATGAGGTTGGATCTTAATGATCAACCATCTCCAGTCCCTTGTTTCACAGATGAAAACACCTGAGGCCCAGAGAGGTTCGTGGAGCTGCCCAACGTCACACAGCCCAGCGGCTAGCACGCCAGAGACTGGAGCTGGGAGGGTGGAAGGCAAAGTGAAGAGCAGAATGCTGGGGGGGGGGGGGGGGGAGGCAGGGCAGGGATGCTGCCTTGCGATTCCAAATGGATGCAGGGAGCTGTGAACTGACCTGGGGGGAGGTGAGGGAAATGTGGTTTTCCGAGATGGATGTGGATGACTTTAGCAACCGCTCTCAGCCCTGAGGGAGGGGGTGATGTGGGGGGGTGGGGTGGTGGTGAGGGTGAGGGCTGTGAAAGTCAAGAGCTTATTAATGCACAGAGAACGTCTGAACAGGGAGAGACGAAGGCCCGGATTTGAGAGCTGCAGCCCAGGAAGTGGCTGTGGCATTTGGCAACAGCTTGGATGAGGGGAGGGGTGCGGACCCCCAGACGGAGGCTCAGCAAGGGGAAGGCCAGGACTTTTGCAAGAGGGAAAAGGGGGCAAGGAGAAGAGGCGGGAATTAAGGCATTCTGTAGCCCCCAAGTTGGGACTGTGGGTCAAAGGCGCCTGAATTTCTGGGTTGTCTGAACCTCTGGTGCTCCCTTCCTGACCTCTGGAAGTCCCCAAAGTGCCGATTACCTCTGCTTCTACTCCCGCCCCATACTGATCCTGACCAGGGATCTCTGGGTGGGGCCCACTATTGCTAACACTCCATAAAAAAAACAGAAACCCTAACTAGGTGTCTCAGTGGAAGGGTTTCAGAGCCCACTCGGGGGGGGGGGGGGGGCGGCCAGGAAGACAAGGACAAGGAAGGCCAGACAGGGACAGGCTGAGGCCACGGCTGTGCAGAGAGCCCACTGGAGACCTGAGCTGGACACACGGGGTGGTGGCAGCAGGGGGCAGAGAACGCTGGTGTCAGAGACAGCCAAGAAGGTTGAGGGGACGGATCTCAATGTGGCCAAGAAGAGGGTTCTTGGCAGGCTCAGTTCCTGTAGCAGAGAGGGCGGAAGGCAGATGGGAGGGGGCGAGCAAATGCGGGAGCTCAGGAAGGTGGAGGCTGTGGGTGTGGGCTAGGAGTCAACGCCCTCCCCCCACCTGAGAGCCAGCGACCAGGCTCCTGAGTGGGATGGGCGGGATCATCCCCCCTGGCAGGAACCGGTGGGAACCACAGCCTGGAAACAGGACCCAGGGGTGAGCTGCCTTGAGCACAGCGTATGCTCTTATCGCTGGGAACTAGACTTCCTGGGCCTGCTGACCACAGCGATGTCCCGCACAGAGGGGTGGATCTCAGTGCTGGGGTCCTGGGCCCTTCATCTCTCTGGGTCTTTGTGCTTTCCTCCATAAAGAGTGGCTGGGCCGGTGGACCCCAAAGCACTGACTCCCAAGTCTGGCTGGCCATCACCAAGCTGGTGAGCTGGATAAAATGCAGAACCCACCCCCCTGCCGCCTACCCACCCTCCCCTGTGCAGCATACCTAGACCTATTCCCTCACCCCCATTAATTCTGAATCAGAGCTCAAGATCCTTCCAGCACTAACTTGGCCTGATTCTGGGACCCACCCCCCCCAGCCCCAGGCAGGCAGGCAGGCAGGCGGGGCAGCCCCTCTAAGGGGACCAGTGATGCAGGGCATCAGACAGCAGGTTTCCTTCCCCTTCCCTGCTGCCTCCGGGGTGGGGGGAGGGGGGCTGATGCTTGGTGCCATTAATTTCCCAGCCAAGTAGAATAGCAGAATTTTGGAGCCCCACGAAGCTCCTCTCTGTTAGAGGAAAAGGGATGGACCTAATTGTAACTGAGACCCTACTGTCGTAATAACCACCGTTTATTGGTGGTGGTCTGTGTGCCCAGCGGGTACTGTATCCTTCCAGCATGATCTCACCTAACCCTCAGGTTGTTCTCTGGGTTATACATGCTGAGGAAACTGAGGCTAGATGAGGCTAAAGAACATGCCCGATGTAACGCAGCTGGAAAGAGGGCAAGCGGGATCTGAAGCCCTGGGCTGTCACTCCAGAGCCTGTGGGCTTCACTGGACCGAATCCCAATGTGCCAGGCACTGTGCCCAGCACTTCACCCATCTGCTCTTTGTGTGGATCGTCTTCTTTAATCCTCAGAACAAACCCGGGAGGAGGTACACTCATCCCCATTTTATAGATGCGGAAACAGGCTTAGAGAGATTACTGGCACGGCCAAATCAGCAATCATGGCCAACCCACAGAATGCCTACCCCTGTGGAAATCCTGTTCTAAGGAACTGAGTGTATGTTGCTTATCTAATCTCCACATCTCACAGGTGAAGAAACTGAGTCAGAGATCCTGAGACTCGCCCCAAGTGGCACAGTCAGGACTGCTGGATCCAGGCTTGAAGTCAGGCAGTCTGGCTGCCCCGTCTGCATACTTAAGCAAACCCGGGGTTCTCCTCCTCCAAGTGTGGTCCTCGGACCAGCAGCATCAGCACCACCCGGGAACAGAGCCTCAGGCCGCACCCCAGACCTGCTGAATCAGGAACCCAGGGGGCAGCACGCAGGCCCCTGCAGGAGATTCAAAGCACTAGCGGTCTAAGAACCACTGCCCTCAACCGTATCGCGTTCCCCACCTTACCCTCTCCGCGGGTGAGGGGAGGCAGGATTCAAACCCAGGACTCCGAATCAAAAGGTCAAACCCTTTCCGGTCTACCGCAGCGCTCCCCCTCCCCTCCCTCCTCTCCACCCGCCTCTAAGGACCGCTCTCTTCTCTCCCTCCTCCCCGTCCCCCCCCCCCCCCCCACCCCAGGATGACCTGTTCGCGGACCTGGCCAACCTGAGCCACCTCTTCCTGCACGGGAACCGCCTGCGGCTGCTCACGGAGCACGTGTTCCGCGGCCTGGGCAGCCTGGACCGGCTGCTGCTGCACGGGAACCGGCTGCAGGGCGTGCACCGCGCGGCCTTCCGCGGCCTCAGCCGCCTCACCATCCTCTACCTGTTCAACAACAGCCTGGCCTCGCTGCCCGGCGAGGCGCTCGCCGACCTGCCCGCGCTCGAGTTCCTGCGGCTCAACGCCAACCCCTGGGCGTGCGACTGCCGCGCGCGGCCGCTCTGGGCCTGGTTCCAGCGCGCGCGCGTGTCCAGCTCCGACGTGACCTGCGCCACCCCCCCGGAGCGCCAGGGCCGCGACCTGCGCGCCCTCCGCGACGCCGACTTCCAGGCCTGCCCGCCCGCCGCGCCCACGCGGCCCGGCAGCCGCGCCCGCGGCAACAGCTCGTCCAACCACCTGTACGGGGTGGCCGAGGCCGGGGCGCCCCCCGCCGACCCCTCCACCCTTTACCGAGACCTGCCCGCCGAAGACCCGCGGGGGCGCCAGGGCGGGGACGCGCCCACGGAGGACGACTACTGGGGGGGCTACGGGGGCGAGGACCAGCGGGGGGAGCAGACGTGCCCGGGCGCTGCCTGCCAGGCGCCCCCGGACTCCCGCGGCCCCGCGCTCTCGGCCGGGCTGCCCACCCCTCTGCTTTGCCTCCTGCTCCTGGCGCCCCACCACCTCTGACTGCGGTGCTGAGACTGAAGAGGCCATCGTCACCCCCGCCCAGCCCCGCCCCCGGCCTTGCTGCCTTCCTGTCCCCTCCCCTCTCCTCTCTTCCCAGGGGACCCGGCCTGGCCAGGCCTCTCCCTGCCTCCTGGGCTGTTGGCTCAGGGCAACCCCCGGAAGTCAGGACGCGTCTGGTGGCTCAGCCCTGTTCTCCCCAACTCCGGCCATTAACTCTTTCCCACCCCAAGGCTGGGGTGGGACACCCCAGGCAGCCGCTGTCCCCTTCTCCCAGTGCCCACCGTGGACGAGAGGGGCTTTCGTCCGCAGAGCATCTTCCACCAGCAGAGCCTTCGGAAGCTCCCGGGAAGGGAGCCCCACCCAGGAGCCCTTTGGAGGGATGCCTCACTTGGGGCCAGGCTAACCCGAGGCCCCTGCTTATCCTAGCCCCCCTCAGCCTCCCGACACCGGAGGAATACTTTTCTCCTAAGTCTACCCGGGACATTTTTTAGGGTGCCCGGAGAGAACTTTCCTCTCCACCGTGGCCCCCGTGTGGTGAAGATCAACATAAGTTGTTTGGGGAAAAAAAAATTTATTAAAAAATTCTATTATTTTACCTTCTTCTGTAAGATTTGTTGGCTCAAGACCTCAAAAGAGGGAAGAGGGCTTAGAACCATCGGGATTTCAGGGCCAGGAGGGTTAGAGAGAGGAGATCCATCCCATGCCATCAAAGCGCTTCTTGCTGGCTGGAGCCCATGTGTATGCTGCTCCCCGACGATGAGAAGCTCAAGACTGAGGAAGAGGGGTGTTTGCGGAGCCCCAGGCAGGCCAGGTGAAATCTGACAGCCGAGAGTAGGGGCTGACATCACCTCACCTCCCCATCTGTCCCAGAGAGGCAGCTACAGCCCACCCTGGGTTGTCTGGCCCCTGAGGAGCTAACCCTGGGGAAGGCCTGCAGCCTGGTTAACAGCTCCCTCACAGGCCCTGTTCCTTCAGGAGGGAAGAGCATTTCTCACCTCACCCTGCAAGGAGAAATAACAGACATCCACGGTCACAGCCAGCCCAAACATGGCTTTGGGCAAATCTGAAAAAGGCACCTCTTCCTCAGGGGAACCCAGCCCCACAGCACAGCAAACACCTTAGCAAGCGGAGCCTAAGGCTGAATTTCAGCTCACACTGGCCCCGTTGGCTGAGTGCCTTTGTGCAGCCTGACCCTACAGATCAATGTTCTCTTTCCCTTGGCTCCTGCAAGGTGGGAGGGACCAGGTCAGAGAAGCAGTCCTGCAAGCAGGTTAGAAGAGAGACTGAGGTCCTAGGGTGACCAGAGGGACAAGAGTCCCAAGTTGGAGTGTCCTGCTGGCTTGAGGTATGACCAGAAGCTTCATCTTTCCAGTGTGTGAAGGGGAGACTGAGGGGAAGGAAAAAGCTCGACTAAGAAGGACTTGGGATGGAGCCTAGGAGTGAGTCTCACCAGAGCAACCTGGGGAGAAGGTGGATGGTTTACATTTAGGATTAAGAAGCTACCTTGGGGGGTGGGAGTGGCAAGAGAGGGGACCCAGATGCCGGCGCTCAGACCGGAGGGGTGCTGAGGTTCTGTGACTCTGGCCGGGCAAGTCAGAAGGCTGGCCAGGAGAGGAGGCAGAAACAGGAAGGAGTGGACACTGAAGGCCTGAGGCAGGCCGACTTTGGATAGTGTGTGGGGTGGGTGGGGAGATAGTGAAAACGGCTAGCTAGTCAGGAACCTGGGGAGCTCTGGGTCAGGGGTCTCCCAGGTGCCTGTGTCAGGCTGACTTTGAGGAGGCTAGCTACTGGGACCAGGGGGCCAAGAGCTCTGATGGAGGACGAGCTGCTGGGGGCTGGGCAGGGCAAGGGAGGGTGCTGGGAAATCAGATGCAGGCCGTCCAGGTCACAGAATTATCGTTGTGAAATATTCATGGGCCTTCGGTCCAGATTCTATTTCAGAACAGTGAAAGCAAGAGGAGTGTGTGAGCCTCAGGAAGAAACCTACAGCAAAGCCTCTTTCCACCACCCCACCCCCACCAGCCCAGACAGACCCACGGACGCCCATCACGTGCACACCCACGCTCACACGCTCTCTCACACACACTCACACAACGCAGAGCTACGGAGCACGTGCAGGCAGGCTGACACCCACGGGTCCCACAGACAGGCAGATGTACCCCAAATACCGGCGTGCACGCATAGCCGCATGGCCACCGAAACGGGACTCCGTGCAGCGACCACCTCCAGAGATCTCACTGGCACAGACCCCCAGCGTCTCCAAACAACTCAGAGTCACAGCCTTGAACCCCACACCCTGAAACAGGAGGGGCTGTTAAGACCGTCCAGTCCAACCGCCGGTGCTCTGATGGGGAAACTGAGGCCCAGAGAGGGGAAGGGATTTGTCCAAGACTCCCCACCCTGGAAGGAAACAAAGCATCGTTCACCTCTACCCACATTCTGCATTGTCTGCCAGGCCCCCGGCTGGCTGTGCTTAACTCCTCTCTCTAATGTCCTGTGTCTGCTCACTTACCCAGTTCTGTCTCAACCCACCCCTTCCTTTCCATCCCCCCACCACCTCCCTGCTTCATCTCCTCATTACCTCATGCCTAGAATACAGAAGAAAATAGCAATAACCTCCTCTCTGGTTTTCCTACATCCAGTCTCTCCCTCCCACCCAGCCTGCCCATGGTGGCCAGATTCATCTGACCAAAATTTGCATTATGTCCTTATGTCACTCAGAAACCTACAATGCGTCGTTACTGCCTACAGGTTACAGATAAAATGCCTTAGCAGAGCATCAAAGACCCTTCAGAGTCTGGTGCCAACTGCCTTTCTAGCCTTTTCTCTCATGGCCTCACCCCAAATCCTCACTCTAAAAAAGCTAGAATGATTGGATCATGCACTTGAAACCCACAAAGCTCAAAGTTCCTCAATCTCCCCCAAAGTAGGACGCTTCTCCCCCGCTCCTCAGATTCCAGACTCCAGACCCCTCTCCAAGGCCCAGTCTGCACCTCTCTGACCTTCTCAGTGGGAGTTCTTTGACTGTCCTTCAAAGCTGCAGCAGAGAGGCTCAGGCTCAGGCTACCTCGAAGCAGACGGCTGCCCCCCACTGGCCACCTTGGGAATCACAGACAGGCTTCTGTCAACGTGAACTGAACGTGAGCAGCCAGCCGCCTAGGGAGAGGAACAGGAGAAGGACGCCAGATGACGGCCTTTATAAGCCCTTAAGCCTCTAAGGTTCTTACACTCGGTAGGGGGAAGGGTTCTCAGCCCTGCTCTCTGAGCTGCTGGCTCCTGACTTTAGATCCCTGATCCACGAGAGAACCCCTCTCCTCTGAAATACAAAGATTTGCAGGACACTGCTGAAGGGAAGTTTGCCCACCAGCCTCTGAGAGGCCTCAAGGCCGGGTACAGTCCAGGTGGCAGACCCAAGGTCCGGCTGGGGTCAGGTTTCTACATGAATTTTTAATACGTCCAGCCAGACCTGTCAGATGTTCCGAAACCTGAGCATCTCTTTTCGTTCCTGTACATGATGCCCTTCCCCATCCCCATTGCCCCTGGGGCGGGGGGCAGGGAGGACAGGCCAGGGATGTGTACCAGTGGCATCTGGAGAAATGATTCGGGGAAAGTGGAAGGCGAATGACCTAGTTATTCTCCCACTTACTGTGTGACCTGCAACAACTTACTTAACCTCTCTGAATGTCCGTTGTTTTTTTTTTTTTTTTTGTCTTTCGTTTGTGATCTGGGGGCAATACCGCCTGCTTAAATTGAGCTGTTGTGGGGAATAAGTACAATACCCCCCTGGAAAGGTGACCTACATGGTTGCTGTTGTCCCCTTTCCTCAAGTCCGGCTTCCCTCCTCCGTTTCCCTCCAACACCAGAGGTGCCTCTTGCCCTTTTCTTTTGGAGGTGGGGACTCTGGCTGGGCCTGCCACTCTCCCCCAGTGACCCTTTGGCCTTCCTAGAAACTTCAGATGAAGTGGCAAAAAGGAAAGGAAGTGAGAAGGAGAGGCCACGCTGGTGGAGTAAGAGAGGAAGATGGTCCAGCTGAGGGGAAGGGGCAGACAGGAAGCAGAAGACCCTACTCAGAGAGAGAAGAGCCAGGTTTAGGCTTCTTTCTTTCTTTCTTTCTTTCTTTCTTTCTCTCCCTTTCTCCTTCCTTCCTTCCTTCCTTCCCTACTTCTGGCACCTTCTCCACGGCTGGTCGGGTCACGCCAGAAGCCAGAATGGCCATTCTGAGCAGAGGTGAGGTCAGGAGCATGGAGACAGGGTTGGAAGTGGGGGGCTGTTGAAGGAAGCTGGCCCAGTCTTTCCAGCACACCAACTCCCTGCCAGTGTTTCTAAAAACGAGGGTCTTTTCCATCTGATTTAGGTGGGAAGTTGCTAAAATGCAGATTCCGGAGCCCCCCAGACCTGCTGAATCGGATTACTGGGGGGGGGACCCTAGAACTGTGTGTGTGTATGGGGGGGGGGGTCACCAAGCATCCTAAGGGTTGAGAAACACCTGAAAGGTGGGGGCAGGGGCAGGGGAGAGGCCGCAGACAGGGGAAAGGAAGCAAAGGGAGAAAAGTTAGATACCCCCCCGCCCACCCCAGACACGCTTGGTGGAAATAAGAGACAACACTCCAGAGGGGAAGAGGCTGTTGCCGGGGATGGGGAATAAAGGATGGACGAGTCAGAGGGAGGTCGCGGAAACCCACAGGGGAGGGGACACTGCAGCAGTGAGACCCGGAGACCCACAGGGGTGGGGACACCACTGCAGCAGTGAGACCCAAGGTAAGCAGCCACAAGCGGAAACAGACACTTGCAAGGTGTTCCCCACCCTCGTGGCGATTTGAGACCCCGGACCTCTGGACGTGGGATGTGGACACGCTGGAAGAGTCTTCTCGGTTTCTGGGGTGGGGGCTCAGGCAGGAAGCCTCGCCTGCAGGGACGCGCGGCCCTCCCGGGAAGCCACCACACAGACGTGAGGATACTCACCCATCAGTCCCGAGCCAGAGCCCTCCCCTCCCCTCCCCTCCCCTCGGAACTGGGCTCGGGTCCCGCACCCGCCTGACCTTCTCCCTCCCTCCACCCCCCCAGCCCCGGGTCCCAGCTCATCTGCATAAAGTTCCAATTAACACGTTTTCCCTCAGCTATTTACGATCCCTGAACTCGCTCCCAGCTCGGGAGCTGGCTTCCCGCCGCCCCCTCGCCCCTCGGAGTGCGGCCCCCGTAACCCTAGCGCCCCGGGCAGCTCGAGGCGGCCTTGACCCCGCCGGCCGGGCCCGCGCCAGAGGGGGGGCAGGGATAAGGGGCGCGCCCTGGGGCGGCGGGCCGCGCAGCCGGGGGCCGCCGCAGGCCAGAGGCCAGGCTCTCCGGGAAAAGGCCGGCGCTACCCCCCTCTTCCTGGGAAGAGATGGGGAGGGGGGCTTCTCCTGGGAGACTCAGGGCGTCGAAATTCCTCGTTCCTCATCCTCCGGCCCCCGCACCCCTCCTTCCCCCCCCACCCCCCGCCACGTACCCTCTCCCCTCCCCAGCCATCTGTTCCACTCGGCAGCGCCGCGACAAACACGGCTCCAGCTCGCTTCCGCCCCTGCCCAGCCCCCTCCCCAAGCTCTCCACCCCTCCCCCGGGAGGCCGGGATTTCTGCCGGCAACGCCCACCCCGTCCGAAGCCCCAGCTGGGCTTCGGCCGACGTCTGGACCCACTCCTTCCGTCTGGGCATCTGTGGGGGTGCAGATAACGCTTGCAAGGGTGGGGGTCGGGAAGGCATGAGATCTCAAAGGAGGACAGTGCAAGCCAGGGCAGGAGTCTGGGGGTCGAAGCCCAGGAAGGACCGACCCGTGGGGAGGCTGTGTGTGGGGAGGGGTGTGGGGGACTCCCTTCCAGGCTCGCCGCCCCCTCCCACCTCTTCCATCGCATCCCGGACACAGCCCCGCAGCGCCGCCTGCTGGGAACACCCATCCCCCGGCCCACATACCTTGCTTCCTCTTCCAGCCAGCACCCGGGGCGGGTGGGATCCATCGCTCGCGATCGCTCGCGATCGCCCTCCACCAGATTACTTGGAAAGTCAAGGCGCGGGATGGTGAGCAGTGAGACCCAGGTAGGCCCTCCGGGAACCCGCCCAACCCGTTGGTGGGTGCTGTCCAATTCTGGTTTAGAATGTTGCAAAAAGGGAACTGTGTTAGAAGCCAGGAGTCTGGGCTACAGCAGCCAGGGATCTGCTATGTGACTTTGTCAAGTCTCCAGACCCCTCTGGACGTGTTTTCTCATCTATGAAATGGGTGGGTTAGTCTGTTCCATTAACTTCTAAAGATAATTTAGGACAAACAGGCAGTTCATCTGTGATACTGTCTTCAGCACTAACATTTGAGGGTTCTCCAAAGTTACACACACACACACACACACACACACACACACACACACACCCGCAGGTGGATTGGGGTGGGGGAGATGAGCAAGGCTTTTGAGGTCACTCTCAGCCCTGTGAGGACAGCTGGGCTGGGCTGAGAAGCTTGGGACCTCCTTTCTGTCCCTAACCGCCCTGGCAGGCCTGTGGTTAGGACTCAGCAGTCAGAGTGTCCAAGTTTCAAGCTCAATTCCACACCTACCAACCGTGTGCCCTTGGTCTTGTGCTTTAACCTGTCTGGGCTTTCCTCAACCTACAAAAACAGTGTGAAGACACTAACCTCTTGGGCTATAGTTAGGACGAAATGAGATAACCTGTGAAGTACAGGCAGATTCTCAACAAATGTCAGCGCCCCTCCCTGCACACCCCCCCCCCCGCCCCCGCTCCATTCTGTGACTTGCTCCAGCCTCTAAGGCTGCTGTCCCAGGGACATAAAGAGGTGTCGGCCTGGAATAAAAAAGGTGGAAGTTCCTGGAGGGTCCCTCATTCTCAAAGATGGTGTCTTTACCTTTGTGATTTTAAAGCCTCATTTCGATGTTAAAAATAAGTATAAATATAGTAGAAAGTGGAGCTCAAAATTTGCATAAGTTTTAAGATAAAACAGGAGACTATAAAAAAGTGTAAATTTCAACAAACCTCCAGCATTCTAAGGGATTATTTCTAAAGCATCCTGCCCCGATCCCCCTGTACAGACAAAAGCAACCTCCTGGCTGTACCTCAAACCATGGGAAATGGGGGAGCAGGAGCAGAGGGCAGGATGTGGGCTCCCTCCAGACACTAAGGGCAGGGATGGTTAAGCAGAGGGAGGTGAGGCAGACAGCCAGAGGTGGACAGGCTGGCACTTCAGGTGTCCTACTTAATGCCCAGCCAAGCCTGGGTGGGGGAGAGGGATGGGAGTGTGGGAAAACACCCCCCCCCCCAACAAAGATACAGGCACACACCAGCCAGTCTCTCACTTCCCTTTTTATTTCCTCTAAGACCTACAAAAGGCAGTACCAGGGAGGGAACCTGCCCTCCGGCCCTGAAGGGGCTTACCCACCCCCCCAGTACCCCATCCAGGACACAGCCACCACCTCAGGCCCCTTTCCTCGAGGGGAAGGTTGTTTCGTCCACACACACACATTCACACGCACGTGCACACAAACACGTACACGTGCATGTGTACGCATGCCCGATCTCTGGGCATCGCATAGCTAGAACCCTAGGGGTAACCTGTTTGTTGATCCCACAAGCCGCCAGGAAGCACCAGGAGGTGGGCCCCTAGGATGAAGGCCCAGAGGCAAGACAGCCCGCATCCTGGTCTCCTCCAATCTGAGGAGAAAGAAGGCCCAATCCTTCTAGCACAGGGCTGTCTTCAGTCAATGGAGCATTATTGCTTTGGGGAAAATTTTTTTTAGTTCTTTTTTTTTTTTTTTTTTCCTTTTAGCAAGTCCCTACAAAAATAGAACTTCTCTTGGTATTTATAAATCCACGGCCCAGCTCTGTGCGTATGTTACAGGTAGAAAAGCCATATGAGGCATTGCTGGAAGCCGAGCTATCCCAGCCTGAGTGGCGGGGCCCGGGCTGTGGACGGACTGGTGACTGCAGGGCGGTCCGCCGACAGTGAAGCTTCTTGTCCTCCCGCTTTTAGGTAATTTGGCCTTAAAAGTACCTGGGGTGTTGTCTGTTGGGGAATTGCCCTCGACAGGCCCTCTGGGAAAAGAACCATTAGGGAAGAATCTAAGGTTCCGCAAGGAATTGTGCGGCTTTACGTTTAGCCCTTGCCGTCCCCTGTGGAGACTCCTCCACTTGCGGGAAGGATGGCCTCCTGCATTTGCCAGCAAAGGGGGCCTGTAAAGGAGAGACATACGGATTTGAGACATATGGATATGGATCTGCCCCACTCCGGCAACTAAGGAGTGTATCTCTGGGCACAGGTGACTTCAACCCCTAGGCCCACCTGGCCCCCCGGAGGCATTCCAGATGGTGACTGAACCTAGTCGGTTCACGTACAGAATGGTTCCTTAGTTCCTAGGTGCATTGTCTCTCTGAGAATGTGTGAGGCATGGGTTTCTAAGGCCCTATCGGCCCCTTCCCGGCACCTCGGACCGAGGCAAACACATTGTTCTTCTGGCCTCTTGTGGTTAGGAGGTCATGTCCCTGTAACTGTTCCACTTGAGGCGTCGAGAAATGGAGGGCCTTTCACGAGAACAGCAAAGCGAATGCTTTGTAGATTATAGATAAACGCAGATGCATAATGGAATAAGGTAAGAAATTAATCAATAATCAAAGGGTATGCGGGAACTTTACAAGAAAATCGCCATGTTATTTCTTAAAGGTTGACTACACGTAGGAACATTTTTAAAATCAGGCGATGTTAGAAACACACAGATGACGTATGCTCCAAGGAAATCACTAGCACACGTATCATGCCACATTTGCTACAATAAATCGGCCAGTTCAACGCACTGCTGCTGTCTGTGTCCGTTTTTATTTTAGTTTTTTATTCTAGTTTTATTTTCACTTTTTCGCCGACGCCGTTCATCCTTCGGGAACCCCTGGACCCGCTGGAGCCGGACTCCGGCAAGGCATTCCCTTTGGTAGCTCAGGCCTTGGCCTGTCGTCCGGGTCCCTTGGCTGCAGGGATCTAGGCAGTCACCTCGGAGCTTCCAAGCACCTTCTTTGGGCCCTCCCAGTCGGTGGCGTACTCCCTCTGGAGCTGGGCACGGTAGTAGAAGAGGTAAGAAGGCAGCAGGAATCCCAGGAGTGAGAATAACAGGAGGCCCAGATTCACCTTTAGGGCAAGGAGAAAGACAAGAGTCAAACAGGCACCCGCTTCCCCCCATCACCCTCAAGGGCCCTCCCATTTAACCTTCAGCAGAGAGGAGAAGGCAGCCATTTGTGCTCAGGTCCTGGGCCACAATGATAAATATAGCCAGTGCTTCTAGTGTTCAGTCACTGTTCCACCAATATCTCATTTAATGTTCAACGAGCTCGTAAAGTTTCTTAGCCTAGTTGGAACCCTGGCTGAGGCTGGTGCCCACACCAGCTGGCGCCCTCTGGGGCGCTACTGAGGCAGGCTGGGCTACTTTCTGACATGGAAGCTTCTGGGCTGGGAACCATGACCTCTGAGGATGCTGACAAGGGGATCCCATTGCGGGTGCTGAGAAGAGACTCGAAGGCAGTCAAAGGAGCCAAGGCAGCCGGAGGACAGGAGGCCCAGGGCAGTGGCCCTCACGTGCACTGGGCCTCGGTCCACACCCGGCTCTGCCTTTCTCGCTGTGTGACTTTGGGCAAATCGCCATGACTCTAAGTCCCTCCTCAGGGCTGTCAGTACCTGGTGAGCATTCACTAAAGGGTGGCTACGCTTTCTCCATCATTCTTGTGGGAGAAAGGTTACGGGACAGGTGGCCCCACAGGGCAGACAGAAGGTCAGCTTTAGGGAGGCAGATGTCGGTTCTGGGTAAGGAAAAGCCCTTCTGACCATACCAATGGCTGCTGCCCCGTCACTGAGGGTGTTGAGAGGGTTTGTTGGAACCCCCTTCCAGAGGTGCTGGAGAAAGGATCCATGCACTGGGTGAAACTGGACTGCATCAGAGCTAGGCCACTTCACAAGGCACCCAGAGGCTTAGCCCAAAGATACTCGTGGGCCCAGGGTGAGGGATGCTGATGCGGCTGGCTGGGGAATCTGTACTTTTAACACGCTGTGATGGGTTGTGATGGACAGCCAGCTGGGGAGCCCCCAGATCAGAGACCTTCAGTCTGAGAGATGAGTGAGGGATTCTGTCACCTCGAAGCCCCTCCCCCTCAGCCCCCTGGAAAGGGGCTCCTGCTCTCCACCCCCACGCCACCCGCAGTTCTCACCCAGAAGGGCTCTCCTTTCAAGGGTCCCACCATGGCCATGAAAAGCGGCTGCTGGAGCAGGGCAAACACAGCACTGATGAGGGACTGCAGACCCGTCAGCGTCCCAAAGTGGTTGGACGGGAACCTGTCAAGGAGAGGTAGGCCAGTTAGGACGGGCACGTGGCCCTCTTCAGTCCAGCCCCCTGTGCCAGACTCCCCGCCCCCAGGTTAGGCGGGCAGGGTGGAACTTAAGAGCCTCTTTGCAGGGCACCTGGGTGGCTCAGTCAGTTAAGCATCCGACTCCTGATTTCGGCTCAGGTTGCGATCTCACAATTTGTGAGTTCGAGCCCCACATCGGGCTCTGTGCAGACAGTGTGGAGCCTACTTGGGATTCTCTCTCTCTCTCACTTGCTCTCTGCCCCTCCCCCACTTGTGCGCACACACGCACACTCTCTCTCCCTCCCTGTCTCCGAATAAATAAATAAATAAACTTTAGTTAATTAAAAAAAAAAGCCTCTTTGCCTGTGCTTTCTGGACTCTGGCCTCAAAGCTGTGTGCTGCGGCTTCGGGGCCACTAAGCTGGCTTCTGCCAACTACTATCTGTGTGATAACAGCAAGTTATGCAATCTCTCGGAGACCCACTTCCTCCACTAATAACCGAGATAGCACTGACCTCGCTGGGCGGTTCATTTATTCTTTTGACAAGGATTCACTGAGTTCCCACGTGCCAGGTGCCATTCTAAGGCGCATGCACATTCAGCACTGAACCGAACCCTCGTAGAGGTGGCTTTCTGGTGGGGCCGGTGTCAGTCGGACAACGAGCAAGATACACACATAGATTGTTGGCTGGTGACGAGAGCCAAGGAGAGACGTAGGGTGGAGAAAGCAGGTGGGGGCGTCCAGGGGGCTGCCACCGTGGACAGGATGGCCAGCAGAGGCCTCACTGACAAGGGGACCCTGGGTACGGACCTGGAGAAGGTGAGGTAACTGTGGGCCTTGCAGCTATCTGGAGGGAGACTGTTCTAGAAAGAGGGAACAGGAAGTGCAAATGGCCTAAGTAGGGGACACACTTGGGGTTTCTGAGAAATGAAGAGGCCACAGCAGAGTGAGAGAAGGGGGAGGGGGGGTGAAGAGAGCAGACAGGGCCCAGGGTGGGGGAGGGGGGAGCTAGACCTTGTAGGGCCTGTTAAGCCATAACAAAGCCTCTGGCTTTTTCTCAGAAACAAGGCAGGAAGCCATGGAGTGACAGAAAAAGACTTATGTCCCAGCAGGTGTCTCCAGCCCCTGTGTTAAAAATAGACCAAGGGAGGGGGCACCTGGGTGGCTCTGTCAGTTAAGCATCAGACTCTTGGTTTCAGCTCAGGTCATGATTTCATGGTTTGTGAGTCTGAGCCCCGCATCAGGCCCCATGCTCACAGCACAGAGCCTGCTTGGGATTCTCTCTCTCCCACTCTCTCTGTCCCTCCCCTGCCCGCTCTATCTCTCTCAAAATAAATAAATAAACTTAAACAGACCGAGGGAGGCGAGAGCAGATGCAGGGACCCGGCCAGGAGCTGCTGCTCCCAGCCAGGGCAGGGGGGTGGCGGTGGAGACAAGGAGAGGGTCGCATTCGGGGTCTGTGGACAGCGGGACCGCGGAGGACTAGACATGGAGTGTGAGGAAGGGAAGAGCCAAGGCTCACTCCAAGGCTCCGGCTTGAGAAGGTGAAGGAGACGGGCTGCCCTCTGCTGACCCTGGCCAGGTGGCCTACACCACGCCTGCCATTGAAGAAGCCCCTGGTAACGGTGACAACTGTCACTGCCATTGCTCATTACACACCCCGGGGAGTCCCTCAGCAGCACTGGCAGTGGAAACCAGAAGGGTGAGGGGAGAGGGAACCGGGGGCTGCTCCAGATGGAGCAGGAGAGTCATAAGGCAGGCTGCAATCTGGAAATTTCTACAGGGCTGACGGGGGAGAGAGGAGAGCAGACATAGGACCAAGGCACGTGGTGGTGGGGGGGGGGGGGGGCTCAGTTGGTTAAGCGTCTGACTTCGGCTCGGGTCATGATCTCACGGTTCCTGAGATCGAGCGCTGCGTTGGGCTCTCTGCTGTCAGCACGGAGCCGGTTTCGGATCCTCTGTCTCCTTCTCTTTCTGCCCCTCCCCAGCTTGTTCTCTCTTTCTCTCTTTCTCAAAATAAATAAACTTTAAAAAAAAAAAAAAAAGAAGGAGGAGGAGAGGGAGGAGAAGGAGAAGGAGAAGGAGAAGGAGAAGGAGAAGAAGGAGAAGAATCCTGGCTTCCTCTAAGGGAGGACCCCCTGGTGGCAGGCTACCTTTGAAGAGGCAGGGACCCCACCACCCGAGATGACATGCCGGGAGAGGGCAGCCCCACCACCAGCCCACCAGGTGGCCTCCCAGCTCCCCACCAACTCCAAGAGGTCAGCACTCCTGGGAGGCAGCGGAGAGGGGCATGATGGGGTGGGCGGGGCCATTTCGACTCTGCTCAGGGATCTTCGGGTTTGGGGGAGGAAGCGGCTGACTCACACTGCAGCGTAGAGGCTCCCACAGGCTGAGTGGAAGAAACCTCGAACCACGGTGTGCAGGATAAAGGTCACGTACTGAAACCAAGAAGAGAGAGGGAAGAGGTGAGAGCAGGTGTGGAGGCCGGAGGCAGGATGGGGAGGGTGGCGGGCGACACGAAGCCGCGCAGAGCCCTTGCCCACCCGATCCCTGGAATACCCCCCCGGGGGGACCCAGAGACCCAGAAGACAGACCCAGAGGACAAGAACCTGGCTTCCTGGAAGGCAGGCATGGGGCGAAATGGCCCTTCGGAGGGGTCCTGGGAGGCAGGGAGACGGGGGAGGACAGAGGTGGGTACCTGGAGGTGTAAGCTATTGATGAGGCAGGTGACGCCAAACCCCACCAGCAGGAAGTTGGTCAGGGTGAAGGCGTTGATGGCATTGGTGATCTTCTGGATCTTGCGGTAGCGCGGTCTGGCCGACCTGGTGGCAACCCCATCCCTGAGGAGAACAGGATGTCACTGGCTGCTGCCTCCATGTCCCCAGCAGCTGCCTGGTTCCCCGCCTGGCCTTCCCCTCTTCTCCTGGGCCTCTACCGCGGGGGCAACAAAGGCAGCAAACCACTCCCCCAGCCCTGTGTTCCTCAAAGCGTGGCTCCCCCACCTTTTACCCCAGCATCACCTCGGGGCTTTCTTTAAAATGCAGATTCCAGGCTCTCACGCCAGAATCTCAGAGGCTGGGCCCAGGAAGCTGCATTCTGACAAACAGCCCAGGCACGTCTCACGCACACTGAAGCCTGAGAATCAAGGATAGGAAGGAAGGTGGTGAACCGGAAGCTCTCACGCCGTCTCCAATCGGACGCCTCTACGGAAACATCTCTGCCCATCAGCCTGGACAAAAGTAGATGCCACTCTGGGGACAGCAGATTGGCCCCGGACTATCCAGCAGGCCCCTCTCTGGCACACTCCAGGGGAGAGGCCAGCAGGCCGAGATGCTCATCTATCCTAGACAGATGACCCTGCCATCAGGGGCCATGGGCAGGGTGCCCGGGCTGGAGTACCGATGCTGGGGAGGGAAGCCACGAGATTGTTCCTTAGCTGCCTTCTCTCCTGTCCTCTCAGGACAAACAGGAACTATTTGGATTAACACAGAAAGAACCCAGAAGACCCCGGTTCAAGACCCAATTGTGGTCTCCAGCCAACAAGATGGGCCTCATTGGCCCCACCTCCTGCTACCCATGTCCTGTGTAGTCCCGTCCTACACTGTACCAGTTACTCTGGACGACCCACAGAATACGACAGAAACAATGGAATGTCACTTGTGAGATTTCGCTGTGAAGGACACAGAAGCTTCTGTCTTTGTCTCCCTCCCTTAGACCCCTTGCTGGGGGAAGCTGTTCTGTGGTGAGCAGCCCTCGGGACAGACCCAGGTGGAGAGGGGCCAAACCTCGGGCCAAGAGCCACCTTAGTGAGCTCAGGAACAGATTCTCTGACCTCGGTCAATATCTCAGATATCTGTAGGCCTGGCCAACAGCTAGAGAGCCTGCGGTGGTCTGAATGACTGTGTCCCCCCGAAATTCACATGCTAAAATCCTCATGCCCAACATGGCAGTATTAGGCAGTGGGGGTCTTGGCGGGTGATTAAATCACGAGGGGAAAGCCCTCATCATGGGATTCGTGCCTTTATAAAGGAGGCCCCACAGAGCTCCCTATTCCTTAGGCCATGTGAGTACACAGCAAGAAGATAGCCGCCCAGAAGAAGGTCCTCGGTCAACCACTGGCTCCCTGATCTGAGGCTTCCAGGCTCCAGAACGGTAATAAGTAAGTGTCTATTGTTTTTAAGCCACCCAGTGTGTGGTATTTTGTTACACCACCCCAAACAGACTCAGACAGACAGACCCTGAGCCAGAACACCCAGCTAAGTCATTCCCAGATTCCTGACTCAGAAACTATATGAGACAAGAAACATTAGCTGTTTAAAGATGCCCAGCTTTGGGGCTAATCTGTGATACAGCAATAGATGTCTGATATTCCAACTCTCTTTCTAGCCATAAGAAGGCTTTTGAGTATACCCTTTACAACATAGGTTCCGGAACATGCTACTACGAGCTGTGCGATCTTGGGTAAGTTGCTCAACCTTTCTGCCTGTCAGCTTTGTGAAGTGAGGATAACATACCTCCCTCAGAGAGCTGTTGTAGGACTCCGTAAGACAATGCAAGTGCCTAGTGCACGGTCAGCACTTGACCTCAGCTATCTTTATGATCAAGTGAGCTATGCCCACCTTAGCCTTAGTTTCCTCATCTGTAAAATGGGGAGATATTCCTGCTCTCCCAGGGCTCTCGGGAGAAGGAAATGAGAAGCCGGGCGTGAAAGCACATGAAAAACAAAAAGCTGTCACCATCCCTATACAGGTCACCTGGCGTTTCCGAGGGCACTGCCCTCAGTGGGGGCGTCCACACAGTCCTTGATCCGCCAGTCCATGATGTAGCCAATGAGGGGGCAGGTGAGAAGGCACAACAGCTGCATGGCCCCAAAGATTGAGGAGTAGAACCCAACTGGGCAGGACGGGAAGAGAAGTGGAGTCAGGAGCCGGCACAAGCAATGCCAGCAGCCCGGTGGGCACTGTCACCCACTTCCGGTGTAGGAGAAGCAGTGCCAGAATAGCTCCCCTCTGACCCCCAGATTCTCAGATGCCCCAAATGCCCAGAGTTACAAGGCTGGGCCCAGGCTCCCTGTGGAGTGGGCACCAGTGGGGCGGGTGTGGGCCAGGCCCCCAACTTCTATCCCCCTACCTGTCTCTGCCGCCCTTTTTCTCAGGATGTCCGTCTCTGTTGGGGGGTGGGGAGAGAAGCCAGAGTGAGAGGAGCCCACCAGGGTGACCCTCCTGTGCCCCCAGCCCCCAATGGGCTCAGCAGCACCTCACCATGCTCCTGACCACCAGTCACGAGGTACTCCAGCATCTTGTTCATGGCGGCCATGTAGAAGATGACCCTCAGCTGGGTCATGCCCATGGTGAGAAGGCTCCACAGGAAAATGGGGGAACAGAGGCTCTGGCGGAAGGGGACAGACTCTGGAGAGACAGCAGAGGGCGCCCCTGAGCCCCAGAGCTTCCATTTCCCTCCAACTGTCCCAGCTGATGCAGTTCTAGAGGGGCTCAGCCACTCACTGTGTGACTCTCAGGGGATTGGTTCCTTCAGAAACGAGGGCTCAGATTCACTGGCCTCCAAGTTCTTGCCCAGTTTAATACTGATCTCAACAGAACGTTTTCAGCTGCCCGCTGGGTGTATACCTTGGTGTGGTAATAACTCTAGCTACTATTTATTAAGCACCTTCCCATTTACCAAAAGTGAACAACAACCCTGTCCTCAGCACGTTCTGCAGATGAGGAAATTGACCCAGTGACTTGCTCAAGCTCACAGGGCTGGAAGCTGCAGGTCGGCTGGACTCAGCTCATGGCTGCCACCACTCTGCCACGGGAGGCTCCGCGGGGGTGGGGGTGGGGGGCTCATACCCTCACGACTGCACAGCCTTGTGCCATTTACAGAGCTGCCATATCCACGTCTCCGTTTAAGCCTCACAGCTAACTTCCCCCTCCAGTGCGCATGATGACTGCTAGTTTCAGAGATAAGGAAAGCCAGAACAGGCTTCAGTGATCTGCCCAAGTCACACGGCCTGCACCTGAGGAGCCGGACTCCCCATCTCCTGACGCCAGGGCAGGTGCACCTGCCAATCATCTGGGAGCTGACACCTTGGGAAGCGGCTCAGGCAGGTGACTGCAGATCCTCTTCCAGCCAGCAGGGGGAGCCAGCCAGCCGGGCGCTGGAGGGCCTCGCAGCTGGCTCAACCTGGCGGCACCTGATGCAAGGGGCTCAGAGGCTGTAGGGAGCCCTGATGAAACCAACCGTCCCACAGGCCTGGAGATCCTGCCCCATTCTGGAAGCTCCTCCCCCCCCCCTCCTTCACGCAGGAATCCAACAGAGTACCCCCGAGTCTGAACTTATAGAGTTCTCTGAGCTCTGATTTCCCCTCATTCTGTAAATGGGGATCAAACCTCACCTATTTACATCATGGGGTGTTGGGTATAGAGCACAAAGGGAGAGAACGAGTGCTCACTAATAAGTATGAGGACCCACCCCACCTGTCACCCAAGGCTGGCCCCTTGACCAGACACTCACTCTCAGGAGGGCTTTCTGAGATGCCACGAACATCGTGGGATGAGATGAAGACTTCAGCCCCGTCCTCCAGGCTGGGGGCCTTCTGGCTCAGCCGCTGGCCCACAATGGTCACATGGGTGTAGAAGCGGTCACCTGTCACCTTGTGATCAAGGGCCAGTCCGCTGAGCTTGATCTTCTTCCTGCCAGCAGCCGGGCCAGGGAATGTGGGAACCAGCCACGCAGAGCCCACCCTCGACAGCCTGCCCAAGGGGTCCATCCCAGTCTGCCCTAGGGGTGCCGTGCAACCCTTTACCTGGCGCTGGCTGACATGCCCACTGACAAGCTGCCTAGTGCAGGCTCGCACCTGTCACTCGGAGCCTGGGCCAGGGGCCAGCTTTAGCACCCAGTAAATGAAGGGTGGGCGAGTCCTTTTTCACTTGGGCTGTTGCCATGGAGGCAGCATTAAGAATTCAGACTCTGGGGGCGCCTGGGTGGCGCAGTCGGTTAAGCGTCCGACTTCAGCCAGGTCACGATCTCGCGGTCCGGGAGTTCGAGCCCCGCATCAGGCTCTGGGCTGATGGCTCAGAGCTTGGAGCCTGTTTCTGATTCTGTGTCTCCCTCTCTCTCTGCCCCTCCCCTGTTCATGCTCTGTCTCTCCCTGTCCCAAAAATAAATAAACGTTGAAAAAAAAAAAAAACATTTAAAAAAAAGAATTCAGACTCTGGAGGGGAGCCTGGGTGGCTCAGTTGGTTAAGCATTCCACTTTGGCTGAGGTCACGATGTCACCGTTGGTGAGTTCGAGCCCCATGTAGGGCTTTGTGCTGACAGCTCGGAGCCTGGAGCCTGCTTTGGATTCTCTGTCTCCCTCTCTCTGCCCCACCCCTGCTTGCACTCTGTCTGGGTCTCTCAAAATTGAATAAATGTTAAAAAATTAAAAAAAAAAAAAAAAGAATTCAGACTCTGGAGGGGCGCCTGGATGGCTCTGTTGGTTAAGCGTTCAACTTCGGCTCAGGTCATGATCTCACGGTTTTTGAGTTTGAGCCCCACGTTGAGCTGTGTGCTGACAGCTCAGATTCTGTGTCTCCCTCTCTCCCTGCCCCTCCTCCACTCCGTCCCTTCCTCTCTCTCTCAAAAATAAATAAGCATTAAAAAAACTTTTATTAATGTTTATTTATTTTTGAGAGACAGAGAGAGACAGAGTGTGAGCGGGGGAGGGGCAGAGAGTGAGAGAAAGACACAGAATCTGAAGAGGCTCCAGGCTCTGAGCCGTCAGCACAGAGCCCAACGCGGGGCTCGAACTCAAGCCATGAGATCATGACCTGAGCTGAAGTCGGATGCTCAACTGACTGAGCCACCCAGGCGCCCCCAAAAAACTTTTTTAATAAAAACAAACAAACAAACAAACAACCAAAGAATTCAGACTCTGGAGTCAGAGAGCCTGGTTCCAATCTTTAATTTGCCCCCTTCAGTGGTTGGACTTTAGGAAAGTCACTTTGTTCCCTGAACTTTTGTTATGAATGGAGTTAATAAAAGAACCCACTAACAGGACTGTGGAGGGTGGTAGGACTGCTAAGCACAGGGCCTGGCCCGCAGCAGACACTCAAATATCAGCTTTTTGACAGGCTTCCTTGTGGAACATCTCCCTTGACCCCACTGAACTGATAGGGGGTGGAGAAAAGTCAGCATTCAGGCTGTCCTACAAAGGGTGGGGTATTTGAGTCTTTGTATCCCCCTCCTGGGACCATATGACACATGGCACTGTTGCTGGGGTCCCTCCTACTCTGTTCCCATCCTCCAAACTCAGAAAGAATAACAGTGGCGGTGTTTTGACGGCCCGTTATGTGCCACATCTACTCAAACGCTTGTCGGTGGGGAGGATCACGCCCATTGTACAGATAAGAAAGCAGAGGCCAAAGCTGATTCTGTCCATTGTATTACCGCCCCCCACTCCCCACCCACCCCTCCCTCCACAGGGAGGGGAGTCCCCCTCATCACACAGCCCTCCACAGCCACTCACGTATAGTTGACTTCCTCGGGAGCAGGAAAGGCTTCGCTGGGCCAGTTGAGGGCACAGTTCAGAAAGATGAGGCAGGCCAGGCCCGACCACGTGAACATGATGACCATGAAGGACACGCCAGCGTCATAGATCAGCTGTGGAAGGAGGGGCAGGCCCATGGGCCACCTGGCCTCACCTCTCCCAGCCCAAGGCAGAGCCCAGGCCTCAGAGACCCTAGACAAGGTCTCTTCTACCCCATTCCTTGCACCTGATTTGCAGATGGGAAGTGGAGGCCGGAAGTTAAGAGACCCAGGAGACCGCCATCCTCTCCCCTTTTCACCCCAGCCCCCTAACGAGACGTGAAGTAATCCCACCCACCCACCCCCGGGTGCTGAAGGTCTTTGTCAATTATTATCGGAAAAGGACACACAAGCCTGCCTGTGACTCCACGCACATGTTGGCTTCCACACAAAAATGCCATTGCATTTTATGTACAAAAGAGAAAAAGTAATGCTCTAGGTTTACCAGGCCTGTGTGTATCTTGCCCCTTCCTGGCACGTTCCCTGAGGGAAAGACAAACCCGACCGAGAAGCCTTATCTCACCTTTCACAGGTGTTCCCAGGGAGTACAACTGGGAGCGTGGGCGTGTGCGCGTGTGTGCAAAGAGCGCTGCCCAAGGCCTTCCAACCCAAGTGGGCTGGGAACTGATTGGGATTCTGTGCCAATGCGTCAGCCCTCTGCTGGGGAAGCCAGGTACCTAGAGATGGTGTCCCTGCTCTTGTCCTCCCTGCCTGGGACGACTGACATCTGCCCCCTCCTCAGGCTCCTGCCCAGAGCTCCAGTGCTGCCTGGGAAAATTTCTGCTCCTCCTCAGCCTTGGGCCTTGAGGCTCTCTTCCTCTCTGGGGGACAGGACAGAGCTTCAAAGAACCACATCTCCAAGTGAGTGGGTGTTAAGATCTGCCTCCTCAAGCCCCTCCCACCCTCCATGCCTGCTGCTACCTGAACAACTGATGGCCACTCCCACCCATGCACTCTCAAACTCCTTTGGGGGCACCCAGCAAGCGCCTCCTAAACAAACTTCACTGCCCATGGTGGAATCTGAAGGGCATCCTATGGCCCAGCTGAAAGCACGCTTTGTTATCATTTGATATCAGAGGAAGGCGTGAGGCCCCAAGCTTGCCCCCAAGCTAGAACTCAGGCCTTCCGGTTCTAATGCTGCCAGGCTGATTTGTTCAGGCTGTAGCCTGATATGGACTAACTTCATGACCTTGGACCAAGGCAACAAGCCTCTCCAGGGCAGGTGAAGGAAATGTGGCTGGAAAAGTGGTTGAGGCCAGAGAGATCAAGGGCACTGAATGTCTGCAAAGAGGATGGAGGGACTTGATTCTGTCAGTGAAGCAGGGCAGGTGTGTGAGCCAGGCCTCCAACTAAAATCATTCTGGAAGTCACGTGAAGGACAGACCAGAGAGGGGGAAAGGTCCGAGGCAGGGAGACCAGCTGGGAAGACTTGAGCTAGCCCAGAAGAGAGGACGAAGGCCTGGCCTAGGATGGCAGGAAAGGAAAGGAGGCAAGCAGGGAGACCCATCGGCCAGCGGCAAGGCCTGGGCCCCTCCCATGACACTTCAGTGCTTGCCCCACGGTGGTGGGGACTGACCTCTGCCTGGCAGGAACAACGGTTCCCAGGCATGCCAGCCACTCACCCAGCCCCACCTAGTTTCTCTAGGCAAAAAGAAAACCCAGGTGACCTCACTGGTCCCCCGCCCCAAACAGGTCCAATACCTTGATTCCTGGGAACGTGATGGCAGAAGAGGCATAGGAGCCGATCATGAGGGCCATGAACGTAGATCGCAGGTTCCCAAACATGTTGGGCAGCTGAGGGCGGGAAGCAGACCGGTAAGCTGAAGGACCCTGACACTGCCCAGGGTACCCCTGGCCCAGTCAATGGGACTAAGCCTCAATGCACCCCACCCCGCAGCCCTCAAAGTGAGCTCCAGGAACACCAGCCTCAGGAGAGGCAACAGAAAATCTCAAAGGCAAAATCACGGGAAACTGGCTAACACCCTCCCTCCCACAGACTTCCAATGCACTTGAGCATCTCAACCGTTCCCAAAAGCGCCCGCAAAGAACACTTTTGTCAATTCCGCTCGAGCCCAGGGTTTCCCAAGTTAGTTGTTCGTGGAGCCCTTCTATTTTGTGACGCCTCTTAATAACCCACGGAATGGGTGTTTAAGAAAAACTGATCTAGTGCAACTCATTTGACAGATAAGAAAACTGAGGCCCAGTGAGGGAAAGAAATGTACTCAAGTTCACAGAGCTCCTTAATGACTTTCTCCCCTGTTCTGGCAACCCCGGCTCTATCCCGGACCCCAAGGCTGTGACCATGGCTGGCTCTGTAATGAGCCCTCCTGGGTGGCCCCAAAGGCCCCAAAGGCACAAGTCACGGGAGGTGCCAGGGAGGGAAGGGCGGATGTAAAGGAGGGGGCAGGGGCAGGCCAGGTGACCAGGAGAAGTGGCTCTGACGTGCACAGCAGGCCAAGAATCGCCACCAGTAGAGAACTGACCGTATGTTCTGCTCTCTGGCCTGAGCCAGGCCCTCCGGGGAGGAGAAAGCAAAGTCATGCTGCCCTTTGTGTACATCCCCCTCTGGCCCCACCATCCCCCTCCCCCCCCCCCCAGGTCAACAGAGCCATAGCTGGGAAAGGCCTTAGATGCCACGCAACACTTCAACCCTCTCCACAGAGGAGAAAACCCGCAGAGAGCTGAGTCCTCCACCAACTTCCAAGCGGTTGTGAAAAGGGGGTGGGACCAGGCTGACCCCCGCTGGGGTAGAGGTTTCCCAGGCACCTGGTATCTGCAAGGCACGCTGCCAAGGACACCAGGGAAAGTGCCAGGGAGAGCTGCCCGGACCCCTGGCGCCCCCGCCCCAGGGTCTCGGGGCGCTTGTCTCGGCCCAGCAGGGCGGCGCCGGGGTGGGGTGGAGGGCGCGAGGCCGGCCGGGCTAACGGGGGCGAGGGGCTGGGCAGCACTGGAGGTCCTGGCTCGGGTCTGTCTCGGCGGGCGAGGGCAGAGGCCCGGGGCGGGGGCGGGGCAGGCGCCGGGCCCGGCCATTGGCTGGAGATTATTGGCGGCGGGGCAGGGGGAGGAGCGGCGGGCGGGCGGGCGGCGGGCGCAGAGCCTAGGCCGGCAGGGGCAGGGTCCGAGGTTGCGCACCGCGGGGCACAGAGGAGAGAAGGGATCTAGGGCCCCAGCCAAGCTGCACAGCGTGGAGAAGGGGCTTCGCAGGGGGGAGGGGGGGGGGTGGGGAGGCGGGGAGGAAGGGATCCGCTTCCTTGGAGAGTTGTGAAACGTCCCGGGCTGGAATTAAAGGCGGCTGCTGGGTGAGGTGAAATTCAGCCAAAAACACCCAGTTTGGCGGTCAGGACGGGTCAGGGCGGCCCTCATCCGAGATAAACAGCCCCGAGGCTGGCCCAGCCAGGAACCCCTCCCCCACCACACACTCATCAGCCTTTAACCCTTACACTCACATACAGAGACACACACACTTAGAGCAACACACACACAAAGCCACACACATTTGCAGGAGGCTGAGTCATGTGGAAAAAGCTGTTTCTGTAGGTCCAGCACGGTCAAGTGTCGGCAATTTGACGTGGCTTAACCTAATACCCTCACGAACACATTCACCTGCGCACGCCCTTGCCCATCTAGAGCATCACACGCACACGCACACACGCACACGCTGCTCCTACCGTGTCACTATCTGCCACACTGCCCAGCTTTCTTTTCTTTCCAGCACTTCCGACTACTGACAGAATTTATTAGTTTACTTGTTTGGAGAAGGCTGCCTCTTCGCCCAACCCCGGAACAGAAGTTCCAGAAAGGTGACGAAGTCGGCAGTTCTGTTTGTGCTGTCCCCCCAGCGCCTAGAACCGAGGCCAGCAGACATTGTGTGCTGGGGACACACGCACCCCCCCAACACCCACACTCTCACATCCCACAGACACAGCCTCACGTCCACCCTCAGCGGCAGCCTGCACACGCCTCTGCTCTGGGTCCACTGGCTCCTCCCTCACCCGCTGTCCCCCTCACTCTCCTCTACTCCCACCCCCACCCCAGGGTGCCCTCCTGCCAAGCGGGGCCTGTCACACTCACCGTGAGTGAAGAGAACGTTAAGCAGATGCCACCAAAGCCATTCAGGGACAGCGCCAGGAATATCAACGGAGACAGAACTGGGAAGGGGAAAGCGATGGGTCAGGGCATTTGGGGGGCTGTGGGAGGCCAAGGGCAGGAGCCGGGATGGCAGGCGATCTGCCTTCATCCCACCCATTCTTTTCCTGTGGGCAGCGAGAGGTCAAACGACTCACCTCTGGTGTCCCGAGAGGCCAGGGCCATGAGGGCACAGGACGCGGCGAAGCTGGCACTGTGGAGACCCAGGGAAGGAGAAGGGGTTGCCCGCGAACACCCTGAGCCTCCCCTCCCCCCTGCAGCACCAGCCTTGCCTTCCTGCCCCCCCCCTCACCTGCCAACCAGCCGCGTGGGCCGGGGGCCAAAGCGGTCCATGAGGATCCCCAGCGGCAGGGTCGTGGCGCTGAGCACGAAGGAGCCGATGGTGAAGCCCAGGTTGAGCATCTCTTCCTGGCGGTCACAGCTCAGCCACTCCCGCTGCTCATCCTGGGTGGTGTTGGTGGCGTTCTCAGCTGGGGAGGCAAGGGAGGGCTCAGCACGTGACAGCCGGGAGCAGCCGGGCGCAGGAGACAAAGGCCCGGGGTCCGGGGACCTGAGCTCAAGTCCCACGCTTAGGGCTCACTGCCAACCAGGCGACTTTGAGGGTGGCCTAGAGTCACATCTACTCCGGTGAGGACTCGTCCTCAAGGTAAACTGCCCACTTGGAGTCGTGACAAGTTAATAAAAATGGTTAATGGTGAGGGAAGGAGGGTGATTCACTTCAGTCAGTGCTCACTGAATCACGAGGTGGTTGCTCCCCTGCCCCCTCTCTGTTACCTAAGCATCACTGCCAAGGGCACACTCAGGGCGCACCAGAGGCAGACAGACCAGGGTCAAAATTGTCACCACCACCCGTACCAACTGGCAACCTTGGACAAGTAACTCCCTCTCTCTGAGCCACAGGCCCTTAGCCTGTAAAAGGGAGCAGAAGATGCCTAAGCCATAAGTTCCTTAGAAGATTCCGCAGGGGGTGGGGGTGGGGGAGGCGCCGAGATGGCTCAGCTGGTTAAGCTTCCAACTTCAGCTCAGGTCATGATCTCATGGTTCATGAGTTCAAGCCCCACATCGGGCTCTCTGATGTCCATGCAGAGTCTGTGTCTGCCTCTCTCCCTCTCTCTCTCTCTCTCTTTCTGCAACTCCCCTGCACTCTCGTTCTCTCTCAAAAATAAATAAATGTTAAAAAAAAAAAAAAAAGAGTCAAGACTCTTGATCTCAGGCTCATGAGTTCAAACCCCACATTGGGCAGTGCTTCCGTTAAAAAAAAAAAGTGAAAAGTGACAGGTGCGATGCAGAGAACAAAACGGGAGGATGTGACGGTGCCTGAGTGCTAGGAGAGGAAGCACCCACCCTCCATGGTGACAATGACTCCTGACTTCAGATGTCAGGAGCACACGCAGGCAGCAGAGAGGTGACGTGACCTGTGTGTTAACATAAGGAAGAACACGAGGAAGAAGTCTCAGATCCTGAGTGCTGGCCAACCAGGGCAGGAAACACCTTGGGCGATGGGGAGCTGCCAGGGAAGCTGGGGAGAATGGCCAGCCCCATGGAAGTAGCCTGTAGTGGCCAGCCCCGTGGAAGAAGCCTGTAGCCCCATCATTCAGTGATTGTCACCAGCACGGTTCAGTTCTCTACCAGGTCTGCCTGCACCGGATATCTGCTGTGTGCCAGGCACTGTGTTGGGACAGTGGGCCTAGCGGGAAGGAATGCAAAGATCATTTAGGCCACAGGCTGCAAACCGGCGACTGGCAGTGGCCCACACCTGTGTTTTGCTTGGCGTGCAAATTTTAATTGGGTGCGGTTCAAAATCGGAAGTTATCCCATAAACGTGGCACCTGGGTGGCTCAGTTAACCAACTGATCAATCAGACTCTGGATTTCGGCTCAGGTCATGATCTCGCGGTTCGTGAGTTCAAGCCGCGCGTTGGGCTCTGTGCTGACAGTGCAGAGCCTGCTTCGGATTCTCTCTCCCGTTCTCTCTGCCCCTCCGCACTCATGTGCTCTCATGCTTTCTCTCTCTCTCAAAAGAAATAAACATTAAAAAAAAGGAGTTATCCCATAAAAATCTGGCTTCTCTTTAAGAAGTCGGAAAATCTGGCCATTGCTGGAGCTGAGTGGAGGTCACCCCTTTCTGCCAGGTCTTGCCCCCTTTAAGCCACCCAGTCATCACCTCTCTTTTACCCCCCAGACATTTGCCACCTTACACCTGCCTTACTTTATTATTATTATTATTAATTGATTATTATGAACTGCCTGGCCCAGTTGGCATCTGAGTTTGCAGCCCCTGAATTAGACACTGATTCTACCCCTCAGTCTTTCATCATCAAACAGCACCTTCCCTCACACAAGTCCTACTAGCTCTCGATTAATTAACACCTACTTTGTGCCAGGCTCTTTCATATGGTATCTGTTTCGATCCTCACAGCCTCCCTACCAAGTGAGTCCAATGACCCCCATCGTATAGATGGCGAGGCTCTGAGAAGCACAGCAATTCACAGCCACACAGCTTCTTACAGGAGGGCTTACACTCAAACTCAAGACCGTCTCCAAGGGCCAGCCCGATCCCGTCCACCCCAGGGCCCCTCTGTCCTGAACACGGCGGCTCAGGACGCTTCCCGTGCCTGTGCTGGTGCTGGCAAGGAGACGTGTTCCTCCACTCATGGAGCAGGACAGCCCAGGGGCCTGCTAGCAGCTCAAAGTCAGTCAACGCATCCGTTGGTCTGGTTTATCCACATCAGCCTCTTGTGAGTTTGACCAACACGAGCTGGCTCCTGAGGCCCCACCACTCTGCGTGGTTGGATAAAGCCGGACTCCTCGGATAAAGCCAGCCCAACATGCACTTAGAACTCTATCCACGCCAATTACAACAGAAGAGGTCTTTGAAATCCAACTGCCCCGATTTTATAGGCAAGTAATGTGACGGGGTGGGACAGGGAAAATGTCCTGAGTTACTGATAGAGCTGACGCCTTAGAAAAAAACCGTTTCCCTAATTGTGGTATGCATAACTGGGGCACTCTGGATGAGTTAGGAGATGCAGGGAATGGAGTTTGATGTTTCACAGTTATTAGTCATTTCAATGTGTATCTGAAACACATACACATATACATACATATGCGAATGTATTGGAAAAACACGCATATATATGTATGTATGTTGGAGACATGTATGTGTGTGTGTGTGTGTATTAGACACATATGTATGATGTATGTGTAAGTACAATCAAACCCAACATTCCGAGGATATTATGCTTTAAACTCAGGCCAATTTTTTTAAGTGGGTTGATGTAAAAGGAAGCATTAAGTCAATAGTTCCTAGGACAGAGGAAAGGTAAAATCATGAGGGTGAACTACAAGTGGCAAGATCTGTGAAGCCCTGGAAAGCAGGACCACAGGTAAACATTCACCCCTGGAGCCACACAGAGCACATTCAAACCCCGGCTTCACTAGCCGTGCTGCTGAAACTCCGAGACTCTGTTATCCCATCTGTGAAATGGGATGGTGGTCGGCTGCAACCCCGAGAGGCTGGCTGGCTCCGAGGATTGCCGCGCGCGTGCACACACACACACACACTCACAAAATGATCCCATTCTCTGAGTCTCTAGGGATGGGGAGCCCCTCCTCAAGGCCTGAGGTTTCACTTTCCTGCAGCTGACAGTCAGGTTCACCAAAACATCTGTGGGATTGGGCTCTAACTGGTTGTCCTGCCTATGGCAGGACTGCTCCAGGAGAACTCTAAGCTGAAGGAGGTTGGAAGTGGCTACACTGTTCCTACAAGGACTAGGAGACAGGTCCTGGAGTCAGATCTGGGGTTGAATCCTTGCTCTGCTCATTAGCTGTGTGACCTCAGGCAAGTGGCTTAATTTCTCTGAGCGTCAGCTGTCTCTTCTACAAAACATGGTTAATAGTCATACCTATATCACAGACCTAAACAGCAAAGGCTTGAGGAGCTTTAGCCATTGTTTTATTGTTTGGGCACTTTTGCTGGATAAAGAGAAGTTATGTGTCAAGTTGATTTGCCCCTGTCTAAATTCTGAACAACAGAGCCCTCTTCAACCGTGACACCCCTACAGGTGGTTCAACCACTCACCCCAGGGTGTCCCTCCAGAGAGAACAAAAAATACTGAGAAGACAGAGGGTGTAGCCAGGGAGCCCAAAGCCGACCCTGGTGAACACCTTGACCATGAACTCCACATTTGTTAAATGACAGCATTTGGTGCTCACATCGTTTGCTCTGTGGCAAGGACGACGAGGGGGATCCACTCCGTTTTACAGACTTAGAAGTGGAGATCCAGAGAGGATGGGTGACTGGCTTAAGGTCACACAGCAAATGACAGCAAAGCTGGGTCCGGCACATAATTATGACCCCCACCTGTAGTCCACGTGTTTGCTCTCATTTCATTTTCACAGCGGTCCCAGGGGGTAAGGAGTATTGGTCCCATTTTACAGATGGGATAACGGAGACATTAAGAAAGTGAAGTAAATATCTGAAATAGGTCTAGCAACACACAGAATTGGAAGCCATGCTGCCTGGTTCTTTCCACACACCGTGAGGACACACATTCCTGGTTTGATTGTTCTTGCAACCCTGAGGAGGGAGGCTGGGTCCACAATGAATGAGGCTTCAAGAAGCAGAAAGTAAGCACTTTCGATAGGGCAGCGTGACTGAGGCAAAGAGGGTACAGCACCCTCCCCCCATCAGCCCAATGGCTGACGATTTAGATTTAGGCTGGAGTCACCTGAGGGGGAGGAGGGACACCTTGTGTCTTGCTTTCCAACAACAGACAAATAAGTTCAGAGAAAGTAGGAGGGTTCGCTTTGGTCACCTCTAAGTATCCCAGACAACTGGGGTCAGACACATATTCAGCCTCTGGTCAACTCAAAACACCAGGTGGAAACTCCATACCACAGACAGAAATTACCCACAAAGGGCCCCAAGATCTCATGTTGATTTATTTTTGAGAAAAAGACAGAGTGTGAGAAGGGGAGGGGCAGAGGGAGACAAAGACACAGAATCCGAAGCAGGCTCCAGGCTCTGAGCCGTCAGCACAGAGCCCGACGCAGGGCTCGAACTCACAAACCGCGAGATCATGACCTGAGCCAAAGTCGGACGCCTAACCGACTGAGCCACCCAGGTGCCCCAAAGGGACCCTAGATCTAAATGTAAGAGCTGTAAGTATAAAAACTCTTAGAAGAAAACCTAGGCATAAATCTTTGTGATCCTAGATTAAGCAATGATTTCTTGAACATGAAGCAAGACACAAATGGCAAAGGAAAAGATAGACTGGACTTCCTCAATATTAAAAAACCTTTCATGCTCCAAAGGACACCATGAAGAAAGTGAAAAAACAACCCACAGGGAGGAGAAAAATCTTGCAAATCATGTCTCTCATAAGGGACTTGCACTTAGAATATAAAGAACTCTTTTTTTTTTTATTTTTTTTAACGTTTATTTCTTTTTGAGACAGAGACAGAGCATGAACGGGGGAGGGTGAGAGAGAGAGGGAGACACACAATCTGAAGCAGGCTCCAGGCTCTGAGCTGTCAGCACAGAGCCGGATTCGGGGCTCAAACTCACGGACCGCGAGATCATGACCTGAGCCGACGTCGGCCGCTTAACCGACTGAGCCATCCAGGCGCCCCAGAATATAAAGAACTCTTACAACTCAATAATAAAAAAACAAATAACCCACCTTAAAAATGGCCAAAGCATCTGAAAAGACATTTTTCCAAAGAAGATATACCAAGGGCCAAGAAGCACATGAAAAGATGCTAATCATCATCAGCCATTAGGGAATTGCAAATCAAAACCATAAAAAGAGAATATTGTATCCACTAGAATGGCTATAGTAAAAAAGACAAGCAATCATTAGTGTTGGTGAGGATATGGAGAAACTGGAACTCCATACACCACTGGTGGGAATGTAAAATGGGGCAGCCACAGTGCACCTGTGGTGGCTCAGTCCGTTAAGCATCTGAATTCCGCTCAGGTCATGATCTCACAGTTCATGAGTTCAAGCCCCGCGTCGGGCTCTGTGCTGACAGCTCGGAGCCTAGAGTCTGCTTCAGCTTCTGTGTCTCCCTCTCTCTCTGCCCCTTCCCCACTTGCTCTCCATCTCTCTCTCTCTCTTTCTCTCTCTCTCACTCTCTCTCTCTCAAAAATAAATAGACATTAAAAAAAAAAAAAGGTGCAGCCACCGTGGAAAACAGTCTGGCATTTTCTCAAAGTGTTAACCATAGTTACTATATGACCTAGCAATTCCATTCCTCGATAAATACCTAAGAGGAAGAAAAGCATATGTCCACACAAAACTTATACCTAACTATTCACAGGAGTATCCATAATAGCCAAAGAGTGGAAACAAATGCCTATCAACTGATGTACGCATAAATACAATGTGGTAGATCCATACCGTGGAGTCTTACTCAGCAATGGGAAGACACCAAGTCCTGACACCTGCTACTTAAACACCAGACGCGGAATAGAAGAGAGGCAAGATTTTATTCACGGCCGGGCCAAACCTGATCTCCTGATCTTAAGGAGAAAAGTGCAGAGAATGGCCCCACACAAAGGTAGCAGTGAGCTTACATGGATTTTAGCAAGTCAGAGTACGTCATTATTTAGTTAACCAATTACAATTTACAGCATTTCACGGTAGCCAATTACATTGTGACACACAGACCGTTAGTTTTGGCGGGAACCTATCAATTTAAAGTTCTTTGTTCTAAGAGGGTTTAAAATCACCAATCATAGATACCTAAGATACTGTGGGGCAATGAGTTCGTGACTTTTTACATGTTGGTCTTGCCTACGCCAGATCTTGGTAGAAGGGGTGGGGGAGCGTTTTGCAACCTAAATTACCTACTTAGCAAGCAGGCGAAGTTACGGAAGCGAGATAGGGTGGTTAGTAATTTCCGATAACCCTAATAGGGAACTGCATAAGCTTTTATCTCAATTATTCATGAAAGGTGAGTTTAAGCCGAACTTATATACAGTAAGCTTTCTGATATCTTATAAGTCTACCTATTACATTCCCCACTCCTGTTTGTCAGTTATTCAAACCTTTGAATAACCTTATTCTGGCATTTGGGCTAGTGGGACATATGGGCTACGTAATACCATAAGCTTTATAGATCCTATTTTTTGATTTATGAACTGGAGTAGTAGTTTTATCAAACAGGGTCCTATAGTTATAGCTAGAAAGAGAAAGATAGGGGGTCCCGCAAGGGCACTTAGGAGAGTTGTTAGCCAAGGGGACCAGGAAAATATAGACTCATACCAATTTTGATTAATTTGTCTTTGACTTTCTCTTTCCTCTAGTCGTTGTCTGACCTGACTCAAGCTCTGCTTGAGGATTCCTCAATTATTGACATAAAAACAGCACTGTTCCCCAAGGGCCATAAAAGCCCTCCTTGTTATAAAAATAACAGGTCTAAGCCCCTCCGATTCTGAAGTACCACCCCAGCTAAAGAGTTTACAGATTCAGATGGTTTATCGATATTCCTTTCTAATTCTGATATATCCTGATCAATGTGTTTGCTTAGTAATTTGAAGTTCTGATTCCCTGTGATGAAAGCGGCAGTACTTACGCCAAAGGATCCTGCAACCCCCAGTCCTACAAAGAGGGGCACTAGAATAGTAGAAATGGGTTCCCTCGTAAATTGAGACTGGGGAATGAAACCTAGGTGTTCTCTTCCTCCTTCAACTGATAAGTAGAAGACCTGGGGTAGGAGGTGGACTAGAATGCAGAAATCAGACCTCTTGATTATAAGGTGGAGGTTTAAACAAGGGGTTAAACCCAAGGAGCAAGCAAACCAAGTCCCAGAGGGCAGTACAAGGAAGTAAAGGGTACCCCCCACATGAGTATTATTTGGCAAGTAGATGGTGCTGTTACAATAAGTCAAACACCTGGACTGTTTCATCTGGTAATTTCCAGCATAGAAACAAGTCCCCGTTCCTTTTAGATCTCCTAAGGTGAGACTTGGGTTCTGCCCCCGGGTACAATGACCCTCTATCTGGCCATGGCTCAAATTCCTGACTTGGTCTTCTCTCGTTCCCAGAGGGACTGGAGCACCTATTCCTATGTAGTAGGGGGACCTAGGATCCAAACACAGCCAATAATCCCAAGTGATGTTAGGGTTGGTGGCATTTAAAAACTTAAAGGTATAGTACAAGGCTTTAAAGGTATCGGTCTCTCTTACTTCAGGTTTGTTCCTAGCGGGGGGAGGAGTCAACACAAGGGCAGCAGTGGTGGGCGAACGGGCCGTAAACTTAGCTGATGACTGGGCTAGAGGCCTGGGGGGGGGCAGTTTTTCAGGGTCAGGGAGAGGGTTAATTACAGGATTGGGCCCAATGGGCGCTCTAGGGGTGATTCTAACTTTAAACTTCTGAATGGTGAACTCGGTGCCGGGATCAAGACCAGAAACGTATAATCTCAATCCCCATGTTTTCCCTGTATTCCATCAGGGATCTAAACCATTTTTGATGATGATAGTGACTAGGTGTTGACTCTCGGTCGTAGACACTGCTCTTATAGACCGTATAAACTGATCCTTTTCAGTAACCCAGTCAGCTATGGTTCCACAACCCCATGAAGCACAGTGAAACTGGCCTCGTCCTTGACAGCTGGGGGGCCCATCAGAGGGACAAGCATAAAGCTGTACTCCTTTGAAACTTGGGCAGTCTGGGGTTCTCTGGTAAGGCAAAACTCCGGTAGCACCTTGATATCATGGTTGTTGTTTCCACTCAATGGGGAACAGAAGACACAGATTAAAGGTCAAGGCAGGGGAAGCGTAAGAGGTAGAATTTGCTAAAACCTGTCCCGTAGTGGTTTTGCTAACTATCCAACGGTACCGGACAGGGGCGTGGTCAGAACATGTTTCTCCGACCAAGGAAATTATTAAGAACAAAATTACCCAGCGGATTCTTTTACCAGCCGGACCTTCAAAGGATTTTCGGTCCGTTTGACAGTCCACTGTAGAGGAATGTGGTCGGGGTGTGCCGCTTTAATTTGAGAGCGATGGATCCAGTGGCTCTGGCCGGCAACTTTCACAGCGGATGGGGTGGACAGGATGATCGGATAGGGCCCAACCCAGCGTGCCTCTCAATTTGGGGAGGTGTGACGTTGCATCCAGATCCAATCTCCAGGTCCGAGTCCTTGGTCTGATGGTTCGACTGCAGAGGGCGGTTCCTTCCGGCTTTCTTTTACTAGGTTACGGATGGCTGGAAATGTACTTTGTAGAGCCTGCAAGGACTTAAGGAGATGTTGGTTTGAGATTTCCGCCCATTGTTCATCTCCCAGTTTTGGAAGCAAGGGAGGTGGTCTTCCAAATAGGATTTCAAAGGGGGGGAATGCCTCTTACGTAAGGTATACAGCGTACTCTGAGGAGGGCAAAAGGAAGGAGGCCTACCCAGTTTTCGCCAGTTTCTGGAATTTAGTCAAGGTTTCTTTTAGAGTTCTATTCATTCTTTCTACCTGCCCTGGACTTTGGGGGCAGTAGATACAATGTAATTTCCAATTTATTTGTCAGCTTTTGGCCAACATTTTAGATATCTGGGCTATGAAAGCCGGGCCATTATCTGACCCCAAACCAACAGGGATGCCAAATCGGGGAACCAATTCACTGAAGTAATTTCTTAGCCACTATCTGAGCGGGCTCTGTTCTAGTGGGGAAAGCCTCTACCCATCCAGAGAAGGTGTCCACTAGTACGAGGAGATAATGATAGCCACAGGGTCCGTGTTTCATCTCAGTGAAGTCAAGTTCCCATATTTCTCTGGGTATCTGTCTGCGTAATCGCTGTCCTGAAAAATTAAACTTGGGAGATGGGTTAGTCTGAGCACAGGCTTTGCATCAGTCTCCTAGGCTTTGTACGATTTTATTAAGGTTTGGCATAAAACGGTCTCTTTGGGCTAGTTCAGACAACTTGGTTGCCCAACCTAGATGCGTGGAGCTGTGGACTTGTGGGAGCCAGGTCCGTCCTATAGCTTCTGGTATGAAGATGCGTCCATCCTCGAGGTGATACCAATGTTGGTCATCTCTTTCTGCCCTCAAGGTTTTTAATCAGGCGTAGCTCCTCTTTGGTCTAAAACGGTTCCGTGGGGAGAAAGCGTGGAGGCAGCAGAGGCAAAATTTTAACCGGGAGAACATCTCTTTCTGCTGTGGCCTTTGCCGTTGCGTCAGCAAAGGCATTTCCTTTCGCTCGGGGTGAGTCTGCCTTTTGGTGGTTCTTGCAGTGTATAATGGCCACCTTTTTAGGAAGCCATAAGGCTTCCTTCCAGTAGGGCCAGGATTTCTTTTTTAATTTCCTTCCCTCCTGATGTTAACGGTCCTCTTTCCTTATATACAGCTCCATGAACATGGGCGGTGGCGAATGCATACCTGCTATCCGTGAAAATGTTCACCGTTTTTCCCTTTGCCCATCTGAGGGCCTGGGCTAGAGCCATCAGCTCTGCTCTTTGGGCAGAAGTGTCGTGCTCAAGGGCTTGGGCTCAGATAACCTGGTCCTGAGTCACTACAGCTGCACCTGCGTATCTGATCCCATCTTTGACAAAACTGCTGCCATCAGAGAACAGCTCGAAATCCACCTTTGACAGAGGTTGATCTCTTAAGTCCCCCCCTCGGTCCCGTCAGAGTACTCACAGTTTCCAAGCAATCGTGGCGTGGGGCCTCTGAGTCGTCATGCGTGGTCTAGTAGCAATACCTGATCCTGGATGATTCGTGCGTTGATCCATCGGTCTGGTGGGGAGTGCAGCAGGGATGCTACTGCGTGAGGTCCTATGATCTGAAGGTCTTGCCCAAGCGTTAGTTTGGAAGCTTCTTTAACCAGTGGCGGCGACAGCTCTGAGGCAACTGGGCCACCCGGTGGCAACAGAGTCCAGCCGCTTGGACAAGTAGGCTACAGGTCGTTTCCAGGGGCCCAAAGTTTGAGTAAGGACCCCTTTAGCAATTCCCCGGATCTCATGCACAAATAGTTGGAAGGGTTTGGTAATACCAGGTAAAGCTAGGGCTGGGGCTTGGGTGAGGGTGCTCTTGATCTGCTCAAAAGCCCTGTCTTCTTGTTCTCCCCAGACCATCTCAGTTCCTTCACCCCCAGTGGCGGAGTACAGGGGTTTTGCCATTTCAGCGAAACCTGGTATCCACAGGCGGCAATACCCAGCAGCTCCTAGGAACTCCCTGATCTGCCTTTTAGTTGTGGGTTTAGGAATGTTGAGGATAGCTTGGATTCTTTCTGGCCCCAGCGATCGCTTGCCTGCATGCAGTTGGTAGCCCAAGTATATGACAGAGTCCAAGCAAATTTGCGCCTTCTTTGCGGAAACTTTATATCCCAGGACATCTAATTCCCTTAGCAGGTCCTCTGTAGCCTTTGTGCAGTTCTCTAAGGAGTCAGCGGCTAGGAGCAAGTCATCTACGTATTGCAACAGTGCGACATCTGGGTGGCTCTCCCGGTAGGGGACCAAATCCCTTCGGAGAGCCTCATCAAAAAGAGTGGGGGGAGTTTTTAAACCCTTGGGGCAGTCGAGTCCAGGTTAACTGTCCATTGTAAGTTCCATCTGGGTCTGTCCATTCAAAGGCAAAAATAGGCTGACTGACCTTTGCAATCGGCAAAGCAAAGAATGCATCCTTTCAGTCCAGGACGGAGTGAAGGCAGTAATTTGGTGAGAGTTCACTCAGGAGAGTGTAGGGGTTGGGGACTGTAGGATGAATTGTCTCCACCCTTTTGTTAACTTCTCTGAGGTCTTGTACCGGCCTATATTCTGAAGTCCCAGGTTTTGGGACAGGAAGCAAGGGAGTATTCCAGGCGGAGTGGCATGGCATTAGGATCCCAGCTTCTCGCAAGCGGTTGATGTGTTTGGCAATTCCCTCCCTCGCTTGCTGGCTGATGGGATATTGCCTCACCCGGATGGGGGTGGCTGTGGCAGCTAGCTGGATCACTAGCGGCGCTTGTTGAATGGTTAGTCCAGGGGGGTTAGTTTCAGCCCAAACTGTAGGAATTGTCTCTTTCCACTTTTCTATTAATGGAGACACTTTCCGCTCTGGTTTTTCTAAGAGTAGATATTCCTCTGATATAGGGCAGGGAACTAGAATGGCAGGTGGCGGTAGGTTCAAGTCTATAGAATTTCCGGTAAAGGGAATTTGGGCTTTAAGCTTGTGTAACAGATCTCTCCCCAGAAGGGAATATGGGCAATCAGGTATGAGCACAAAGGAATGAGTAATAGTCCCTTCAGCTAGGTCAGTGATTCGGGCACGAGTCTGCAGGTAGCCTTGCATTTGTCCTGTGGCTCCCGGAATGTATACCTTTTCTTTAATCACAGGTCCTAAGGGTTCTTTAAGACCCAGTGTCAACCAGGAATCTGGTTTCTTTCCCTTCTATGTTGAGGGTAACCACAGGCTCCTGGGGATTCAGGGAAAGAGGGGAGCTGTGGTGGTGTCATTGTTCCTGGGCGACCAGGATGGGAGGCCTTTTGTTGGGGCATTTATCTTTCCAATGTCCTTCTTTCTTACAATAAGCACATTGATTTTTTTTCCAATGTTGCTCAGGGTCTTTTTCTGGCCTCGGGGTTGAGGCCTTCCCTGTCCTTTGCTGTTGCCCGGGGGTTTTCCCCAGGCGCTACGAGGACTTTCCCTATTTCCTTCCCTTGCATAACGACAGAGCTGTCCCTGCTCTGAAAAACTTGCTGGGCTATTTCTACCAACTCTGAAATTAGCTTTCCTTCGAATCCTTCTAATTTTTGGAGCTTTTTATGGAGGTCTGGGGCCGACTGAGAAACGAAAGCCATATTAATGGTTTTTTGGTTCTCTATTGCCTCGGGGTCAATAGGAGAGTCTAAGCGGTAAGCCTGGTAAAGCCTTTCTAGGACATTCATTCAGTCCCTGGACCGTGTCATGAATTTTTGTCAGATCGGTGGGCTTTTGTGCCGCTGCACGAAGCCCCTGTAACAGAATCTGGCGATACTGGAGTAGACGCTCCCTACCGTTATCCGCGTTAGGGTCCCACTGGGGCGGCGCGGAATGGAAAACGTGCTCAATTCTGTGAAGGTCTGTGGTAGGCATTCCATCTGGGCCGAGGACTGCTCTCGTGGCTTCCCGGGGCAGTTGGGCCCTTTCCTTGAAGTCAGTTAAGACCTGCAAGAGTTGGTGACAATCTTCCCAAGTAGGTAAGTGGGTGGTGAAAATAGAGCTCAATAAGTCAATTAGGCCCTGGGGGTTTTCAGAGAAAGGCGGGTTCTGAGTTTTCCAGTTGTAGAGGTCCGTGGTGGAGAAAGGAGTGTAGACAACCATCGGGCGTGTTGGCCGCCTGTCTGGACCGGGAGCCAGAGCCGTTTGCCTAAGAGGAAGGATGGGAACTGGGGCATCAGAGGACTGGTGTTCTCCTCTATAGAGGGCTCCTGATCTGGTATGTGGGGGACTAGTCAAAGGGTCTCCTGCGGCTTTGGGTTCCTGGGGAGCTAGTGGTGTCTGGGAAGAAGGAGGTGGTCTCTGAGGATCGGATAACAAGTCCCTCCCTTCGTGTTATCTCCTGAAGCACTGGGTAAAGCCTCTTTGAAGGCTGAGTGATGGGAAGCAAGGGTTTGGAGTTTGGAGGAGAAGAGGAAGGGGAGTGGGAAAGGGAGATGCCAGATGACAGCTTTTGGCCCTGTTTCTGGCACTCTCTCAGCCAGGAAGGTGGGTCTTCTAGGTCGACCCAAGTCACAACATATGGCTCGGGATGAACATCATGACAAATCCTGCGGACAGCATAAGCAAGGTTAAGATTACAGGAGCCCTCTGCCGGGGGCCAGTCAACCCCAGAGAATGTCGGCCAGTCCAGTTGGCAATATGTCCACAGCCAGGATGGCTTTAGGTTAAAGCCATAGTTCCTTCCTCTTTTTCTGAAACCAGAGAAGTTATTTAGGATCCATTTAAGGCGGGGGGGGGGGGGGGGGGGGGGGGGGGGGGGGGGGGGGGGGGGGGGGGGGGGAGGGGGACGGGCAAGGCTTGGACGAAGACTGACCCATGGCGGAGGTTAAACAGTGGGTCATACCAGAGATAATGATAGGTTAACAGGAAACGTTTAACAGGGCACACAGAGCACTGAACGTAGAACAAATGGTTGGGGTGATCAAGCCCGACCCAGAGGGTCCGAAGACCCAGACGGTCCGGAAACCCAGATGGTGCTGGGGACGTCTCCACCAGATACCAGCTAGGGGGAAGTTAAGCTGCGTCCAGCCTTCCCTCCTAGAATCAGATCTGTCCAGTAACAGAAAACAGAGAACAGAAAATAGAAAACAGGTGCCGCCTCGCGTACCTTGCTTAAGCCAGGTCTGAGAACGGAAGGCCGGGGCCGAGGAACGTCTCTCGGGAGCTCTCCCCTAGCTGTTCCGCTTCAGCCTCCGAATTTCGGGCGGTCATAGAATCTCGGTGGGACCTCCAAATGAAACACCAGACGCCGAATAGAAGCGAGGCAAGATTTTATTCACGGCCGGGCCAAACCTGATCTCCTGATCTTAAGGAGAAAAGTGCAGAGAATGGCCCCACCCAAAGGTAGCAGTGAGCTTACATGGATTTTAGCAAGTCAGAGTACGTCATTATTTAGTTAACCAATTACAATTTACAGCATTTCACGGTAGCCAATTACATTGTGACAGACCGTTAGTTTTGGCGGGAACCTATCAATTTAAAGTTCTTTGTTCTAAGAGGGTTTAAAATCACCAATCATAGTTAGACACCTAAGATACCGTGGGGCAGTGAGTTCGTGACTTTTTACATGTTGGTCTTGCCTACGCCAGATCTTGGTAGAAGGGGTGGGGAGCGTTTTGCAACCTAAGTTATCTACTTAGCAAGCAGGCGAAGTTACGGAAGCGAGATAGGGTGGTTAGTAATTTCCGATAAACCTAATAGGGAACTGCATAAGCTTTTATCTCAATTATTCATGAAAGGTGAGTTTAAGCCGAACTTATATACAGTAAGCTTTCTGATATCTTATAAATCGACCTACTACACTATAACCCTGAAAACATCATGCTAAGTGAAAAAAGCCTATAACGAAAGCCCACATATTAGAAGACACCATTTATTTGAAATATACAGAACAGCTCCTATCAGTGATGTGGTACCATCAGGCTATTACAAAGTATTGGACAGGAGAGGGCTCCCCCAAGCAGCCTGTCATTGTGAAGGCCAAATTCTTCAACAGAAGAGCTGAAGAGAAGATCAAGGGGTAGGAATGGCTGTGTCCTGGCAGCTTGAAGCCCCATGGAGGGAGGTCTACTAAAAGGTAACAAGTGCTTTTCCAAAAAAAAAAAAAAAAAAAAAAATCTATTTTTGTCCCACATAAACCTAGGATTCTGCTAATGGGTACAGGGTTACTTTTTGGGGTAAAGGAAATGTTCTAAAATTGATTATCTTGACGGTTGCACAACTTATTGAATTGTATACTTTAAATGGGTGAATCATAAGGTATGTGACTTATATCTTAATAAAGCTCTCACATGTATTTTTAAAAAGCACGGGTAGAGGGGTGGGCAACAAAAGGGAAGCAGGAGTCTGGGGGTGATGGAAATATTCTAAATACCGATTATGGTGGTGATGGTTCCCGGGGTATACGATTGTCAAGCCTGATCAAAATGTGTGACGTAGGGGGCGCCTGGGCGGTTCAGTCGGTTGAGCGACCGACTTCAACTTCGGCTCAGGTCATGATCTCGAGTTCATGGGTTCAAGTTCCACATCGGGCTCTGTGCTGACAGCTCACAGCCTGGAGCCTGCTTCAGATTCTGTGTCTCCCTCTCTCTCTACCCCTCCCCCGCTCTTGCTCTGTCTCTCTCTCTCAAAAGATAAAATAAAACGTTAGAAAAAAAAATTTTTAGAAAAAAATTGTTTTAATGTGATGTACATTAATTTTCAATAAAGTTAATTTAAAAAACAAACAAACAGGTGGAGAAGGCCGGAAGGAGCAGTGCAGGAATCAAGACCATTACATGACAAAAGGCAGGTCCTCTCCAGTTGCCAGGGAAAACAATTCAGAGGGGACCTGGACTCCTCCCCTCCCCTCAGGAACATTAGAATTCCTACTTCCTCATTAGACACCACTAGGGAAGCCAAAGGAATTGAAATGGAAAGCAGGGTCCCTCCACAGTGCCTGGCCTGGAGGAAATGAGGCTTCTAGACTTTGTGCAGATGGTGATTTGAAGACCCCGGGCTCAAAGTCTTGGAAAAGGAGGGGCACGGGCCTGTTAACATTCAAGTGCACTTTATAGGCTCTCCTTTGTCTTACTTAGCCTTATAGGAGTCCTGGTAAAACATGCCTCACCCAGCTGGGTGCCTGTTCTCCTTCTAGGGGTCTCCATCTTGATCTAGACCTGAAGCTGCCAAAGGGTCTGAATGCCCAGCACGATACCTGGCATTCAGCGAAGCCTAGATTACATACACGAGGTAGAGGGGGCAAAACCTACCCACTCTCTAGAAGAAGTTTGAATTGGTCAAGAAGTGGGGCTGTCCCAACGCCTGCGCAGTGCTTGTCTTAGGCAGCCCCGCGTCCCGTCCGCTCAGCCTCGCGTTCTTTTCCAGCTTCCACCTTCCCCTTCTGCTGCCCCTGCCCCAGCCCGACGTGCTCTTCCTCGGGCGTACCTGAGCACAGGATGGAGTAGAAGCCCTCCTTCTGGAGCATGATCAGCAGGGAGCCCCAACCGAGGAGCACGGCAGAGAAGAAGAGGTTCTCCAGCATCGCGGTGCACGCCATCCACCAGCGCCTCCGGTACGCCTGCTGCAGCGTGGGGGCCATGCTGGCCGCGAGCCTGCACAGGAACACCGCGCTGAGCAAACGGACCCCCGGCGGCCCCGGGGAAGGGTCTCGCATCCCGGTGGTTCCTGAGACCCCTCGAGCCTGCCCGCGAAGGTCCCAGGGCCCTGGGCTTCCCGGCGGGTGCCGCCGACCTGGCTCTGGGCGCACTGGCAGTGCCAGGGGCTCATGCGGCGCTGCGCTCCCGCCGGGCCACTATCGGAAACAAGGAAGGTCCTGTCTGAGCGCAACAGATTCCTGGCGCGCTGCCGGGCTCTTCCAGCCAGGCCAGAACGCGCAGAGCCCGGCTCCCCGGGCCCAAACCCGCACTTCCCCCAAGTCCCCAAAGGTCAGCAAGGGGCAGGGCGCGCTCTGAAGCCACCGCTGGCCAGCATCCGGCCGCCCGCGCCAGGAAGGACCCCCAGAAGCAAGCAGGAGGAGGAAGGGGAAGTCTGGGACTAGCCTGAGACACCCCCCGCCCCCATTCCTGCTGCCCCAGTAAGACCACTCCTCTCCTCTGGGGCCCGGCCCCCGCTGGCCCTCCGCCCTCCGCCTCTCCGCACCAGGCGCCCGGTGTCCCCGCGATCCCTCGATCCAGGCAGACAGCTGCCACGTGGAAGGAGACCCGGGGCGGGCCCTCCGGCGGCCCCGGCGCCCCTCACTCACTCGGCAGGGCGCGGGCCACCACGCGGCGCGCATCCGAGCCAGCCCGCGCTCGGGTCGGGGAAGGGTGCTCGCGCTCCGGCAGGAAGTCCCGCGGCCGCTGACTTTATAAGGGCCGAGCTCCCCGCGGGCGGGCGGCAGGCGGGTGTGTTTACCAGAGGGAGGGAAGGAGCCCGAGCTCCCCCCGCCGCGGCCGCGGCCGCCGCCACCACCGTGGGAGGAGACGGGACACGGGCGGCGCGGGGGTGGGGAGCGGCAGGGGGGAGACGGATGCCGCGGAGAGGAGAGGGACGGGGAAGGGCAAAGGGGGGAAGGGCGCGAAGGAGGGGCGGAAGGCACCAGCCGCGGCTCCCGGGGCCTCAGTACCCTCATCTGTGAAATGGGGCTCTGGGTTCCGGCGCGCCCGCAGGTCGGTTCAAACTCCGACAAGAGTGTTGCTCCAAACTGAGGAAGTGCAGCCGAGGGGGCCGAGAGGAAGAGGAGTACCCGAGGGGCCGGAGGAAAGGGAGGGAGGGACGCGCTTGGAGAGACGCGACAGCGAGCCGCGGGACCCCACGGGCTCGGGGGAGGGAGTGGGTTTTTTCTTGGGGAGCCTGGGAGTGTCGGTGGGAGCCGGCCCGTGGGGCTCTCGGCGGATCCGCAGCCGGGGACCCCCTAACCACACCCGCTGCTCACCTCTGGTGGGGGGAAGCGCGCCTACCGCGGCCGCTGACGCCTCCGGGAGCGCAGCGCCTTCGCGGCGCGTCCACGCTCTGCGGCCGTGGTCGCGCGGCCCAGCTGCGAACCGCACGGGCTATCGGACTTCTCTGCGCGCCGGGGCCGGGCCGCCTCGGGGACTCAGCGCCGCAGTCTGGTGTTCTTGCCTCCTCTGCCCCCTCGGAAGAAGTCGGGGAGCGGGGAACCCGCCGGCCACCCCCGATCCGCGAGACGGGGCATAGGCGGAGCGGATCCACGGAGTTAATACTTGTATTTACACCCGTCCCGGGCTGCGCCCCGAGGTGGGGGCGGGGGCTCCCTTCCCTTCCCCTCCCCCTAGGTCTAGTTTCACGCGCACGTGACTCGCCCTCTGGTCCCCAGATACTCCCCCGCAGCACACGCCCCAGCACAAAGAATTCCCACCCCCACCCCCGCCCTCTCCCTGGGGCCCCCCAGACGAATTGGGCAGCGCCCTCTGTATCCTTGGTCAAAACAGAGAACGACTCAGCTGGAGCCGCCTGGCCCCGATGCAGGGCCGGCTTGGGTGGGGTTTTGAACTGTGCAGTTGGGAGTAGTGTTTTCTGAGAAGCAGAATGACATGGGTTTCCTTAGAGTTAGTCAGCTGGAGGTCTGCATCTGGACTTTGAAAGTGACTGGCCTGGCTTAACTTGGGCAAGTTGTTTAAACTCCCTGAGCCTCGGTTTCCTTCTTTGTAAATTAGGATAAGGGGGGCGGGGGGCGGTGAAGGACGACGGAGTTAAGGGTTAGGATGCAGGTCAAATGCTGAGCCCGGCGCTCAGCGTGGGGTACGTGCAACAAGTGTTGATTGTTGTTACTGCTATCGCTATTATTATTTCAGAAGACCTGGGAATAGGATGCTTCCAGACACTTACTGATTCCTGGTAAATCTCCCCACCTCCCTGGGCCTCAGTTTCCTCATCTGTGAAATAGAGGGGAGGTGTGGGTTAATGAGGTGAAGCAAAGGCCAGTCAATACTGATGTGAACTTAGTACAGCGTGTTGAGAGTGGTAGTGGTGATATCCACAAAGCTCTGGAGCCATGTGAGCGACTGGCCACGAAGACCTCAAGACCAGGGGATCGCTTAATGGCCAAGCCACCAAGCCAAGAGAGGGAACTCACATTTGCTGAGCGGCTACTAAACTCTGGGCGCTTAACAAACAAAAACCATTAAACCCTCAAAACATCATGGTCTCATTTCAACCCCACAGGGGTTGGGAGAAGGCTGGCGGCTGGCACATGGTAGGTGGAGGCAAGATGTGAAGTCACATCTTCGGGCTTTTAAGCGTGGCCCTTTCCATCCCTTTAGGCCAGAAGCAACAGCAAGAGAAAAGGCTTAGCAGTGAAAAGGGCACAAGGAGTTCTCTCTGGCAGGAGCGGGGTGTCAGGCTCTGATGGTTTCACCTTTTAAAACTCGTTAGTGACTCGCAGAACTTCCCGGTCAAGGTCAAACACCTTAGCTTAGCCTAGAATAAGGGTTCTAACCTGAGACAGTCACAGATCCCCTTGAGAATGCAATTGCAATGTTTTGAGCACACTCCCTGTGAAAATGCACGTGTGACCAGGAACACATACACACATTCAAATTTCAGGGCTTTATGGACCCCTTCCGTGGGCGTTAGGGGTCCATGGGCCCCCAGGACTTTAAAGCTTGCCCTTCTTGATCCCTGACACGGGTCCATGTTTTCCCCTCACGGACTCTCAGCTCCGGGAGAGGGAGGGCCTGGCCGGCTGTGGTCACTGCTGTATCCCCAGCACCTAGAACAGCACCTGCACCTAAGAGGCACTCAGTAAGCACCTGTGGAGGGAAGTGTGAGGCCAGCTGGTTTCATACCTCCTTGCCTTTGCACCTGCTTCTCCTTCTTGTGGGCATGACAGATTCCCTTCTTCATTTCCAATGTACTCATCCTTCACAACTCACCTCACGTTTTACCCTTTTCTGGAAGCCGTCTGGTCTGCTCAGCCGGGGGGGGGGGGTGGCGCGGGGGGCCCATGTATTCCCCCAAAACACTAGTCTAACCTCCGCTGAAGCCCTCACACTGACCTAGACTCATTGGTGTAGCTGTCTGCCTCCTCCCCCCACAAGCTATAAATCTCTTGAGGGCAGGTGCCACGTGGTAGGTATGTGCCTGCCACCGATCCCAGCACCCGGCAGGTAACGAGCCCCTGGTTAAATGTGCTGGATAAACGAAAGGGGGGGTGGGTGGGAAATGAAGCTGAAAAAGTAAGCTGGGGTCAGTCTGGAATGACCTCTGTGAGGCCAAGGACTTTCAGTGTCGTGAGATGGGCGACAGGAACTCCGGGATTGCATTTTCTTGTCTTCTTTTCTTTTCATTTTTTTTTTCAACATTTATTTATTTTTGGGACAGAGAGAGACAGAGCATGAACGGGGGAGGGGCAGAGAGAGAGGGAGACACAGAATCGGAAACAGGCTCCAGGCTCTGAGCCATCAGCCCAGAGCCTGACGCGGGGCTCGAACTCACGGACCGCGAGATCGTGACCTGGCTGAAGTTGGACGCCTAACCAACTGCGCCACCCAGGCGCCCCTCTTTTCTTTTCTTTAAGGATGGCGATTAGATGTGGTCGAGTTTGTGTGCCTAATGAATGGAGGATATACTGGAAAGGAGAGAGAACCTAGAACAGTTGAGAGGCCTTAAAGCGACTCTAATAGTTTAGATTTTTTTTTTTTAAATAGAAGGGAACAGATCTAAGACACACTTCCATGTCAGAATTGATAGGATTTATCAGCCCCCTTCCTGTCCCCCAAAAGGAATCCCTTCCTAGACTCCGTTTCCCTGACACTACCCATGTCACATGGGCTCTTCTGCTGGCTGCCAGCTGCAGCCTCCTTCACAGCTGAGCGGACCAGAGTACCAGCTTCGGAGGCACACAGGCTGGGGTCCTGATCCTGGCTTTGCAGCAGACGAGCTGAGCAATTTTGCCCAAGGCACGCACACTCCTGAGCCCCCCTCTCCTAGTCCGGTAAGTGCTGGAAATGACAGTATCCAGTTCAGTATGTAAGACATGATTTCTTCTAATAAGTAGTTATTATAAACTTTTGCACGAGGAATGTAAATAAAATGGTGCAGCTGCTTTGGAAAAACAGTTTGGCAGCTTCTGGCATCATTAACATGGAGTTACCATGTGACCAGCAACTCCACTTTTAGGAATATACCCGAGAGAACCGAGAACATCCACAGACACAGAAATCTGGACACAAATGTTCATAACAGCATCATTCAGGATCGCCAGAAAGTGCAAACAACTCAGTGGTCCGTCAATTGATGGCTAAAACAAAATGTGTGTATACTAATATGCAATGTGGTCGTATTTGGTCACAAGGAATGAAGTACCAGTTGGTGCTGCTACCACAGGGAAGAACCTTGTAAGCATGCTGGGTGAGAGAAGCCAGACACAGAAGGCCACATACTGTATGACTGCACTTATATGAAATGCCCAGATTAGGCAGAGCCGCTGAGACAGAAGTAGATTCGTGTGGTTGCCAGGAGCTGGGGGAGAGAAAGGTGGGAAGTGATTGCTAACGAGTATGAGTCTTCTTCTTGGGGCAATGAAAACGTGCAATTAGATAGTAGAGACGGTTGTACAACTTTGTCAGTGTACTGGGCTCCACCGAATGTTACGCTTTAAAATAACTTATTTTTAAGATTACTTTAAAAACTTTTGGGAGGCGCCTGGGTGGCTCAGTCGGTTAAGCGTCCGACTTCGGTTCAAGTCATGATCTCGCGGTTCGTGAGTTCGAGCCCCGCACCGGGCTCTGTGTTGGCAGCCCGGAGCCTGGAGCCTGCTTCGGATTCTGTGTCTCCCTCTCTCTCTGCTCCTCCCCCACTCGTGCTCTGTCTCTGTCTCTCAAAAATGAATGAACGTTAAAAAAAAAAAAATGGAAACAAAATTTTTTTATTCTTAAAATAAAAAGGGCCCCTGGCTGGCCCAGTTGGTGGAGCATGTGACTCTTGATCTTGAGATTTTAAGTTCGAGCCCCATTGGGTGTAGAGATTACGTAAAGAATAAAATAATAAGTGCTCGATAATGACCATAAATGACCTTCCTCTTCCCTAACTTGCTCCTGCTCCGTGGCTGCCTGTGTGGGTAAAAGCGCTACCCTCCACCTGGTTGCTTAAGCCACAGAACTGGAGTTACCCGACTTTGCTCCCAGCCTCACCTTGCACATCCAACCCGTCTAGAGAGCCTGTGGGTCCTACCTCCAAAGACCTCTGGTCTCCATCCACTGCCATCCCAAAGCCCAGGTCATCAGCAGCTGCCACCAGCAGCCCTTTCAACCTGGGCTTTCTTTCTCTCTCTTCTTTAAGATTTTAAGTAATCTCTACACCGAAGGTGGGGCTCAAACTCACAGCGCCCAGATGGAGAGTTGCAGGCCCCACCGACTGAGCCAGCCAGGCGCCCCTCTCAACCTGGCCTTTCTGAGTCCACCTGTGCACGTGACCCCACCATCCAATCAGAACGATCTACTGGAAACACAGATTTGGGAGCACTGGGTGGCTCAGTCAGTTAAGTGTCCAACTTTGTGTCAGGAACTCACGGCTCCTGAGTTCAAGTCCCGCGTTGGGCTCTGTGCTGACAGCTCCGGAGCCTGGAACCTCCTTTGGATTCTGTGTCTCTGTCTCTTTGTCCCGCCCCCCCCCCCCCCCCCCCGCCCCATCAAAAGTAAATAAACATTAAAAAAAAAATAAAAACATTTGATCAGACCTCTCCCCTTGCCAAGTTTCCCATGACCCCTGGACAAATACACAAACTCCCATCAACACCCTCAAGTCCATCTGGGCCCCAACCTCCCTCTGGCCTCTCTCTTCTTATGCTTTCACCATGGTGACCTCTTCATGCCCATGAGTACCCCCATGTTCTCCCACCTCCAGTTCCTCCTGGGCCTGGAACATTCCCCTGCTCTGGCCTATCTAATTCTTCAGATTATGATTTCATGGTTACTTCCTTGGGGATGGCACCCCTTGCATGATTCCAACGATAAATTCCCTTGCCATGTGATCTATGTGATAACTGAGCTTCCTTTTGATGAAACTCATCAAGTTGTGTCTGTTTTGTCGGATGGACTGTATGTGCCAGAGGGCAGGGATCCGTGCCCACCTTCCTCACCACTACCCTCCTGCCACTTAGCACAGAACCCACTGCGTACACGCTCCCTGCTGGCAATTTCCTACTCATCCTTCAGATCTCACTTACCCACCATGTCCTGGGAGACAGCCTTCTCAGAGGACCCAGACTTGGGGGCACATGCCTTTACATAGGCCCACAGCCTCGCACTTATCACAACTGCAAAAGCAACTGGTTTTACTACACCTCTCCGTTAAATTTTTTGTCTTTCTCTTTGCCCCAGCAGTTAAAACAGTACTCGTCACAACACTCCCTTCAGGTCAGCCCACAAAAATTTTTATGATGATCCCTAAAATTGTATGCAAAATTCTATGTGCATGTACATTTTTCTAAAGAATAATGGCTTGTGTTGGAGTTTCATGGGGGTCCAAAACCTGAAAGAAGTTAAGAACCTTCCCCTGGGAGGGGTGCTTATGTGGCTCAGTCGGTTAAGTGTCCAACTCTTGATTTCAGCTCAGGTCATGAGCTCAGGGTTTGAGAGATCATGCCCTACATTGGGCTCTGCATTGACAGTGTGAAGCCTGCTTGGGATTCTCTCTCCCTCTCTCTCTGCCCCTCCTTGGCTCTATCAAAACATAAACATAAAAAAAGAAAAAAAGAACTGTCCCCAGGAGCTGAAGACTCTCTCCTTCAAAACAGCACTGCCAACCCAGACTTCTACTATGCAAAGCCATCCCCACTCAGATACAGGTTCCAAGAGGGCAAGGATCTTTATCTGTTTGGTTCACTGATGTGTCCCAAATGCCTGGAATGTTTCCTGGCCCATGCCAGGTATAGGTGTAGAAAGACCATAGTCTCAGACAAATTGTAATAGTTGTGAGAACTGTACATGTATTGGTTAGCTATTGCTACATAACAAATTACCCCAAAACTTAATGGCTTAAAACATTTTGTATCTTGGTTTCTCCGGGTCAGGAGTCAGGGTGCAGCTTAGAGGGGTCCTCTGGTTCAGAGTCTCTCACAAAGCTGTGAAGGATCAGCCAGGGCTGTGGTCATCTGAAAGCTCGACTGGAGGAACGTCTGCTTCTGAGCTCACTCGTGTGGTTGTCAGCAGGATTCAGTGCCTCTCCAGCCGGAGGGTGCCCTCTGTTCCTTACCACATGGGTCTCCACGGGGGCAGTTACAAGATGAAGCTTGCTTCACCACAGTAAGCAAGAGGAGAGAGAGAGAGAATGAGGAGGCCACTACAGTCTTTTGTACCTTGACCTCTGAAATGGCATCCTGTCACCTGTGCTGTGCTCTGTTTGTTAGAAGCAAGTATGTAGGTCTGGTGCACACTCAAGGGAAGCACACTGTACCAGGAATGAGTAGCAACAGGCAAGACCATCGGCCTGCCTGCCTATTCCAGGACATTTCCATGTTTTAGCAGCCGGCTCATCTGAAAACCCAGAAGAAGGCACAGACCAACGCCTATGGGTCAAGCAGATGATGAGAAGGGAAGAAATTAGTGGGAATTTTGCTGCCCATCTTCCAGCAGATTGCCACTAAGCATGGATGTAGGCTGACTTGTGAGAGCTTCTAAACTTTCAAAAGAAGGCAAAGCCCAGACTTTCATGAGACGTTTCCTGATTGTAAAACTGTGATAATCTAGCAAAAATACATGAGGATTAGGAGTTCCTGACTTTTCCCTATGGCAGAAAGAGCCTAACCCATCCCCCCACCCTTTGTATGTTTGTTACCTCTCTCTTGTCCCCACCCTCCTGCCCCCATCCCGCCTCCCCCACCATTTGCGAGGGCAGGGTCCAAGCAAATTCACTTTGGACCCTTTCTATAGCTCTTTGCATGTCGCAGCAACAGTCAATATTGTTGAATGAAATTAGAAATTGCTGACCTGTATCTCTTTAAGGAGTGTCCCCCCCGCCGCCCCAATCCTAGGGGGGTGGTTAAAAGTGGGCTCTGTTATCTGAATAAGCTGGGATCCTGGCTCTGTCACTTGCTTGTTTTATGACCTTCAGCAAGTTACTAACTCTTCAGACTTCAACTTCTTCATCTAGAAAGTGAGAATAACGGGGGCACCTGGGTGGCTCAGTCAGTTGAGCGTTGGACTTCAGCTCAGGTCATGCTCTCACAGCTCATGGGTTCAAGCCCCGCCTTGGGCTCTGTGCTGACAGCTCAGAGCCTGGAGCCTACTTCTGATTCTCTCTCTCTCTCAATCTGCCCCTCTCCTGCTCATGCTCTCTCAAAAACAAACATTCTAAAAAAGAAAAGCAATAAAGTGAGAACTGTACCTGCTTCTGAGTTGTTATAAGGATTAACTGAAACAGTAGACTTATTAATACACCACTGCCACTCACGAGCTATCCTTACTGGCTCCCTGGCACCTCTCCCCTTAATCCATTATCTACCATCATCTTCCACTTCCCACCCAGCTGGCAGCTGGAGAGAGCCTCTGAAATGCCAATCTGTCACTTTCACTGCCAGGGTTTACATCTTTCAACAGTTTGCTGATGCCCTTAGTAGGAGAAAATCCAAAGTCCTTAACACAGCTTCTCAGGCTCTTACAGCCCTGTGCCTGCCCAGCAGGCCCCCCCCCCCCCCCCCCCCCCCGTCTCATCTCTCACCACTACCTCCCTTCACACTCCCGGGCCTGCTGAAGCGGTCTCTGGAACCCTCCACACTTTCTGCCACTGCAAAGCCTTTGTAAGTACCATTCGCTCCAGCTGGAACCTCTTCTCTCCACTCCTACCACCTCTGTGATGTTCCCGCTATGCACTATCGGAATTTGCGATGTTCCTTGCTAAACCTGAGGGCAAGCACAAGATCTTTCTCCCGGCTCCCCTCTCCCTAGCACAAGGCGAGCACAGAAGAGGCTAAGAATAGGCATTTGTGGAATTGTCCACAGCCGTGCTGATCCTGCGGGCAGACAGCGCCACCTGTTGGCCCAAGCTTGCACTTCAGTACCTAGGGAGAAGCCTTCACCTTCCGTTCGCCACTAAGGTCAAGGGACATGGTTTTGAGGTTTTCCCGGGGTCTATCCGCAACAGACAAACAAAAAAGCTAACATCGAGTCCTTAATGTGACAGAGGCAGACACTTTCCTAAGTGTTTTAGTTATTAACATGATTCATTTTCATAACACTCAGTGAGGTAGGTACCATTAGCCTTTTATGGAGGGAATAATTGAGGCACACAGCAGGTAAATGCCTCACCCATGATCACGCAGCTAGAAAATTTCACCCCAGACGGCCTGCACTTTTAAGCCCCAAACTCACTGCTTCTATCGCTTCCTTTGCTCGATGCCTAGAGATCCGGTGAGGTTCCATCCCAGGTACGCACCTTCTACCGTGAAGGCACTCCTTCCAGTGGCATTGGTGTCAACCAAAACCCCACCTGGAGTGACCCACACGTTCTGCAAGCTGAAGTTCTCTGAGGCACTCAGGACAGGAAGGACAGGAAGTCGAGGCACTGGTCTCCTCAGTGAGGCGGCAAAGTGTAGCAGTCAGTCCTGGCCCCCATGTGACCGCTCCTCTCATTAGGCCTCCGGCCAGCAACCACCTCTCTGGGCCCCCACTCCCCTATAGGACCCCTTAGCCCAGGTGAGTGGATTAGGTCAGATGTTTTGTGACCATCAAGACATTTTATTTGCATGCACGTATTCCATCCCTAGAAAGAGAATCCCAGGATTTTCCCTTCCGTGTGTTTTTGTCTTGCTTCTTCATGGTCCCCATGACGCCGGCTGAGGCGGTCAGTGCAACGACACCAAACTGGTGGGACAGGAGCAGATTATTCTGCCACTTTTCTGGATCTCTGAGTTGTATCTCAGATCACGCCACACGTGTTTAACCTGCCCGCGAGGCTCGCAAGCAATTTTCCCAGCTCTGTGATCATCAACGATTTCAACTTTGCCAACGTGACTATGCTTCATCACAATGAGGAACCGGACGATGACCCTGGAGCATGACCTAGTAAGGACCTGGCGCCTGCCTCTTTCAGCGTTGTTAATGCTCTCGAGGGTGTTGGCCAGGACATTCACGTGCACCATTATGGCAGCACAGAAAGATGGTGGAAAGAGCTACCTCAGACATCATGCGAAGAGTGAGGAGTGCAGTTTCTGATTCAGGTGAGCAGCGAGTGCCAGTGGGTTTCGCTCAGTCCCCTCCCCGATCACTCACGTCACACCCGAGGCTGGGCCCTTCACACGTTTCGATATTGCCATTTGGAACCAAGGGGTTGGCTGCTTCCTTCTCAAATCCCATCTCCTGTTCACTCGCTCCTCTAAGTATTTCCTTGAGATCTGGAAAAATGCCTGCCTGACTCCACTTAAATTTTAAGCTGTTATTTCAACACACGTATATGGTTAATACTTACTGGGCACTGCCTGTGCCCTAGTCATTATTCTAAAAGCTGTGCACATGGTACATCATTTAATCTTCCCAACAGCCCTACGACTGTCCCCATTTGACAGATGAGGAAGCTACAGCACAGGGAAGGGACAAGTTCAGGGTCACAGGACAAGTGGCCGACCTGTGGCAGGAACCTAAACCTTCGGACCAGTCTGTGCTTTCAAACACCACGCTGGACCCCCTCTGCTGGTAGAGCCTGTGTCTGCTGCCTCTACCCCAAGTGCCGGCCACACTGCTCTGCATATGGTAAGTGTCGACAAATCCGTTTTAATATATATGTATATATACACACACACATACACGTACATGCAGTCACATCCCAGGGGGACAAACACCCCTTCTTCAACCGGGAGACAGCTCTATCATACTCTGGGCTCCTGGAGCCTCTCCACAAGGAGCCTAGGCCTGGCCGTCTTCACAGATGACACCCAATGGGGGCACTTTTGTTAGACAAGTGGGAAGAGACAGGGCGCACCTCGGGATGTATACCGGCTGGGGCCTCACACGGGCCCAGAGCTCTGCTGCACCCTCTTTATCACCTCTTCATCCTGCATAGACAACTCTGTCAACTTTTTGCCCATCCGCTCATGGATGTCCAGGTACTTGGAGACACAGCGGTCCAGGCACACAGACTCGCCCTTGGACAGTTCTGCTTCCTTGTAGTGGGGAGGCACGCACTTCCGGTGGCAGGCACTGGTCATTCTGGGGGGAAGCAAGGGCAAGGTCAGGTTGGCAGCATCCTGAGGCATACCAGGAACTCTCCATCATTCCTGCCCTGTTACACTGATTTCACCTCCCAAGAAGGCGGTCTAAATCCTCGGTTTGCATCTCAACCATCTCGGAATGTCCTTGACAGTCCTCACGTCATCTGAGCCCACGTTTATGACTGATTATATAGGAACCGTTAGTTGAGCACTGGCTAGGTTCCAGGCATCATGCTAAGTGCTTGACACAGACTGTTATGCAGTCCCCACAATAATCCTCTGAGGTAGAGGCGCTATCACTATCCCCATTTTACAGATAAGGAAATTAAGGCATGGAGAGCCTCAGGATCCCATAAAGTTTGGCTATGAACCCATGGACCCTGACCTCACAGCCTACATCTTAAAATTATTTAAAATATTTGAAAAGTATTCTAACATACAGCTTCCCAGATAAACCACCAAGAGAAAATACCAGGAAGCTTAAGCCGATAAAAACAGCAAACGTGTGGATTGCCTTCTACGTTTTGGGCTCGATACTTAGAGCTTGTCATACATTTCTTTGTTTAACATTAACAATGTCTCCAGGAGGTAGGTACTGTTATTATCTCCATTTTCCGGGAGAACCACCAGTCCAACAATCCAAGTGATTTGCCCAAGGCCATAAGAGCGGTGATGGATGGAGTCAATTTGTTCCCAAATTTGCCATATGGCTGTGGCCACTAGTCTGGAGTCAGACTGATGTACTGGTCCTGACATTGCTATTCACCAACTGTGAACCCCGAGAAAGTTCTTGAACCTCCAGAAGCCTCCATGTCTTCACCGTACAATGGGACAACTAAAGTTAGCCCAGTGGGTCATTTTGAAGATTTTTTTAAAAGATTAAGATGTGTAAAATGCTCAGCACGTGCCTGAGGTGGAGTACGAGTTTAAGAAACGTCCACTGCTAAGTGGGCTACATACTGTTTGTCAAAAGGCAGATGCTCAACTGCTCCTGGAACCTAATCAGAGCTTTAACTGCCCTTCCTGCTCAGCTCCTTCCTCGCCATCAGCATCCCGATCTAAATGTCCAACTCATTCTAGTGACCCCATACTGCCTTTGCATTAGCCCTCCACCATGAGGTTCGCAGGTGGGGGTGGGTACCCTCAGAAAGGCACTCCGAGAAAGGGTGACCTAGGCTCATTCTCGAAGACAAGGTAACGCGCGGTTGGCTCTTACCTGTTGTACATATCAGCCATCATCTCCACCTCCAGCTCTGCAGCCAGCTGCTGGGCCCTGAGCGGATCCATCTCAGCCCTGCACCGTGGAAGGGATCTCCTCCTTCTGGCCTCCTCGACCTGGGAGCAGACATCACCGTCAGCATCCACTCCTCCCGTTCAGTTTCCCATCCCAGGGGATGGGGGATGTGGAGGAATCATAGGACACCGGGCGGGCAGGAGCCACTGACCTCAGTGAGTTTAACCACCCCATCTCACAGATGGGGAAACTGAGGCCCAGAAAAGGAACACTGCCTAGCCCAAGGTCACACAGCGCATCAATGGAGGGCCTAGAAATCGAGCCCGGGAGCCCTGACGCTCAGTCCCTCGTGGCCACTTCTATCCAGGAGAAGATGGGGAGCCCGGAAAGAAACACTAAACCGCGGGCCTGAACCTCTAGGGCGCTGGGAATTCGATCACACGCGGAGCGAGGGAGCCCAGGTCCCGGTCCAGAGGCTGCACCTCTGAAATGGCGGCGCCATTATCAGGGTCACCTTGAGTCGAGAGTTCACTTACCACGGCCTGGAGCCAGTCTCAATGCCCGCAGTGACCCCAACTTAGGGCAGATACCAGGAACTCACCGTAAAACCAGGTAGGCTAAGGCGGAAGCACGTGGGTCACTTCCGGGAGGGAAGTCCCGCCTCTTTGGTCGGACCCGCTTCCGGAATGAAGTACCAACGAGGTGCGCTGGGAAATCCGCTACCATAGAGAGGGAGCCGCCGGCCGCGGCTGGAGGCGAAGACGCCTTGCAAATGCTAGAGAGGACACCAAAACACCATAGAGGCTTGGGCGGAGTGCAGAGCGCCTGCAGCCTGGCTGTCAAGTCCCTTGGGTGATCGCGGGGAGGTCTGAATTTAACTGTTCCGGAGGAAGGGTCGCGGGGCCGAGCCCGATGAGCCTCGCCCGCACCCCCCGGAGAGTTGACGCCACGGCAGCAAAGTAGGCGCGGGGAAGGAAAGCCGCCCCCCAAAAGCAGTTCTGTTTGTGCTGCACATTAAGGTCACCTGGAACGCTTTAAAAGACCCCGAAGCCCATGCCTCACTTCATACCAATTAAATCAGAACTCCCGGGAATAGGCTGTAGGCATCGATAAATGTTTCAAATCCTCCAGTGCTCTCCGTGCAGCCAAAGTTGAGAACCAACGCTCCAAGACACTGGGAATACCGCTGCATGTAGGTGCTAAGATTTCTCTGGGATTGCACAGAGAAGCGAGGCACGGTTCCTGCTCGCAGAAAGATGAGACATGTGTACGGTCTGTTTTATGCAACTTCTGTTAGACGCCCTGGGCCATGAAGAGGTGAATAGGAGCAATTTTGGCTGCCACCAGAGCTAACCTAGTGTATTTGAACGAGGGACGAGGAAGGTACTTGTGAACTCATCTTTCCAGGTTCTATGTGTTCCTCGATCTGCACCCCGGCACAACAAAAACCCACCCTAATCCTTTGATTTTTCAAGGGATTTCCCAGTAAACGAAATTTAGAAGATGCAAATGAATGGTGCAAGCATACACTGCCCGTTGGAGAAGATGGGCTAGACACTATATGATTGGTCACTGTTTGCTTCCCTGGTTCCCCGGGAGAGTCAAGATTTCTAAACACTGGCCCTCCTTTCTGCTGTAAGGACTCATCTTTCTCAAACCCTGTGCCCCCATACTTTAAAATTAAGGTATGACAGGGGCTCTGGGCTGGTTCAGTTAGTAGAGCATGCAACTCCTTACATCTCCACCCCGTGGTGAATTCGAGCTCCATGTTGGGTGTAGCTCTTACTTAAAAAAATTTTTTTAATAAAACTAAGGTATAACATTTATACAGTAAAATGACAAATATATGAAACAAACTTGATTTTTTAACTTTTTAAAATTTTATTTTGTTTATTTATTTTGAGAGAGAGAGAGCATGTGAGCAGGGCAGGGGCAGAGAGAGAGAGGGAGAGAGAGAATCCCAAGGAAGCTCTATGAGTCAGTACAGAGGCCAGCACCAGGCACAAACTCAAACTGTGAGATCGTGAGCCACTCAGGCACCTCGTACATAGTCATTCTTAAGACCACCACTCAAATCAAAATACAGTATATTTCCAACACCTTCAAAAGTTATCTTATGGGGGCACCTGGGTGGCTCAGTCAATTAAGCATTCCACTTCTAATTTCAGCTCAGGTCATGATCTTATGGTCATGAAAGAGCCCCATGTGGGGCTCTGGGCTGGGCATGGAACCTGCCTGGGATTCTTTCTCTCTCTCCCTCTGCCCCTCTCCCAAATGTGTTCTCTCTCGCTCTCGCTCTCGCTCTCGCTCTTGCTTTTGCTCTCTCTCTTAAAAAAAAAAAAAAAAAAGTATCTTATGTTCCTTCCCAGTCAATAACCCCTCTCCCAAAGTTAACCACTATTCCAACTTCTTTTTTTTTAATGTTTTATTTATTTATTTTGAAAGACAGAGAGAGGGAGGGAGGGGCAGAGAGAGAGAGAGAGTGAGAGAGGGAATCCCAAGCAGGCTCCGCACTGTCAGCATAGACAGACATGGGGCACGATCCCACAAATGGTGACAGTGTGACCCAAGCTGAAACCAAGAGTCGGACGCTTAACCAACTGAGCCACCCGGATGCCCTATTCTGACTTCTGTTGCCCACTCTTGAACTTCATGTGAATGGAGTTATACATTATTTTGTGGTTTGTGCCCGGCTTCTTTAGCTCAATGTTGTGTCTATCTTTTATTCTTTTTTTAATGCTGTCTAGTGTTTGTATGAATAAGCTACAATTCATCTATCCATTCACCTGTTGATAGACTTTGGGGTTGTTTCCAGTTTGGGGCTATTATGACAATGCTTCCGTGAATATTGCACACATATTTTAGTGGACACACGTTGTGCTGGTTTTTGCTTTTGATATTATGGCCAACATATTATGGAATATTAAGAAAGTGCATGGGAAAAGGAATGGGTTCTTACAAGAGTTATCTGCTTCCTTGATGGGATTTTTATTAGGTGTTACAAAAGGTTACATACTGTATGATTCCACTTAAATAATATTCTCAAAGTGACAAAATTATAGAGACAAAGAGATAAATGGTTACAGGGTAGAGTTGGTGTGTGTGTGTGGGGGGGTGCCTATAAAGGGGTAGCACAGGGAGAGCTTTGTGTTGATGGAATGGCTATGCATCCTGACTGTGGAGGTGTTTATACAAATCTAAGCATATAAGATGTCATAAAACTATACAAACCATTGTTCCAGTGTCCATTTCCTGGCTTTGATATTGCAGATGGTTATGTAAGATTTAACCTTGAGTACTCCCTCCGTGTTATTGGGGCACCTGGGTAGCTCTGTTGGTTAAGCATCCGACTCTTGATTTCAGCTCAAATCATGATCTCATGTTTTGTGAGTTCAAGCCCCACATCAGGCTCTATGCTGACATTATGGAGCCTGCTTGAGATTTTGTGTCTCCCTCTCTCTCTGCCGCCCCCCTCCCCAAAGCATGCTCCCCTCTCAAAATAAATAAACGTAAACAAATAGTTTACACAGCCCTAACCTTCCAGAATCCAGGTACACCATCTTTGGAATCCAGACACATCATCTACAGTTGCTGACCTCTGTCAGCACCGCGCTGAACCTCTGGCCTCTCACTCTACTGTGTTCCACCCCTTCTGAGCCCCACAGCCTCCCAGAAGGGACTTGTGTATTTGTGACTCACCGTGGAACAGTATTGTCCTCTTGGTTGAGACCTCAACCCCAAAGGAAGGGATGCTGACTTGTCACCCGGCATCTTACACGGGCCCTGACCACTCATGAGAGGTGTACAGAATACAAAGACAGCCCAGGGGGACTCCTTTGAGATGAGCAGGAGACGAGAGAGTTAGACCGTCAATGGCTTGAACAGAATGGCCGTTCTATGAGCTTGGAGACAAAGCGGGCACAGTCTTGATCGCTGTTATCCTCTGTCACCATTCCTCATCACTGCCCCTCAACTTCAGCGCTGACCATCCTGTCCAAGCCACCACCATCTTGCACCTGGGTTACTGCAGTAATGTCCTGACTGCTTTCCCCGTCTCCGCTCATGCCCCCCGCCCCCCCCCAACTCCGTCTATTCTCAAAACAGCAACCAGAGTCATCTTGTCAACAACTAAAGTTAGATCATGTCCTTCGCCACCTGAAAGGGTCCACTGGCTCCCAATCACAGAGCAGAAGCCAACATCCTTACAGTGGCCTCTAAGCCCCACGGGATTGCCCCCTCCCCCTCCCATGACCTTCTATTAACCTATTTATTTATTCAATATATGTTTATTGAGCACCTCATATGAACCAGGCAGTTTGCTAGACCCTGGGCACACAGACATGAGCATTGTAGATAAAGTCCCTGCCTTCATGGAGCCTACAGTCCAGTGAGAGTCAGATAATGAAATAAATAACCCAGTTTTGGATATCAATAAATATTATGAAGAAAATAAAACAGGCTGAAGTGATGGAGAGGAACTGAAGCCATGGAGGGTCTCCGAGGGAACAGAATTTGAGGTGAGAGCAGGCTGAGAAGGATGAACAGTCTCGCAAAGGGCAGAAGCCAAAAGGTGACAGCCGTGAGTGTGGAAAGGAATGAACCTATTTGAGGGACAGAAAAGAGGCCAGAGTGGAAGGGGCTGGGGGAGGCGGTGGTGGGGATCCCAGGCTTCAGCAGCGACAGGGGCGTGCCCTGCACACATTCTCCCAGAGTATACCTCTCTTACATCACAGGACACATTAGAGAAGGCTCGATCCGTTCTTCTGAGCAAAAATCCCAACTCAGTACAAAAATGTGTTCAGAGCCTCCTATGTATCCATCCCTTCAGCTTAAAACAGAATTCAGTCCTGTATTTTCTAGACTCTAAGCCCAGCGATCCATCAGCTTGGGCCATCCCTCCTCACCTGTTCGCCCCTCCCCCCCACCCCCACATCCCTCTGTGCAGTGTGAGCCCCTGAGACACCCCCACTGTGGGCAGCTGTCCCGTTAGGCCCCTTGCAGCCCACCCCTCAGCAGCTGTTTCCGTCTGTAGAAGAGTAAAAGACTATTTAAAGGAACATGGGGTAGGGGTGCAGGGGCAGAGGGAAAAGGGGAGTCCCAGCCTGGGCTGTGGACGGGCCAGCGAGGCCAGAGGGCTGGTGACCATATTCCACATGGGCCTGCGGATGGTCTGCGGGGTGACCAGGGCCAGGCAAGTACAGTGGGAAGAAAGGTGGCCACAGGATGGATGCCCCCGGGGTCAGGGCAGGAAAGACGCGCTGTGATTGAAAGGTGCCACCTGTCAAATCTTCACGGGAAATCTGAGCCTCCTAGGCCAAGGGAAAGTGTTGTACCAACAGGGCAGTAAACAATGCTCTCCTTGGACCCAAGGCTCTTGAGGTGGGGGTGGGGTGCGAGGGGGGAGGAGGAGGGGGAGGCGGGCAGACCCAGGAGCTGGGGGCTGGAGGCCACTGGCTGGGGCTAAAGGCAGCCGGGGAGTGAGGCCGCTCAGCTGGAGGAAGGAGACAGCTCCAAGCCCCCAGGCAGAGGCCACGCAGGTAGGAGAAGCCCCAGCCATTTCTAAGTGGCCCCTCCAGCTGCCCAACCCCTCTCCCACCTTCCAAGGCCTGGAGCCTCTACGCAGAGCCCCAGAGTCGGAGAAATCCAGGCTCTTCACTAGCCCTCTCCACCTCTTTGTCGGCTCTCTTTAGATGCCAGAGGTCAGGGACCCAGCCCTAAGGTGTTGGGCAACTAGAGATCAGCCCACAGGTGGCCATTCACAGGGAGGACCGGACAGGGGCAGAGAGGGTCTTGGGAGTCCAGGCCAGCTGGGGTGGGAGGCAGACTCTCTAAGCAGTTGAGACTGGTTTCTCCAAGGGAGGGTCACTGGCTGGCGTGGGGGATGGTGGCAGCCTCAGGACCACCAGAAGACAGGGTGGGAGGCAGGGGTTCGGGGTCTCATGAACAGAACCATAAAGCGTCGTCTACAGGATTTGGAGCTTGGGATTCCAGCTCCTGGGTTCTTTTTCTCCCGGTCAGCCGAGAGAAACCCAGAGAGGGAAAGGGATACAAAATGTAGGCTTCCTGGGGAGGAAGGAGGAAGGGAAGAGGAGAGGGAGGAAGGGAGGGAGGACGGCACCTGCCATGCATGGTAGAGAGAGAGCTGCACTCGTCAGCCACAGCCAACCACCCTCGCCTGCCAGCAGGGTGGCCCTCACTCTGGGCCCCTGGCTGGGGAGCTGGTGGGAGCCGCATCCCTGTGGGCGGAAGCACCAGGCTGGTTGTCAGGAGACCTGGATTCTAGATATGGCTGAACCATTCAACTGTCCTGTGACTTTACTCAAGGGACTCCAACTCCGCGAGCCTCAAGTGCCCAATCTGTAAAATGGGGCCAGTAACGCCTACTTCCAAAGGGCGAGAGCGAGGAATGAATGAGGTGGAACAGGGCCCCACACCGTAAGCTGTCAACCTCCTGTAGATTCGTTAGTGTTGGGGTGGGATGGTGCTATCCTTGCTTCTCACCTCCTGAGTCTCTTCACTCCTTATCTATTTATGACGAGCCTGCGGGGCGGAAAGCTGAGGCGATGAACACGCAGGACGGCGGAGATGTGTGTGTGTGTGTGTGTGTGTGTGTGTGTGTGTGTGTGTGCACCTGCCCGTCCTTCCCCACCCCCGTCTCCCCCACAGTGTAAGGCATGTAGACAAAGGGAAAGATGGCTGCAGCCCTCCCCTATGTCTCCGCCAAGCACCACCGCGCTTCGAGGTGTAAAAGGGGCTTGTGGACATCTTACTGGCCTTCCGTTCTCTCTGCCTTGTCTCACCAACTAAATGCCCTCGTGGCTGGGTCAGGACATTACGAGCTGATGTGGGCCGAGCGCTCCCTTCTGGGCACCTACCCGGCTGGCTCAGTCGGTAGAGCACGTGACCCTTGATCTCAGGGTTGTGAGTTCAAGGCCCACCTTGGGCGTGGAGCCTACTTAAAAAAAAAGAAAAGAAAATCGGATGCGTAACGGACTGAGTCACCCAGGCACGCCAAAGTTAAGATTTCCCTTACTATGGGGTATCTAGAATCCACTTATGCGCTAAAGAAGTTGTGTATCTCTAAAAGGGTAAAGAGTAGGCCGTTTCTGGAATAACCTCAGCCAGAGACTACATCCCCCAATCCCAGCCCCTATTAATGTCTCAGGAGGCCCTCGTTTTCCGCAGAACAGTTTGGAAAACCTGATCTAGATGAATCCTATGTTTGTCAGTGAAAACTGAGCACTTGAGAAGGAAAGGGTCTGTTCAGGTCTCAGAGGGAGCGACCAGGAGATGGGGGGGTCAAGCCAGCTCTCGGCCTCCTGGCTCCCTGCTGATGTGCATTCCATCCTGCTGGTTAGTTTCCAGTTAATCCATTGCTGGAGCCGCTCAACCATGAAGGGGCTCTAGCGGGAGGGGTGCGAGCATCTTTGCAAATTCTAGCCGGCTTCCTCAGAAGCGGTGAGGGCACCAAATCCAGGGACCCCAGGGATCCGGACTGGAGGCAGTAAGACCCGAGTGGGTGGCAGGAACAGAGCCTTGTCACCAGTCCGCCTGTCTTCCTGCCCCTGTCCCAACTGCCCGGGTGCCCTGGGTACCGTGGCCCAGAATGGTGGCGTCGCAGAGGCCAGGAGGTATTTTTAGCCAGTGACAGGAGTGCCTACTTCTCTTACCGTCTGAGTCATGCCCTGAACACTATTTGAGGATTGTTTTCTTTGTAAACAGACACCCAAGAAGGGCAGGGGGATGAAGGAGGTGGCCCTGTCCCCCCCACCCACCTGTTTTTGTACATCCTACAGTAGGTACAGTACTTGGATAGGGAACCTCACATTGAGGTATCATAATGTCCCTCTCTCCCGACTCGTCCCTGGCAGTTGGAGGCTCAGATGTCTCTGGCAGAGGTTAGGGAGAGTACATTTCTATTCTTCACCAAAACAAACTCTTCCGTGTCCAGGCCCGGCTTTTCTGAGAACCACAGGTGGACCGTGCCAAAGCAGGGGCAGCTGGGAGAGACCCAGACACCAGCTGGCCCAGGTTTTCCCAGATTTCGGGCATTTTTACACCACCCCCAGAATTAAGCCACATCTGTACCACCTGTATCCTTTCCTGAATGCCTTCCTTTGCATTAACTTATTTTTAAATTCAATAAATGTATTTTCAAAAGAAACCTTATCTCCCTAGTGGAAATGGACACTCAATATCACCGGCCAGGATGAGAAAGAAACTGTAAACATAAGTACAGTGGAAACAGAACAGCCCTATCACATTCTATCTATATATTCCCGCCTGCTTTGGGCTCCATTAAAACGGGAGAGTAGCCTCTGTGCCACAGGCGTTCCTCAACGCCCGCACCACATTGTACACATTGTAACCATCTCGTTGGCTTCTTCAGAAAGAGGCAAACTCATTGAAGAGGCATCATAGGATCTAACGTTCTCTAGAGCCCAAGCCACAGCCCGCAGAGGGCTGTTAGGGGGGCGCCATCCAATGTCAAGTCACCGTGGCCCTGTACCCCTTTGGGGTACAGCGCTGTACCCCTTCACCTTATCACAGCGAGAAAACTTCATGTCTTGCTCAAGTCACAAGCCCAGGCATTGGGGGACCCGGGACTGAACAGCAGGCCTCCAGACTCTGGGGCCAGCGCTTTCCGCGCTAGGGGCCTTCACCTCACACGGCAATGGGGCACGACCAGGTCTGCTTGTCTCCACTTTCCAGAGATGGAGCAGAAGGAAGGGGAGCCCTCCAAGGACGGGACCACTGTCTCCCCAGCCGCAGAGGCCCCGGTGACGCAGGGAGGTGGAGCCTCTGCAGAAAAGGAGGCCAAAGCCACAGTGGAGAAGATCCTCAAAGAGGGGCCTCCGGAAAGAGCACTGGCCGAGGCCAGCACGTCAGCTGAATTTCAAGGGGAAGCAAACGGGTGGGATGAGGTCAAGGTGGAAGCCAAAGGGGAGGCAGAACTTCACAAGGAGGGCGGCGGGAAGGAAGAGATCACGGCGGCTCCTCAGGAGACCGCTGATGGGAAGGAAGAGACCCAGCTTGACCCCAAGGAGGCCAAGGAAGGGCAGGAGACCACGCCGGCCTCCGAGAAGCAGCAGGCTGACGAGAAGCAGGCCGAGCCTGAATCTAGGGAGGAAGCCCACGTGAGTGAGGAGGCCAAGGCTGAGCCCAAGCAGGCCACTGGGGAGCGGGAGGCCGAGACTGGGGCCGAGGAGGCTGATGGGAAGGAGGGGGCCACAGCGGCCTCTCAGGAGGAGAGCGACAAGCCCGAGGGGCCTGCAGCGGAAGCTCAAGGGAAAGCGGGTGCCCCAGAGGCCGGGTCGGACTCGGAGACGAAGGCTGCTGTGGAAGAGGAGGAGGCCGAGGCTGAGCCTCAGGAGGCTGACGTGAAGGAGGCGGTGAGTCAGGCAAAGGAGGGGAGGCAGGAGGCCCCCACAGTGTTCTGGAGTCCCCGGCAGCCCAGGAAGCAAGCCCCCGCCCCGCCCCGCGTTGTTCCTTTGAGAAAGTCCAGTCTTCCCACTGACATCGAGAGCCTGGGGTGGGGCCCGTGGCCCCAGGCTGCCTTCTAGATCTTTCTGCAGTCCTCACGCGAAGCCTTGGGCAGGCGCTTGTGTGCCCATGAGCCCACACAGATCGTGTTTGTTCCAGGAGTCAGGTGGTCCCCAGGAAGAGCAGGACCAGGGTGTGGAGAGAGAGTCGGAGGAAGGAGCAGGAGTGATTCCCAGCTCCCCCGAGGAGTGGCTCGAGAGCCCCACGGAGGAGGGCAGTGGCCTCAGCCCAGGTGAGTGAGTCCAGGGAGCTCCCCTGAGGGGGGCGCAGACAACACGACAGGGGAGCTCCAGCTTCTCTCCCCACCTTTCCCTCCCTCCAGCTTCTCTCCCTCCCTTTCCCTCCCTCCAGGTGGGTTGGGTCCAGACACCGCAGCAGCTTCAGGAGAGACCAGTCCTTCGGCCAGGTAATGTCAAGGTCTGGGGCCCCAGCTCCAACTCCCTCTACCACACGCTCCTTTCAAAGTCTACCCCCGAGCCTGGGTCTCCCTGGTGCCCGAACTTGAGATGCTCCAGGATTCCTGGCTTTCGGTCCCCTGTCCCAGGGCAGAGCCCACGAAACCAAAGGAGCCGGAGAATGAGAGCAAAGGAGGGGGGAGCGTGCCTCGTCCACTCACTCCTACTCCCCTGCTAAAGCCTCCTCATCCTCGGCGTCCTTGACAGATCTTTACGGGGCTCCTCGTCGTGTGGCTCGGCACATTCCCTAACGTCAGTACGACCCACAGAGCATGAGCAGAAAGCCTGAGTTCAGACCATGACTCTGCCACTTACCAACTGTGTGACCTTGGTTTTGTCACTTTTCTCCTCCTCTGCCAAGTGGGCACCGTGACCGTGCCTACCTCGGAGGATTACTGTGGGGCTTAAGTGACATAAAATGTACAGAGCACTTGGGGCGCCCAGCTGGCTCGGTCGGTAGAGCATTCAACTCTTGATCTCGGGGTCATGAGCTCGAGCCCCACGCTGGGCTGAGAGATTACTTGAAAAGAAAATGTATAGGGGCGCCTGGGTGGCTCAGTTGGTGGGGCACCGACTTGTGGTTTCGGCTCAGGTCATGGTCTCGCAGTTTCATGAATTCGAGCCCCGCGTCAGGCTCTGCGCTCCCCCTCTGGCCCTGTCTCCATCTCTCTCAAAATAAATAAATAAACTTCAAAAAATAAAAATAAAACGTATAAAGCCCTTAGCACAGTGCCTGGCACACAGCAGGTGCTGGATAGAGTGAGAGCTTTCTTGCCATCGCGTAACTTAACCCATTAGAAGAAGCTTCCTTTATTTTGACCTGAAATTCACCTCCGCGTCGCTTTTGTAGGGAAAGGTAATGGGTCAGTGTTCTCTGAGCACTCGGACGGTTACGCGACAAGCAGAGCTGGGTGTTCTCCACTCCCCCTCGCTCTCAAGCCTTAGAGCCCCCTTGGTAGGTAGTTCTTCTCGTCCCCAGTTTACAGACAAAGATGCTGAGACTGAGAGAAGGGACAGGATAGTCCCAAGATCAAATAAGAGGCAAAGCCAGGATTCAAACTCCCGTCAGACTTCACACTTGTCTTAGTTCCGCCCACACATCTCACCAGACCACATGCTCCCAAAGTTACACCGAACTTCATCATCCTGTCTTGACCCGCCTCCCAGTGCTGGGCACAGAGAAAATGTGTTCAGGGAGTGGGGACCTCAGCTTCCTAGGCCTCTTGTGGCTGCAGGGGCTCCCACCCTGGCCAGTCCCCTGCCCCCCGCCCTGTACCCTATAGTGGCGGCTCCCAGCCCCTCTCACACTTCTCTGAACCTTCCCCACAGTGAGTCTTCACCCAGCGATGCGCCCCCGACTCCCACGGAGCCCCCTCCCTCACAGGAGAAGAAGAAAGAGAAGGCACCGGAGCGCAGGGTGTCGGCCCCTGCCCGGCCCCGGGGGCCCCGCGCACAGAACCGCAAAGCCATCGTGGACAAGTTCGGAGGGTAGGGTGCGGGCTGCGCTGGGCTTTCCCCGGGGAACCGTGGAGGGGAGGCCCGGCCGAGGTTGGGGCACTGATGTCTGGGTCCGGGGCTCCTCCCTGATGGGACCTCCCGTGGGGTCTCACGTCTTTGGCCTGGCCTTCTCCATCCCACCCCTTCCCTGCAGGGCAGCCTCGGGCCCCACGGCCCTGTTTCGAAACACGAAGGCAGCAGGGGCAGCCATTGGCAGTGTCAAGAACATGCTCTTGGAGTGGTGCCGGGCCATGACCAGAAACTACGAGGTGGGCACGGAGCAGGGGCGATGTGGGGCAGGGGACCCTTCCCTGTGGCGGCAGGTGTGAGTGGCGCCGAGCCCCAAGGCAACGTCCAGGCTCACCGAGGCCTGCTCTGGGCTCCCTCCCCTGCAGCATGTGGACATCCAGAACTTCTCCTCCAGCTGGAGCAGTGGCATGGCCTTCTGCGCCCTCATCCACAAGTTCTTCCCCGATGCCTTCGACTACGCTGCCCTGGAGCCCTCACAGCGCCGACACAACCTCACCCTGGCCTTCTCTACTGCTGAGTAAGCCGCGGCCACGCGTGGCAGTGCTGGGGTGGGGGTGGGGGGGGGAGCCCGGGAGCCGCTGAGGCGCGTGCTGCATTCACCCGGGTTGGGGAGTGGGGTGGTCAGAGGGAGGCCGTGGCCACACGCTCGTGAACCCAGCAGACACTTTGTGATGGCCGGGAACTGTTTCAGGGCGTAGCAGTAGATGAACTCGGCAAAATCCCTGTTTGCCAGGGCCTCCATCCTAAAGGGAGGGACGGATCATAAACACACACCCCGTGTGAAATGTAATGCCGGGGGGCGGGGGTAGGTGCCCGAAAGAAAATGCAGGCAGGGTAAGAAAGAGAGGAGAAGCCAGCCTGCTGTTTTCGACAGGTTGGTGGCTGAGATTTGGGGCCACGGTCTGACTCTGCCATTTGTTAGCTGTGTGACCTTGGACAGGCTCCTGTACCTCTCTGAGCCTTCACATTCTGATCTTTAAAATGGGCACGGCATTTCCTCCGTTGCAGGATTACGGTCAGAACTGGGTAAATAAGTAAAGTATAACCGTGCCTCACCCACGGCAAACCCTGCGAAAAAAAATCTTAGCTGTCGTTCCTCTATTGTGATGAATGACATCACACTTTTTATGATGATTGTGATTCGGAGCCACCTGGTGGCAATAGACTCTGCAGGGGATGTCGCCAGTGAGGGCAACTCTGAGGCCCCGGAGTAGACACGAGGGCACCCCCAAAGCCCTGGGACAGGAAATAGGTCACAAGGGACGTTAGCAAACACCTTGGTCTGGAACGCTGAGCCCTCTCATGGAGTCCAGACCTGGCCACCAACCTGCCGGGAAGCCCTAAGGCAGCAACGTTCCCAACTCTGGGCCTGTGTGTCCCCTGTGGGCAAAACGGGAAGAGTGAGGCCAAACCGTACTTTTTTTTCTTTCTTTCTTTCTTTCTTTCTTTCTTTCTTTTCTTTCTTTCTTTCTTTCTTTCTTTCTTTCAATATATTTTTAAAGTTTATTTGTTTATTTTTAATTTTTTTTTTAACATTTATTTATTTTTGAGACAGAGACAGAGCATGAACAGGGGAGGGTCAGAGAGAGGGAGATACAGAATCTGAAACAGGCTCCAGGCTCTGAGCTGTCAGCACAGAGCCCGACACAGGGCTCGAACGCCACGAACCATGAGATGGTGACCTGAGCCGAAGTCGGACGCTTAACCGACTGAGACACTCAGGCGCCCCTATTTATTTTGAGAGAGAGAGAAAGAACACCAGCAGGGGAGGGGCAGAGAGAGAATCCCAAGCAGGCTCCGCGCTGTCAGCACAGAGCCCCACGTGGGGCTCTATCTCATGAGCTGTGAGTTCATGGCCAGAGCCGAGATCAAGAGTTGGACACTTAAACAACTGAGCCATCCGGGCGCCCCTGAGCTGTGCTTTTCAAATGGGGTCTTTCTTTTCCAGCAAGTTCCTCACACAAAATGTTAAGTGAATGCCCAACATATAAAACGGATTAAATGGGGACTTTTTATTTTTTTTAAACTTTCCTTTAAATAAATAACACTTTCTTTATGAAATTTAGATATTGCTTCAAACACAATCTCATTCATAGAGCTTGACGTTCATGGCTGTAATGCGTATGTAATCAAATGGGCACAGAAGGCCCAAAACATGTCCTAACCCAAACGACAGTTGTTCACAGCCTGGATGACATTGGACCACGTGACCCGTTAACATGAATCATTAGAACCCTCTGGCTTCTTGGTTATTTGAGCTCATCCCTCTTCTCCTCAGCCACCTGCTCATGGTTAGGAGTTTCTGCCAATAACTATACCACGTGCAAAATCTTGCTCTCAGACATTCCGCTACCTGTCCCCACCCCTCGCCCTTCTAACTCACTTGGTTTAACATCGTCACTGCAAGACATTTTTTGCCCCGTGGGGACTTCTAATCCATTAACCTCACCATTTTCCACTCTCTATCAGCTTGCTTATGTCTTCGATTTCATGGTCTATCAATGTCGTCACTCAAGGGGGGACCTTTCTAGGTCGGGAGGGGCTCCTGGAGCACACCAGCTCAGCACCCAACACCCTTCCCAGGATGCTCCCTGAGGCATATGTATGGGGCCCTCGGGCACCAAGGATGCAATTGGAAAACCATCAGCCTTGATATTCCAGAAGATCCCTTTCAGGTTCACGTTTTCCTGCCAGGGGATGGAGTGAGTGCCCTGGGGTGGGAAGCCGAGGAGGTCAGGAGCACCCCGTCCTGCTCTGGGCTCAGAAGCACCTGTAATGATGACGAGAAGCCCCATGACTTGAGGGTGGTTAGGTGCCGGGTGTCGTGCTGAGCGCTTTCCTTGGGTCCCCTCTCATTCTATCCTGTCAGCAGTCTTACAGCGTGGGTAGCAGTAGTGGGGCCACTCGACATCCTAGTTCATACAGGAGGGCAGTGGCAGGGCCGTGACATGGGAGTGAACCCCCCCAGTCGAGACTGAGAGCTCTGAGTGAACATCAGGAACCACGTGTCCCCGGCCTGCAGGACACAGGTCATTGTCCTCCTCCTGCCGCTGCCTGGCCATGGTTCCAAGCCAGAGCTGCAGGCAGGCAAACCGAACCATCAGGTGATGATGCCGAGCTGCCAAGAAGCATCGGGCAGGAGCAAAAAGGGAAGGATGTTGGTGGGGATGCGCGGGGCTGGAGGATGCAGAGGTCGACCTGCCGAGCTCGAATCCTGCCCCCTCCTTCTCAGCGCTGTGACTCTTGGCGGCTGACTTCGCTTTTCTTTGGGTTTGGTGTGATGAGGCGTGCAAAGTAAGGGGACCCCTGCCACAGCCATCGCCTCCCACTGCCCCGTTCGAGAACTCACCTGATCACCACGGAATCCTGGGATGAGGGGGAATGGCAGTGCCCCGGCCCCCAGAGGGCTCCATCAGCTGTGCTGCCCGAGGAGCCCGGCCCCACCCCCCAGGCCCTGCGGGAATGAAGCTTCTCCCGTGTAGGGGACCAGCACCCTGACCCACACCCCAGAGCTGACACGACCGCATTGGGCGGCAGGGAGCACAGCCCATTCCAGGAAATCTTCCAGTCTGTGCCTCCCTCCTGACTCTCAGGCCAGTCCAGCTTGGGTTTCAGCCCAGCCGTTGTGAGCCCCAAGAGAGGATTTCTGCCGGGCCCCCAGATTCGCCTACGGTCGGCACCCAGGGCAGGTTGGCAGGCTGGGACCCGCACCCAGCTGCAGGGCAAGGGTGCCAGGGACAGGCTTAGGGTTGAATTCCAGCTGCATCACTGTGACCTTGAGGAAATCCCCCAAATGCTCTGAGCCTCCAGCTCCTCTTCTGCTGGTTGAGGATGGAGGCGGGGAGTACATGAGACCACTCCCGGGGAAGCCCCGATAAAGTACATGGCATGTGGTACCAAGGCCCCAACAGTGGTTTGCTCCGATTATCGGCTTCAGCAAAGCCAGCAGCACGTGGCCCCGAAGAGCAGCCAGGAAGTTAGAAAAAGAGGACTTGCTGCTAAACGCCACGCAGTCCCTCAAACACTCGAAGCACTCCTGCCTCAGGGCCTTTGCACATGCTGTTTCCTTTGCCTGGAATCCTCTTCCCTCAGACACGCACATGATTTACTCTAAGAAGCCTTCCCTGAGCACCCTATTAAAAAAAAACACCCCCTAACATAGGGATATACCCTATCTCCCTTCCCTGCCTTATTTCTCTGTAGCACCTCTCACCATCGGACCCGCTGTCTGTGGCATGTTTGATTACTGCCTGTCTTCTGCCACAAGACTGTCAGTGAGTGACACGAGTGAGGGAGTCTGGGTTTTGCACGGTGCTGAATTCCCCACGCGAGTGCCCGGCACATAGTAGGTCCTCAGGAAACACGTAGAGACTGCATGAATATGGAGACTGCGATGGTGCAGATGATGCGAGCCGCGCTCTGGCTAGGACTGGGGTTCCATGCTCTAAACTCTTACCGAGGGGCCTGGCCTCCCAGACGACAGGTGTGCCGGCACGTGGAAGGGGCGGGTTAAGGCAGAACTGGAAACCAGGGTCCTCCCACGCGAGCATGCACGGTGCACTGAAAATAGGGGCTTTGGAATCGGGCCAAGCTGCGTTTGAGTGTGGACCGCGAGGGCCTCGGTGATCTCGTCTGTACAGTAGGACGGCCGGCCGAGACGACCCCCTGGCTCCAACACACACAGTTCTGTGGGTTCCATCCTTCCTGGGCTGCCCCCCTTTCCCCCTGCCCCCCACATCCTTCGGCTTTGGCTCTGCTCCTCACCACGCCCCACCCCTGCCCCTCAGGAAACTGGCCGACTGTGCCCAGCTGCTGGAGGTGGACGACATGGTGCGGCTGGCGGTGCCCGACTCCAAGTGCGTCTACACCTACATCCAGGAGCTGTACCGCAGCCTGGTGCAGAAGGGACTGGTGAAGACCAAGAAGAAATGAGGAGCTGACCGGCGCTGCAGGTGGAAGGGGGCGGGACGCCCGGCTGACCGGCCACGGCCCCCCGAGGCTGCCGGAGCTGGGGCTCGAGCGAGGGCAGGTGGCACCGGTCTTAAACGCATTAAAGGCACTTTTGTAAAATCCTGTCTGGCCCTTCGGTGCACCCTACACCCCCCGCCCAGGAACCTCGCTCGCTCTGGGGTAATGGAGCCCGGCCGCCGGGCTTCCTCACCGGACACGATCTTCTCAACAACCACGACACCGTTTGGGAACGTACGAGGGCCTGGGTCCCACCACTAAGCAGCTGTGTGACCTCGGACCAGTGAGTTAACCTCTCTGAGCCTCAGTTTACCATCTGAACAGGCAGACCAGGAGTTCACACCTCGTGGACCTGGTGGGAGGGTTAAACCAGACGATGGAATGAACGGAAAGCTTTGCCCGGTGCCTGTCACATCAAGTGTTCGATAAGTGAGGCCGAAAGTAAATGCATTCGTATGTTTTGAGCCATCGGTGGTGTTTTTCCCGATTCTCTTCCCTCTTTCCACACTTCTCCCAAATTAGGGAATTCCAGAACGGGTGCTGGAAGATTCTCTAGAAATCTCAAACTAGGTTAGTGGGGCCTGGGGCGATTCCCTCAACTCAAAGATACCCTACATTTGTGTCTAAAGTGGTGGTTTTCCCGCAGCCTAGAACCACTGGCCCCTGAAAGTCCTTCCTCCAGGTTAAATTAATCCCTTCGGCTTGGGCTGAAGTTTTGGCTTGGCTTTGTTTTTTCTGTTGCTCATTAGAGATGCACCCCCTGAGCTGCTTATGATTTCCTGCTGACAATCCTGTCTGGCTCTATCAGTCTTTTGGAGCTTTGTGTGTGGATGAGAACAGCTCGTGAAAAACACAAATGAAATCCAGCCGGTTTGGCACTGCGGCAGGAGGTGTGGACTCTGCCCTGATTGGCAGAGCGGACCCGGGAACCCACTGAAGCACTCTGGGCCTCAGTTGCCTCATCTGTAAAGTGGGGGCATGTTGATGGCCTAGTCCCTCATGGCCAGCTTTGCCCACAGTGTTTGGGGTTACGTGAAGCTCGAAGCCCAGAGAGCCACCAGTTCTGGGGAACAGGGCCACACCTTTTCGTAGATGGAGCTAACCCTCCGCCTCACCTTCTCCTGAGGAAACCACACCATCCTCTCAATAAACACTCAGCTGGTCTCCAAATTCATCTGTGACTTTAATGGCTGGACAAGCAGATGGTTTCTGTGGTCATCCCGGACTGGAAGCTGGAGGGCTTCCTCCCAGGCTGAAGCCTGGCCCCCAGAAACTGGTAACCTAATGGGATTGCATGTGGGGCGCCTGAGTGGCTCAGTCGGTTGAGCATCCGACTTTGGTTCAGGTTGTGATCTTGCAGTTCGTGAGTTCAAGCCCTGCATCGGGCTCTCTGCTGTCCGTGTAGAGCCCGCTTCAGATCCTCTGTCCCTCTCTCTCTCTCTGCACCTCCTCCGTTCTCTCTCTCACCCTCTCTCTGTCTCAAATTAAAGAAATTTTTTTTTTTTAATTTTTTTTTTCAACGTTTATTTATTTTTGGGACAGAGAGAGACACAGCATGAATGGGGGAGGGGCAGAGAGAGAGGGAGACACAGAATCGGAAACAGGCTCCAGGCTCTGAGCCATCAGCCCAGAGCCCGACGCGGGGCTCGAACTCACGGACGGCAAGATCGTGACCTGGCTGAAGTCAGACGCTTAACCGACTGCGCCACCCAGGCGCCCCTAAATTAAAGAAATTTTAAAAACACAAACCATATAGTCAGGGACGCCTGAGGGACGCCTGGGCGGCTCAGTCAGTTAAGCGCCTGACTTCGGGCCAGGTCACGATGTCACAGTTTGTGAGTTCAAAGCCCCACTTCAGGCTCTCTGCTGTCAGCATAGAGCCTCAGATCTCTGTCACCTTCTCCCTCTGCCCCTCCCCGCCTCTCAAAAATAAACATTAAAAAATATCACACTATAAAAAAAACCACATAGTCAGATTTCTGGATAGAGATTAGATTCTTCACTTCATGATTCATCAGGGGAAAAGGAAAGGTTTCGCGCATAAATCTAGAAATGAAGTACCTATTAGCAGTCTGGCTGACTTCAAATACTCAATAAACAAATCACTCAAGTGTAAATATGATTCTCTCCAAGTGCCCTGCCCCCCCTCCATACTCCTCACATCCCCTCTGCCCCTCTGCCTGGGCCCTAGGGGGATGCGAGGCGGCTCTAGGCTCACTTCCTACCAGCTGGCCTGAAGGCGACGTGTGTCTGTGAGACCACGGAGCCCTGGAGAGCTGGCCTGTAATTGCACAAACGTGAACTCGTCTGCCTCTGGGGCAGAGAAAGAGCAGGAAAAGCACACTGTGGCCAGGTGAACGTGGGAATGGGTCCATGCCACACACACACACACACACACACACACACACACACACAGGCTAATGACTAGCTACTTAAGAAGGAAAACATGGAACAAATGAGAGGAGGCTCCAGCCGCACCCCTCCCCCCTGCCCCAGCCCCCCACAGCTTCCATGAAATGTCCGCCCGTCACACAGAGAGGATCCGGCAAAGAGAGGGGTCAGAACCAGTTAGGAGGGCCGGTCGACTCCATACTTGAGGGTGAACTCCCTGGCCTCCCTGTGGAACAGCTCCGGATCTTGCTTCAGTAGGTCTGCGAGCTCCAACCGGACCGGCTGCCCCAGGTCTGGTCTGTTCACCAGCACGTTGAGGGCCTCCAAGACTGGGGAGAGAAGCCAGGTCAGGACATCAGGACGGAGAGAAAAATCCTGGGAAGGAGGCGATGGCAGCCCCCTCCCAGATCCCCTGGCACCTCCACGCTCAGTCCGTGGGGGACCCCAAGGAGGTCGATTTCTTAGGATGATGACATTACAACCAAGTTAAAAGCCCCTCATTCCTCACTGATGGTGCCCAAAGCCCTGTCTGGCTAGGTCAGTGCTTTTCAAACCATGTTCCATGGCTTCATAGAAACGTCTCATCGTGGGGGTCAATGAGATAAATGGGGTTTCTGTTTCCAACAAGAGCCGCCCTGTTCTTCTGTTTGATATTAAGATTCCAAATAGCCCTAAGTCGGGCTCCACGCTGACAGTACGTCGCCCGCTTGGGATTCTCTCTCTCCCTCTCTCTCTGCCTCTCCTCTGCTTGCTCTCTTTCTCTCTCAAAATAAATGAAATAAAAAAAATTTTTTAAAAAAGAATTCCAAGGGGTGCCTGGGTGGCTCAGTCGGTTGGGCGTCCAACTTCGGCTCAGGTCACGATCTCGCGGTCCGTGAGTTCGAGCCCCGCGTTGGGCTCTGGGCTGACAGCTCGGAGCCTGGAGCCTGTTTCAGATTCTGTGTCTCCCTCTCTCTAACCCTCCCCCGTTCATGCTCTCTCTCTGTCTCAAAAATAAATAAACGTTAAAAAAAAAATTTTTAAAAGGATTCCAAATAAATCAACTTTTATTTGGGAAAAGGGGTTCAGAGGCTCCAGACTGTAAAGTGCTATTGCCCCGTGGCTCCTAACCTTTCACGGATGGCTCTGGGAACCAGGAGAAGGCGGTGGGCTATCTCTCGAGGCACATGCACGTGTGAATACGTGCCAACATGCAGTTCTAAGTTAAGAGTGCTGCACAGACCCCCTGAAGCTCACCCAAGGACCACTCCTCCTCCCCACCGTGCCCCGCCCCCCGGGACCTTGTTTCTAAGGCTAAGAACTCCTGAGCTGGTCCAGGGGCACCTGAGTGGCTCAGTTGGTTAACCGTCCAACTTCGGCTCTGGTTGTGATCTCACGGTTCGTGGGTTCGAGCCCCACGTCGGGCTCTGTGCTGACAGCTCAGAGCCTGGAGCCTGCTTCAGATTCTGTGTCTCCCTCTCTCTCTGCCCCTCCCCCACTCATGTTCTGTTTCTATCAAAAATGAATAAATGTTAAAAAAAAATTTTAAATAAACACTAAAAAAACAAACAAAAAAAAGAATTCCTGAGTTGGTTCACGCACCGATGACGTTCACAGACACTATAGAAATGCACTGTCCAATATGGTAGCCACTAGCCACATGCAGATCTCTAAATTGAAAGGAATTAAAATGAACTGCAATCAGGAATTCAGGTCAGTCGCAGGACCACACTTCAGGTGCTCCATCGCCACCTGTCGCAGAGGCTAGGGAAGTGGACAGGGCAGCCATGGATCATTTCCGTCACTACAGAAAGTTCTGCAGGGTAGTGCTGGTCTAGAGTCAGCCAAGCCCGGCTGTGAGTCCCAGCTCTGCCACTTGCCAGCGGGACGACCACAGGCCAGTGCTTCACTTACCACAGGCCTCACTGTGCTCATCTATGCAATGGGCAATGCGAGCACTCCGTATGGGGCTGCTGGGGGACTGGATGAAGGTGGTGTGTGAAGCTCCTAGCACAGGGCAGAAAGCATTTAATCCACACGTACTACCATTACTGGGCCAATCCCCTCAACTGTCATTTAGGGCTCTGAGCCTGCGAAGGAGCAGACCTCAGCAAGGTCCGCAGACAGAGCAACAGAGCCCGTCCCTCCCAGACCCGTGGCCACGCTGCTCTGTCCCACCTGCCCAGGTAGAAAGCCGAGGCAGGACCAGGTCAGCAGGCCCAGGATCTCAGGATGCATCCCTTCTATCTGAAGACAGACTCAGCTGAGACCCGCCATTTTTATTTCCCCTCTTTGGGGCGTTTTCTGATTCAAAATCAGTCCCATCACCTCTCCTCCAGGATCAGACCCTCCCGTTAGGCGAGGCCCAGCCCCACCTTGGCAGGTCTTGGTGTAAGGACTCCAGTTCTCCTTGCTGATGATGGGCAGGCAAACCTCTCCGTTGTGGCCCACGTTGGGGTGGTAGATCCTGGTGGTGAATGTCACCGTAGGGGGCTTGAACGGATAGTCCTCAGGGAAGTTGATGCGCAGGTGGAAAGCCTTGAGGTTGTAGGGTGGCTTCTCCTGCGCAAGAGAAGGGGTGAAGCTCTGTTCCAGCACACATCTGCTCTGAAAAGCCTGTTTTCCTCCCGGGGCCTTGGTCTGGTGGCCCCTCTCACGGCCTCGCCACCGGACTCCGAGGAGTCCTCTGTGGCACGCCCAGGTGGGACCATGAACGGACACGGGTGGCTCCTGTACTCACTGGGCAACTGAGCCGCGGATTAGTGGAGTCACAAAAGAACACTGGCCTGGGAGTCACCAAAGTCCCACCCTGGCTCTTTCTGTGCAACAACTGTGGGCCAGCCACCTCCCACCTTTGGGCCTCAGCTTCCTCGTTCGAAAACGGGGTCACATTTGACTAGGACTATCTCAGCTCTTTTTTTTTTTCAATGGATAATTAATTTCTGTCCATTTCTATTGAAAAAGAATCGACAAACACGATGGTGTAAGTGGATGGTAAAATGACTACCACCATGGGCTCAGCGAACGTCCGTCTTCTCACACAGATACAATTAAAAAGAAAAGATGGGGCGCCCGGGTGGCTCAGTCGGTTAAGCATCCAACTCTTGGTTTCGCTTCAGGTCATGACTGCATGGTTCATGAGTTTGAGCCCCGCATCCTGCTCTGTGCTGACAGTGCAGAGCCTGCTTGGGATTCTCTCTCTCTCTCTCTCTCTCTCTCTCCCTCTCTCCCTCTCTCTCTGCCCTTCCCCTGCTCTCTAAACAAACAAACAGGGGCGCCTGGGTGGCTTGGTCAGTTAAGTGTCCGACTTCGGCTCAGGTCATGATCTCACGGTCCGTGAGTTTGAGCCCCGCGTCGGGCTCTGTGCTGACAGCTCGGAACCTGGAGCCTGTTTCGGATTCTGTGTCTCCCTCTCTCTCTGCCCCTCCCCTGTTCATGCTCTGCCTCTCTCTGTCTCAAAAATTAATAAACGTTAAAAAAAATAAACAAATAAATAAATAAACTTTTAAAAATTCCATCTATAGATGAGTTCATAGAGAATTTGTCTTTCTCTGCCTGACTCATTTCACTTAGCATAATGCCTTCAAGGTCCGTCCATGACGTCACAAATGGCCATCTCGGCTTCAACGTCTTCATGTTGCAAAAGAAGAATGCAATAGAAGAATGAAGCATGGGAGAAATCATTACTGGGGGGTGCGAAATGGAGAAAATAAGGGGATCATAAGAAGTCAGGGGCTTGGGAATGTAAAATGGTGCAGCCACTGTGGAAAAACGTATGGCAATTCCTCAAAAATCTAAACATAGAGGGGGCGCCTGGGTGGCTCAGTCGGTTAAGCATCCGACTTCGGCTCAGGTCATGATCTCATGGTTCGTGGGTTCGAGCCCCAAGTCGGGCTCTGTTGACAGCTCAGAGCCTGCAGCCTGCTTCGGAACCTGTGTCTCCCTCTCTGTCCCTCCCCTCCTCATGCTCTGTCTCTCTCAAATGGATTAAAAAATTAAAAAAAAAAATCCAAACACAGAATTAGCACGGGATCCATGCTAACAACCCAAATACTCACTGATGGATGAATGCAGAAACAAAATGTGGCATACATGTACAATGGAATATTATTCACCCTTAAAAAGGAATGAAATTCTGACGTGTGCCCCAACATGGATGAACTTTGAAGACATTATGCTAAGTGAAACAAGCTAGAGAAAAAAGAACAAATACTGTATGACTCCACTTACGTGAGGTACCCAGAATAGTCAGATTCACAGCCATAAAATAGAAAATGAGATGCCAGGTGATGGGGCGGGGCGGGGGGAGAGGGAATGGGGAGTCAGTGTTTCATGGGTACAGAGTTTCGGAAGGGGAAGATGAAAACGTTCTGGAGGTGGGTGATGGGGACAGTTGCACAACAATGCAATGGGGTTAGTGCCCCTGAACTGTAAACATAAAAAGGGTAAATATTGTTATTGTGTACTTTACCATAATAAAAAAATTTTACAGAAAGAAAGAACTCGGGGGCTGGAGTGACTGGGGGTTAGGGGTAGCCAGGGGCCAGTAGAAGACCCTCCAGACTTTGAGCAACCTGAAAAACTTTCCTGGGTGCCTATTCTGTGCCACCTTGTGTTAAGAGCTTGACAAACATTAGTCCATGCAGCGGAGGGCAGGGGTTCCATGGACTTTGGAGCCACGGTATGAATATTGGCTCTGCCACTCTAGCTGTGTGACCTTAGGCAAGTAACTTAACCTCTGTGCTTCCCTATGACAATAATAGGCTTCTTCATACAGCTTATGTGAGAACTAAATGAGTTAATTTATGTTAAGGGCTTAGAACAGCACATGGAAAGCACTATCTGTGTGTCAGTAGGTAATACAGTAGGTATTATGAAAACTCACCACTATTAGCATCTACATTTTCAGATGAGGAAGCTCAAGTTCAATGTCTTGTAACTTGCCCAGGGCCCCAGTGGAGTGCTGGAGGGGAACCCAGAATTGCCAACTCTATGTCTCCACATGTGAGCACTAGTCTACACCCCTAGAAGGGGGGAGCCCCAGAACTCGGGTGACCCCAGCACAGAGTCCAGGGGCTTCCGGCTGCTTCCAAAGCTCCAGATCCTTTCAGAGCCTTCGTTACTGAGAAGACAGGACAAGGACATATGGATGTAAGCCCACAGTCAAAGTCTTAAGAGAACTCCTCTTAGTTAGCAGAGGGCAAAGGGGAGCCATAGGGGTCTTGGGTGTGTCTGAGATAAGAGATGGGGCAACTGTATAGGGCAGGTAAGGAAAATGGCTCAGCTTTTCATTCTTGATGATAAGAGACCAAGGCCTGTGCAGTGGAGACAGAGCCGAGCATGAGGCCTCAGAAAAGGATGGGAGAATGTCCATGTGTCCTGTCTGCAGGGTTGCATGCTGGGCTTCCTGGGTCTTAACAGAGGAGCCTTGGACTTGAAGGCCCTGGGAGCCCACCCCAGCTCTGCCTCAAGCCCACCATGTGGTTTTGAGCTCCTCCAGGAATCGGGATCCTCATCTGTAAAATGAAGAAGCTGGGCCACCCCGAGGGCTTTCATACTATACCTTAGGGTCAGCTGAGAAAGTCTGATTTCCTTCTAGGCTTTCGGTTTATTTTTCATTATTTTTTTTTTAAGTTTACTTTATTTGAGAGAGAGAGAGAGCGAACGTCAGAGAGAGAGGAGAGAGAGAGAGAATCCCAAGCAGGCTCCCCACTGTCAGCGCAGACCCCCATGTGAGGCTCGATCTCACCAACTGTGGGATCATGACCCAAGCTGAGATCAAGAGTCAGGTACTTAGCCAACTGAGCCACCCAGGTGCCCCTGAGTTTGGGGCTTAAAAAAAGCACTCGGCTATTCTTCCAGCTCTGCCACCTTATTCTTTTTTTTTTTTTTTTTTTGCAAAAAAAAATTCATTGCTAAGTGCTTAGAGAAGAGTTGGTGTTTTATAGGTGTTGGCCAACTGTCTCACTGGAAGGGGGCTTCTTTGCTGAAGCTGTGGAGAATTGAACTTTAGTCTCAACAAAACTGCCATTGGATAAAAGTATTATGAAAACTCACCACTATCAGCATCTATTATATATTATATTATATTATATTATATTATATTATATTATAATATTATATATTATATTAATACTATTATATTATACTACTATTATGTCATTTTGGCAGCACTGATAATTGGAAGCTAATCATAAACTTATTTTGTTCTGCGTCAATATCCTAAGAGCCCTAGAATTTTTTTTTCCAACCTCAAAAGTGATCCTATTTTAGCCATTAGTAAATCATAGAAAAGTCAGTATCCTGCCACCTTATTCTGTGTGACCTTCTGTGTGACAAGTTACTCAACCGCCTCAGCCTCCATTTCCCCAACCCTAAAAAGATGTCAGTCTTCCTCACAGAGCGGTTGAGAGGGCTCAGTACGACTGCTCAGGCAATGCCCTGGAAACAGGGCTCGGTCCACAGTGGGTAATGAATGGCAACTCTTACTATTAGCTTTCAAAAGCTCATCCCGCTGTCAGCTTCCGTGATAAGAGGTGACAGGTGGGGCCACCTTGGTGAGCGTGTATACGGAGACTGAGCTTTTTTTTTTTTTTTTTTTTTTTTTTTTTTTAATTTTTTTTTTTCAACGTTTATTTATTTTTGGGACAGAGAGAGACAGAGCATGAACAGGGGAGGGGCAGAGAGAGAGGGAGACACAGAATCGGAAACAGGCTCCAGGCTCTGAGCCATCAGCCCAGAGCCCGACGCGGGGCTCGAACTCACGGACCGCGAGATCGTGACCTGGCTGAAGTCGGACGCTTAACCGACTGCGCCACCCAGGCGCCCCGAGACTGAGCTTTTAAGGGACAATCTGTCAGCTCATCCCACAGACCTGTCTGGGTTCTCCTTCCCCTGCCCTCCAACCATTCCTCCTTTACGGCTTCATCAGGCACCTCTGGGCCCCCTTAGCTGGCTGTTCTGCATCAGCCTTTGGTCCCCCAATCCCAAGTGTTGACAGTGACAAAAATGTCTTTTGTTATGTTAATGAGCTAGCTTTGGAAGCACCTAAGGAGGGGGGCTATAGTTGGGGGAACCAACCAGGGGGTTAGAGGGTTGGAGGGGAGAAGGGCTAGAGTTCAGTCACCAAAGGCCAAAGATTTAATCAATCATGCTTACGTAATAAAGCCTCTGTGAAAACCCAGAAGGGCAGGGTTCAGAGAGCTTCTGGGCTGGTGAACGCGTGCTGGCTTGGGGAGATGGCGTGTCCAGAGAGGGCACGGAAGCCCCGCGCCCTTCCCCCATCTTGCACTGGCAATCTAGCAAGTAAAATGCTTCTGAGTTCTGTGAGCCGCCCTAGCAAATTAAGTGAACCTGAAGAAGGGGTCATGGGAGCCTCTGATTTATAACCATTCAGTCAGAAGCAACCGGGACTTGGGACTGACATCTGAGGGGAGGAGGGGGAGGGTGTGTAAAAGGGACAGTCATGTGGAACCCAGCCTTTAATCTGTGGGATCCAATGCTATCTCCAGGGTAGATGGAGTCAGAAGTGAGTTAAATAGTAGGACACAGGACATCCAGGGGCGCCTGGGTGGCTCAGCTGGTTAAGCGTCCGACTCTTGATTTCAGCTCAGGTCATGATCTCATGGTTGGTGGGTTCAAGCTCCTAGTTGGGCTCTGTGCTTGCAGTGCGGGACTTGCTTGGGATTCTCTCTCTCCTT